>NW_012098099.1:1648759-1686805 GCF_000951045.1 Mandrillus leucophaeus
TATACTCACTCACTCTGACTGTGCATCACAGGAAGTATCCCGCTTATTTAAAATACTGGCACCTAAGTCAATTTCATGATGGAGTTTGTAAAATAAATCAATGTCTATAGAACACATTTGACCCATGGGCTATAACAATACTAAACCTACAAACATTATTACACATATAAGTGTACTAAAGGATAAGCATTATTAATGTCCTGAGGAAAAGATAACAGTTAATATATGGCCATATTAACTTAGCGAGCAGTTTGCTTTTTAGACTTTAATAGGATGGCAGTTATCAATTTAAAATGTATGGTTTGTTTGCGTTTACTCTAAAAGAATTAAAATGTGGTTCTTGACTTTTGGAAGTACACGATCCTTGCTTGAGGTCTCTTTTGTCGTTACCTCATGCAGTGACCCCACAGGTCCCAAGCAGCTCATTGTAACCAGTGTTACTCTACCTTATCAGGAATTTCCTATGGTAACTGTAGTAATAAACTTCATAGGGTGGTAGATTTGGCCTTAATTATCCCTGTTCCACTGTGGCCGCTGAGGGAAATCTCAGTAGAACTTTCAACACTGGGATAAGGGTCACCCATGCCATGGCAGTACAAATTACAGGTTTATTGTATATGGAGCATTATTCTTTCTGTTGTTGATTTTTAATACTTTTATATAAAACAGGCATTATTCCAGTCATGTGTTTGAGAAAAGGAGGGTAGAAAAATAATATATTTAAGTCAATAGTGGCTTCACAGGGCTCTTTATAATCACAGTGGTCGAAGTATTTGAAATGCAGTGTCACAGTAGTCATTACATTCATTTAACGGTATGTTATTAAGTGTGGGATTAAATGGCTGGTTGTCTTCATGTTTAGTTTACTGTCCATTGTTAGACATCTTTTAGCAGAGCATAACAAGCCTAAAATTGGATCAGGCTTATCATTGGGTCCTTTATATAATGTGCAAGGGTGTTAAATGGAGAGAAAAGAAAATGTCTTGGTGCTGGTTTAAGACCCACCAAGGTTTTAAATAGACATGGCAAACCATGGGGACAGAATTCTGGTGACATTTCAGCAAAGATTGTATATGGGAAGCACCTACTGAATGTCTGGGTCTCAGATACACAGATACACAGCTACATTACTATCATGTAAGAAAACTGGATAATAAATAACGTACTACTGAAGTATACAGAGGAAGAGAGACTCCTGACTGAGGGGATGGGAATCCCTCCAACAGAGAGTGAAAAGTCTATAGATCAAGAAAGCAACATAGAAATGGGGTGGAGGATAATATTTCCTTTTCTTTAACGAAGTATTAAGAAAAAAAGAGACGATGCATGGAGGGGTATGTTCTACTCAATCTGCACTTTTCCAAAAATCTCTCTCTACCTTTTTCCATTTGTTAAAAAATGTATCTGACTCCACACATACATTTTTTTTTTTTTTTTTTTTTTGAGATGGAGTCTCGCTCTGTCACTCAGGCTGGAGTGAAATAGCGCTGTCTCTGTTCACTGCAACCTCTGCCCCCTGGATTCAAGCGATTCTCCTGCCTCAGCCTCCTGAGTAGGTGGGATTACAGGCACCTGCCACCATGCCTGGCTAATTTTTGTAGTTTTAGTAGAGACAGGGTTTCGTCATGTTGGCCAGGCTGGTCTCGAACTCCTGACCTCAACTGATCGACCTGCCTTGGCCTCCCAAAGTGCTGGGATTACAGGTGTGACCCACCACACCTGACCCACACATACATTTTAACACAGAAAAATCTCTGACCTCTTGTCTGGGGTAGTTTCCTTAAGATACCCTCTTAGGAATATATATTTACATGACTTGGAGCAAATTCTACTTGTTTGGAATTTTTCTTTATTCAGTGCCCACTCTATAGGACACAAATTATTTGTACCTAGAGATTGCTTTGGGCTTTCTCTCACATTCATAGCACTCAGTCTTTCTTTGGCCATCCATAAGGATTTGATCACACTTCCCCTTTTAGTTTTTGGCGGAACTCAACTGCCTAACAGCCAAATAAGTGGCTTTTCTCTTTAGGGATCCCGTTAAGGAGGTTGATATGAATTGAGATGCTCTGATGTAATTAAAAGCAGAAAAGAAGTTGCTACAATGAATAGTTGGTGGTCTATGTCTGTAGTGTAATTTGGGGACTGAATTGCTGGCTTTCAAACTCTTTTCCACTTCCCTCACTGCAACTACTTCCTTATCATTTGAATGCCCTTCCTTCCTGGATCTCCCTTCTCCTTATGCTCAAGTCCCATCCTTCTTTAAGGTCAACTCACAAGGAATATTCTAGTGGTATTTTCCCCATCCCCTCAGTCAGGAGTCTCTTTTCCTCTGTATACTTCAGTAATATGTTATTTGTTATCCAGTTTTCTTACATGATAGTAATTTAACTGTGTATCTATGTTCTTATTAAATTGTGAAATATTTAAAGGAAGACTCAACATTTAGTCATTTTTACAAACCTTCAATGGCTTCTAGTACTTGCTAGGTACCTAATAAGTACATCCCAGTTTTGACTTGCCTGCTTGTCACACTTATTCTCTGTATTTACCCTTTGCTTTGTGTTATTATGTACTGCCTCACTCATTTAATATCAAAGCCCCTCTTTTTAAAAACTCTGTGTAAACTTTATGACTATACACGCAAAACATTTATAAATGAAACATTGGAAGATTGAAGTCATCACTATATTAAGAGGATAATGTACTGTGACTAGGAAGAGTTTATTCCTGGAGTGTAGATGGTTTGATTCCCAGATGAATACTTTTTTCTGATAAGTTGACGTCTTGTAGAATTTAGGCTATATAAATCATAATTCCAACAGAATGTTTTATAGATATAGTTAAACTGATTCTAAGATTATATGCATATACATATATACACACACACACACACACACATACATACATACACACATATGGGGGGAGAGAGAAAAAGAGAGAGAGAGAAAGGCAAGGGAATTAGAAAAGCCAAGATGATTTTGTATTTTTTAAATTTTTATTTATTTTCAACTTCTTAGATTCAATTTTATTCCTTTTATGGCTGCATAGTATTCTGTGGTGTATATGTACCAGTTTTTTTTGTTGTTGTTGTTTTATCAAATTAACAACTGATAGGTACCTAGGTTGATTTCATAAATCTGCTATTGTCAATAGTACTGCAATGAACATGTGAGTGCATGTGTCAACACTCCTCTTTTTATATTGTCATTTACTATACCTCTTTTATCCAGGCCTGACATGGCCTGGGCTTGATCCTAACCTGGACTATGGAGACTAGAGCAAAGTTTTGGTCACTCCTGGTTCAAAAACTGCCCTAGTTCCTGTGGTATCTGTGGACACAGTATTTTCAGTCTTCTAAGAATTTTACACACATTTACAAACAATAAAATAAATAATTTTAATTTTGCCTAAGAACGTTTTTCTTGTCTTTAAGTCCAAGTTAGGTTCTTCAATTTGTACAATTTTAAAATATTTTTAATATACTGGGTTTTGGAGTAAGATTATTCTCTCATAGGATAATGTTTTTACCAGAGAGCCTTAATATATTTAATTGATATCAATCAATTGCTATGAGAAACTTTGTTTGTAATTATGAGTCTTGTTGCCTGAATTCATACTGGATTTCCACTGATCTTTAAACTCAATAGTTGCACAGTATTCTATAAGTGAATTGGTGCATGTCTGCATCTCTTTAAGTAAAGTTTACCTAGAGATGCTAAGTCTGTTTTTTGCTGCTGTGGCAGAATACCACAGAATGGGTAATTTGTAAAGAAAGGAAATACATTTCTCACAGTTCTGGAGTCTGGGAAGTCCAAGGATGTGATGCCAGCATTGACTCTGCTATCTGATGAAGACCATCCCATGGCAGATGGGTGGAAAGTAGAAGCAAGTTAACATGACACAGAGGAAATTGGGTTGAACTTATCTTTTTTATCAGAAGCCCACTCCCATGATAACTAGCTCACTCCCATGATAATGACATTAATCCATTCATGAGTGTGAAACCCACATGACCTATTCATCTCTTAAAGATCCTGCCTCTCAACACTGTTGCAATGGTAATTAAATTTCAAGATGAGTTTTGGCAGGGATGTTCAAACCATGGAATTCCTCCCTGGTCCCTCAAAACTCATGTCCTTCTCACAATTCAAAATACATTTATTCCATCCCAACAGCCCCAGAAGTCTTAACTTATTCCAATGTCAATTCAAAAGTTCAAAGCCCAGAGTCCTGTATAAATCATATGTGGATGAGACTGAATGCATGATTCATCCCGAGGCAAATTCCTTTCAGCCGTGAGCCTGTGAAATCAAAACAAGTTATCTACTTACAAAATACAATGGTGGAACAGGCATAGGACAGACTTTCCTATTCTAAAGGGGATAAATAGATAAGAAGAAAGAGAAAACTGTTCCCAAGTAAGTCCAAAACCCAACAGAGAAAACATTAAACATTAAAGCTGGTGAATAATCACCTGTGACTCTATATCCCACTTATTGGATACACTGGGGCTGGGGTTGGGCCCCCATGGTCTCAGACAGCCCTGCCCCCATGACTTTGCTAGGCTCAGTTCACCCAGCTTTAATGGGTTAGAGTTCCATGCTGGTGGCCCTACAAGTTCTATGTTTTCTGTGGCAGCCCTGCCCCAAGGGTTTCACTATACATTGCCCTAGTAGAGATTCTGTGACACCTCTGCTTTTGTGGCAAGTTTCTGCCTGAGTTCCAAGCTTTTTATGAAATCCTTTGAAATCTCATGGGAAGAAGAAGAAGGAGTCCCTTGGTTGTCCTGGGCAGTGAGCCTGTGGAGGGTACCCCAGGTCCATCTCCCAAAACCATTCTGCCCTTCTAGAGTTCTGAGACTGTGATGGGATGGGCAGCCTACAAGATTTTCAGAATGATTGTGGGGTCTTTCATTGTCTTGATGAATACCACTTGGCTTCTTTCTGTTCATATTAATCTCTTTAACAAATGATACTTGGCTATACCCTTAGCATTGTCTCTCTGATATGCTTTTTATTCTTTACATAGTCAGGCTGTGAATTTTCAAATCTTTTTGTTCTGCTTTCCTTTGAATTATAAATTGCATATTTAAGTCATTTCTTTTCTCTGGCATCTCACTATATGTAGTTGAAAGTAATCACACAGCAACCTGAATGCTTTGCTGCTTAGATATTTCTTCCATCAGATATCCTAGTGCATCACTGTATTAGTCTCTCACACTGCTATAAAGACCTACCTAAGACTGGGTAATCTATAAAGAAATGAGGTTTAATTGGCTCATGGTTCCTCAGGCTGAATAGCAAGCATGGATGGAGTGGGGAGGCTCAGGAAATTTAAAATTATGGCAGAAGGTGAAGAGGAAGGAGGTAGATCTTACATGGCTGGAGCAGGAGGAAGAGAGTGAAGGGAGAAGTGCTTTATACTTTTAAACAGCCAGATCTCATGAGAATTCACTCACTATTATGAGAATGGCGAGAATGGCAAGAATGGCAAGGGGGAAGTCCACCCCCATGAACCAATCACCTCCTACCAGGTTCCTCCTCCAACACTTGGGATTACAATTTGACATGAGATTTGAGTGGGGACACAAATCCAAACCATATCATTCTCCTCTGGCCCCTCCCAAATCTCATGTCCTTCTCACATTTTAAAATACAATAATTCTTTCTCAACAGTCCTCCAAGTCTTAACTCATTTCCGCATTAACTGAAAAGTCTACAGTTCGAAGTCTCATCTGAGACAAAGCAAGACCCTTCCACCTATGAGCCTGTAAAAAGAGAAAACAAGTTAATTATTTCCAAGGTACAATAGAGATACAGGCATTGGGTAAATACATCCATTCCAAAAGGGATAAATTGACCCACAAAAAGGGGCTACAGGCCCTATGCAAGTCTGAAACGCAGAAAGACAGTCATTAAATCAGAAAGGTCCAAGATCATCTCCCTGACCCCATGCCTCATATTCAGGTGACACTGACACAAGGGGTGGGCTCCCAAGGCCTTGGGCAGCTCTGCCTCTGTGGCTCTGCAGGGCACAGCCCCTGAGACTGCTTTCATCGGCTGGTGTTAAGTGCCTGCAGCTTTTGCAGGTGCAGGGTACAAGCTGTAGTAGATCTACCATTCTGGGGTCTGGAGGACAGTGGCTCTCTTCTCACAGCACTAGGCAGTGCCTCAGTGGGGCATCTGTATAAGGGTTCCAATGCCATATTTCTTCTCGGCACTGCCCTAGTAGAGGTTCTCCATGAGAGCTTTGCTCCTATAGCAAAATTCTGCCTGGACCAGGTGTTTCCATACATCCTCTGAAATCTAGGCAGAGGCTCCCATGCCTCAGGTCTTGCCCTCTGCATACCTACAGGCGTAACACTGTGTGGAAGTCATCAAGTCTTACAGCTTACATCCTCTGGAGCAGTGACCTGAGACTTATCTGGGTCCCTTTTAACCATGACTGGAGCTGGAGTGGCTGGGATGCAGGGAGCAGTGTCCCAAGGCTGCTCAGGGCAGTAGGGCCCTGGGCCAGCCCACGAAACCATTCTTTCCTTCTAGGCCTCAGGGCCTGTGATGGAAGGGGCTGCCAAGAAGGTCTCTGAAAAAAATGCCTTCAAGGCATTTTCCCCATTGTCTTGGCTCCTTTTTACTTATGCAAATTTCTGCAGCTAACTTGAATTCCTCTCCAGAAAATGGGTTTTTCTTTTCTACCACGTTATACTCTACTTCCCTTTTAAATATAAGTTCTAGCTTCAGGTCATTTCTTTGCTAATGAATATAAGCACAGGTTGCTAGAAGCAGCCAGGTCAAATCTTGAATATTTTGCTGCTTAAAAATTTCTTCCACCATCTCTGTAGGGCAGAGGCACAATGCCTCCCATCTCTTTGCTAACAAATTACACAAATGACCTTTGCTCCCGTTCCTAATAAGTTCCTCATCTCTATCTGAGACCTCCTCAGCCTGGACTTCATTGACTATATCACTATCAGAATTTTGGTTACAACAATTTAATGAGTCTCTAGGAAGTTCCAAACTTTCCCTCATCTTTTTGTCTTTTTCTGAGTCCTCCAAATTCTTCCAACCTCTACCCATTACCCAGTTCCAAAGTTACTTCCATATTTGCAGGTATCTTTATAGCAATGCCCCAGTGCTTGGTGCCAATTTTTCATATTATTTCATTCTCTCACTGCTATGAAGAACTACCTGAGACTGGGTAATTTATAAAGAAAAGAGGTTAAGTTAGTTCACAGCTCCACAGTCTTTACAGGAAGCATGGATGGGGAGGCCTCTGGAAACTTACAATCATGGTGGAGAGTGAAAAGGAAGGACACATATCTTACTTGTCTGGAGCAGGAGGAAGAGAGTGAAGGAGGAAGTGCTACACACTTTTAAACAGTCAGATCTCACGAGAAGTCGCTATTATCATGGGAATAGCAAAGGGGAAGTCCACCCCCATGATCCAGTCACCTCCCAACAGGTCCCTCCTCCAACACTGGGGATTATTGTTCAACATGAGATTTGGGTGTGGACAGAAATCCAAACCATATCAATCACCCTAAATTTCTACATTCCATAAAGACCACAGGGCATGGACACAATTCAGCTAAGGTCTTTGTTACTGTATAACAAGGATTCCCTTTTCTTCGGGTTCCAATGCCTTGTTCCTCTTTTTTTGTCTGAGACATCACCAGAATGGCCTTTACTGTTCATATTTTTACCATAATTCTGGTCACAACCACATAAGTAATCTCTAGGGAGATTCAGGTTTTTCCTATAGCTCTCCTCTTCTGAGCCCTCACGAGAATCACCCTTAATGCTCCGTTCACAGTCATAAAGGCTCTTTTTAGCCTGCTCCAAACTCTTTCAGCCTCTATCCATTACCCAATTCTAAAGCTTCTTCTGCATTTTCAGGTATTTTTTATAGCAACAGTCCCACTTTCTGGTATAAATTTTCTGTCTTAGTCTGCTGCTACAATAGAATACCACTGACTGGGTAATTTATAAAGAAAAATTTATTTCTCACAGTCTGGAGGCTAAGAAGACCAAGGTCATGGCATCAGCATCTGCTCAGACATTGGTGGAAGGACAGAAGGTGAAACCAAGTGCAGAAAACAGAGAAGAAATCAGGCCAAACTCATCTTTCATACCAGGAGCCCACTCCCATGATAACTAGACCACTCACGTGATAATGGCATTAATCCATTCATGAAGGTGAAGCCATCATGGCCTAATCACCTCGTAAAAATCCTACCTCTCAACACTGTTACAACAGCAATTAAATTTCAATGTGAGTTTTGGCAAGGACATTGAAACCATAGCATATACTCTTAGTTGTAGCTATAATTTTCTGCAGGGGTTCTTTAATATTGAAAACCATCTTATTGTGTAAATATTTTCCAAATTTTAAAGTGTTTCATCTTAGTATTAACTTTTAAGGAAGTGTTTTGGTTATTTGATAGATGATATCATGTGCAGGTCCATTTAAAACAATAGCAGGTAACTACTGAGGCATGCATTTGCTATGGATTTACTGAGTGTGCGCTGCATACCAGGAATTGATCTAGGTATTCCAGAAACTTCAGTGAACAAGACAGACAAAGGTCATTACCATTGTGGATCTTACTTCCAAAACAGGGAGGCAGACGATAAATAGAGTACAATTAATAAGTAGATTATACTGTCTACTAGAAAATGATGAGAGCTATAGAAGGAAAACCAAGTAAGGCAAGAATAAGCAGAGCAAAGGGGATGGTTTTTAGAGGCCTGGAGGCAGCAATTTTCAAGTTTTGCCTTTTGAAGCAAAGTGCGGTCAAAGACCAAGACTATAGCTGGGAGAAGGAGTGAGGGTCAAAAGAACATTTTCTTAAGAAGGCAGAAATATCTGTGTACTAAAGGGACTCATTTAGTCCAGAATGAAAATGTGGTGATTCATCAGACAAAGGGGAGAACAGCTGATCTGTGTCCTCGAGTAGGCAGGAGGAGATGGTATCTAAAACACAACTGAGAAATTGACTTGAGCTAGGAGCAGGACACTTTATTTAAGGTAAGAGAGAATAAATTCCCTATAGACAAATCTTTACCAAAAGGATTCTTCACTGACTCAAGGCATTGTACAAAGCACTGAAATAAATGAACAATTTAGAGAAAAATTTCTGTTTTGGTCAAGCTTGTGGTCTAGTGCACAAAAGTCTTCTTTCTTTTGAAGCAATTAAAGTAGTAGGAAAAAGATACAGAATCTCTTGATGATGTCACTATACTTCTATAATTATCATATATTTTGATATCCTAGTTTCATCACTTATCATCAGTGCATGAGTATTCTTTCACCCCAATTGGTATTCTTAGAAGAAATGATTTCTATACCTTTCCACAATCCCATTTTCAGCTAGACTTCCCAGGTTCAATGGGTATCTCCTGTTCATTTCTGCAAAAATCATCACCCTGTAAAGCTGCTCACATAGCATGCTAAATAGTCATGAAATTGTTAGGTGATTGGCTATGAGATTCTTAGTTTAATTTAGATACAGTTGTATTCATTATATGGCAAAAAACAAGGGAATGTGTCCACTGAGCTCTTAGTCAAGACTGCCACTCTCCTTGGTAATATTATTCTTATGGGAAATATGTGTTTTGATTATACAATCTTGATTTAAAGTTTTTAAAATATAAGTATAAACCACTATGATTGCCAATAAAATTTACTTCTGTGGGAGGGAGCAGATAGTGGAAACCTGTAGGTGTCAAAAGAATGTAATGGCCCTTGCTTTTCAAACTGTTCTGCATTTATCTATAGTCTTTCTATTTATTTCATTTCCAACACATCCAATAAATCTCTTTGCTCACTGGCAAATAAGTCTGCCTACTTCATGGGAATGCTAGGGTGTTGCTGTCCATGGTGCCAGACGTGAGGAAGAAAACTAAAACTTGTTACATTTGTTGAACTTGTTTATCTGTTAACCTCTTTATTCTTATTTATTTTATTTCATCAGTAAGAATATCTCTTCAGTTCTAGCCCATCTAAATGAAAAGCCTTAGTTCAAATGGAGCTAAAAATTGACCCAGTCAAATTGCAGATGTCACAGGCATTACTGTGCCATTTCCTATGAAGCTTGTCCCCAGTTTAAGAATCACTCCTAGGGGAAGCTCTTCATGTTATTTCTCTGATGGTTTCCTTTTATCTGTTCTATTCTGTTACCCACTTTAATTGCAGTTTACTCTACAATATTAATTAACCATGCCAACTAGGGAGGGTTTAGAGTCCCATTCCTCAGCATTTATTTAGAGACTAATTCTATATGTTTTCCACTTCCCTTGTGAATTAAGCTCATTATTTAGTTTGGATGTATCTGTCTAAATGATTCCCAGGTTAACTGTACCATTCTGGTAATGGGATGCAGAGAATGAGGCATGTCTGTCATCCAAGCCCAGGGAGACTATTGGAAATGGTTTGGAAATCTGCAGAAATGAGCTACAGTTGTTTTTTAGATTTGCATGAGTTTTATTGGTTCCCATTGACGGTGATTCTCTCTTATAAGTCACCTTGTAAGCCTCACCATGGATTTTGCCATTAGCATAGCAATCTAAAGGAAGGACATACATTAGAAGGAATGTCTTATGGTGACTGACTGAAACATGGAACCAGACATATTTTTAAGTGTCTTTTTAGCAATCTCATACTAGAGCTATATACACACTTAAGTGTCCATTAAGTGACAGACACAGTGAAAAATTAAAGTTTCCCAATAACCATCACCTGGAGGATTTTTAAAAATACAGATTCCTGGGTCCTATTTCAGACTTATGAGTCAGGTCACATGTTTGACTTGTGTCTCTAAAGAGTCATTCTATGATGTTAACCACTCGGTTATAAGCCTGAGATTGCACACATATAATAAAGATAATGCCTTCTTTGATTGCATATCTGCTCAAATATGTTCCCAAACCTGATTAGTTATAAGAATCTTCCAAGGAGCTTTACCAATTTCCAAATTTCCAAGCCTTATTTAACTGACTTAGGCAAAAGCAGTGACAAAGTGTTTTTATATTGAAGACTTTCTACAAGTAGGGCTTTGACATTTGGAAAGTGTTTTGTATATTAGCTACTTGATTCTCATGGCAATCCATAATTATAATTGTTTTACATGAGAAAACTGAGTATATGTCATAAAAGTTTTCATTTTGGAAATGAACTTAATGATTCTTTTTTCCTTTAGTATTCGTGCTTTCTTGTTTCCTCAGGCAGTAGTTTATCGTATTGGGTTATTTTTCTCATATCCATTGTTAGTTGGTTCTTTTACATCTGCATAAATTATTCTTGTATACTCTGGGAGCCTCTATTACTGCAATATTCAAAGCTATAAAATAACTTTCTGAAAAACATAACTGTGTCTTTGATTCTTAAAACTACAAATGAAAAAACAAGGAAGCATTATAAATTCCCAAGTAGCTTGTTTTGGGAAGGTTTTTCATCATGCATCTTCCTCACGAAGATATTCATTTGCAATATGACATGTAGCAGAACGTAGGTCAATCAAGCATTTGTGACACACCTATCCTTTGCATAATTTATCATTTACAAAGTGTTAGTGGAATGATAATAGTGTTATCCAGCATTTCCGGAGTGCATGATATGTGCCAGGCACTCAGCAGATACTTTATATAACTTGACTCCCTCAACCTTCATGATAGCTCTAGGTGGTGGGTATTGTTATCATCCTCATTTAATAGATGAGGAAATTGGAGGCCTAGAGAGATTAAGTAACTTGCCTCAAGTTGTATGGTTAGAAGTGGCAGAGCTCAGATTTTAAGGGCAGGAAGTGTGATCTCAGAGCCCGTAGACTTAACCACTATGTGATATGAATCACATCTAATAAACTCCGTGGAATTGTGGGCCTTTGAGAAAAACTAGTGAACAATTGATATCTTTATTTACAGATGAGTACTATATCCTGAGAGCATGGAGAATGGTGCATTTAGTTACCTTATCCTCATTTATCAACAGTTGCTTCATGTTGGGCAGCTTTATCCTTCATCATCCTTTACACCCTGGGGCACAGAGGTGGGAGAGCAGGGATCAAGCTGGTGGGCTCTTGAGGTGGATCATAGGGCTAAAATAACTCAGCCTACCTGGATTCCAATTCTGGCTTGCCACCTATTAGATGTGTGACTTTGGGCAAGTCTCAGCCTCTGTGCCTCCGTTTTCTCATAACAATATGCCAACCGTATGCAATTATTGTGAGGAGTATGAGCTAACAGAGTTGTGAAACTTAGAACAACGCCTAGATTAAAGTGGCCACTCAGTAGGTGTTAGACTTCGTGATTGTTTTGCCAGATCAAAAACTTTCATTGTTGCATCATGGACTGAATTGTGTTCTCCTCAGAGTCATTAGCTGAATTCCTAATCCCCACTACCTCAGAATGTGACTGTTTTGCCATTAAGGAGGTGATTAAGGTTGAGTGAGGTCATATACCTGAGCCCTAATCCAGCAGGACTGGTGTCCTCCTAAGAAGAGGGAGAGGCAACAGGGACACATGCACACAGACAAAAAGTCACACAAGGACACAGCAAGAAGGTGGTCATCTGCGAGCCAAAGAGAGAGGCCATGGGGGGGGGGAAATTGCACCTGCCAACACCTTGATCTTAGACTTTCAGCCTACAGAACTGTGAGAAAGCCACCTGGTCTGTGGTTGTGTGTTGTGGCAGCCCAAGCAAACTAATACAGACATCATAAATGGCAGTTTCAGAAATGTTCTGGCTGTTGATGAGACCTGGAATAATGATAGCCAAGGCCCTTCCTTCTCTACCATCAGTGCATCTCTGTGCCTTGACACAGCAGTTGTTTTTCTAGTCCTTGCACTTGCTGTCTGATTTGGTCACGACAGAATGTTATAGATAGAGCTAGCATCTATACCCACAGCAGGGGACACTGAACAGCAAGTCACAGGAGGACTTGCTGCTGGAAGTGGAGCTCCTTTAAAGTCTCCCTTGATTTTTGGGTCAGCTCTCCATGTCCCTCCCCTACCAATATATTCAATACTGTGCTCTAGCTATTAAGGTGAAGGCTGAAAAGATTTTAAATCATGCCCGTGATGCACCTTGTAAGTCAAGTCTCCTCACACACACACACAGTGAGAAAAACAACTGAGTGGTTTTTCAAGGGTCACAAATTCAAGGCAATAAAGCAGATCTTCCAGCAATATCCAGTCTGCATGCTGTGATGATTTAATGGCGGTTTAACACAATATGGGTTAGCTTTTCCAGAAGATCTGAATGGAGATCTGCATACATTCAAAAAAGTTGACTGGCTTAAGGGAAATAAATTGAGAGATTGTACATGTGATTATGATGATGTCACTATACTTCCATAATTATGATATATTTTGATATATAATAATTTGATATTGTTTTGTTGAAGCTAGAAAGTATGTGATAATCAGTTTTCAGATCGTAGATATTCTTGGAATTGGTGACAGGGATAGTCGGAAATTGGGCCACGAATCTTGGATAAAATTGTAGAAACTGAGATGTTCTCTTTGACATTTCTCTTCCTTCCATGCACTCCCTGCCTCATCATCCCAGGAATATGACTGCAAATATCCAGTCTTATTTCATCTCTATCTTGTAGCTTCTGCATTAATATCTGTGAAAAAAAGAAATAAAAAAAGGGAAACTGTTTTATGAAGTCAGTGCTGGCTTCTTAATGACAGACAGCTCCAATAGTGCAAAGAGCTCAAAGCAAGGAAACAGAAATGTAAATTTCAGAGACCCTGGTGCTTTTACTGATGAAAAACTCTCATCTTCCCATTTAACAGCACCTGAACTTTTCACAGGGAGCGCTCTATTTCTTAACAAACCAGGAGTGCCTGTAGTGCTCAGTGGCCTAATGTCTTTGATTGTAAGTGGATTCAGATATTATGTTATTAGTCATCTGTTAATCAAGGTGCTGATTATGGGCTCATTAAATCTCATCTCCTTGATAATCTAATTTTCCTCTAAGCTTCAAAAATGATCAGCAAATTTATTATCATTGCTTTCAAGATTGAGTTAACCTGTCTGAACTCTGAGAAATTGAGCCAGTTTTAATTTTGATATGTTACTTCAGCCATTTTCAAGAGAAAAATGTCATCAAAGGCCAAAAATAATAATGCAACTCTGGGAATGTCTATAGGCTTATGATCACAGATGAGATGACAGGACTCACCTTTGTAAAATTACAACTTTATGAAGTTATGTCTCCTAAGATCCACCTTTCATGCAGATGTTGGTACTGCTAGCTTTCCACCTGAGCCCTTTTTAAAATGTCAGCTCACAATTTCTGGGTTGGAGAGGCAACTTAATGAAACATTTTTCTGTACTGTGTGTGATATTTTCTTCCTCTTGTCTTTCTTTTTCTTTTTATAACAAAAGTTACTTATAAAGATAAGTCAGTGCTGCACTGACCATATATTAACAAGCCAATTCAACAGGCTATTGCCTGTTTAATAGGTATTGAACTCCTATCATTTGAGGTATTTTCCAGACCTGCTTAACCTTACTAATAAAATCCACAGGGTTTGGTTTTTCTTGTGCAGTTGGGGCTACAGTGATGCACACCCCTACCCCGGGGTGTCATGCACATGGTAGTATGTGGGAATGGTGCCCCTAAATTGTGCAGTGGTTGCTGCTGCTCTAAGTTTAGTTCCTTAGGAATCACTAATTCATTCAATGAATTTTGTCCACAACTAAATTAAATTAATGCCTCTAGTATGGTTTCTTTCTTCTGGGCAGAAATAACTAGGTTAAAGGTAAACTAACAAAATTATACCTTTTTCAAGACTCTTGAAGTCTTGGAATATGTATTTACTAATATTAGTATATTGCAGGGCTTCAAAATTTACTGTATGTAAACAACAAACAAACAAAAAGCTTGACTCAGTAATTTGCCATACTCATTGCATCTTCATGCAGTTGGATCTTCTCCAAAGAGGAGTATTACTAGGCAATTCAGACAACTTAATCATAATAGACCCCCCTGCCCTCCTGTTGCCATGATCCCTGTGACCAGGACATAGAACAATCATTTCCTGATATCTTGTAGAAAACGATATAAAGAAACAAGAAGGGAAAAAACAGGCATATAATCTCAAGAGTGTAGAAAACTTTGTTTTCTGCACACACATGTGCAATACATAATTCACAGCTGAATTACTAAAATGATACTTTACAAAGGAATTTGGAATGAACTTCAAATTCAGTGAAATCTAAGCAATGTTATAAGAATTTGTTTACTTTCAAACATCTGCTATTCCTGCAGAATAATGATCTTAAGGAAATTTTGTTATGCAATAAGTTTTGTATAGAAGAAACTACTTTATGGCATATTGTAGGTGGAGGATTTTTCTCCAGAGCTTTTTACCTTTTTGATTAAAGTAGAACTTGACATGAAATTAAGTGTGGCTATTACTGTGGTTCATGAAACCCAAATACTCATGGGGAAAATTAAGAATTTTAATAACTGGAAAAGAAGAAAGTCGTTTAAATCAGCCTTTAGTTTATCTGCTTAAATTGAACTCATTTATTAAGCAATTATCACACAATTTTGAACTTTGTTCCACTCTTATATAAAAAATCTCTTCTGGATTTCTTATTTCATTAAAAAAAAAAGTCTGCAGTGCTTCCCTTTGACAAGATGAATCCAGTATATGGATTGGAACCTGAATTATTTCACTTGATTTCTACTGAAGGAAAAGGCAATTAGTTAATTGTGGGGTTAATTTGACATAACTTTATTCCTTGAACATTTGAGAAAAGAATGCCCTTCACTGCTACTTTTTTGCTATTTCTGGATATTCTGAGCAATCCTGGTGACTCATAACCATCCCTTTTCATGGCCAGCTCTGTATAACTGAGGGAACACATCCTTCTGGGTGAGAAGTGAGCCTTGCTTAACTTGGTGTCCCTCACACATTTCCATGGAAGGACTACGACTGCTACAGCAGAATCCTAAAGCAGACAGCTGAAAGCAGCAGAAATCTGTGACGTTCTGTGTTTCATCCCCATGCTGTTTTTTTATTCGACTTCATAAGAGGCGGCTTAGTGGTTGTAAAATAATGGTTTCTCTTCCATTTCTTTCCCTTCACCTCAATAAACTGATGTTCCAGAGAGATCTTTTAGCTTTGTTTTGTGGATGTATGTGCCCTAGACAAACCACTAAATGCCCCCAGATTCTACAATTATATAGTTTGAGAAATGTGGCCTTAATGGATTCAAGCCCTCCTAATTGTACCTTTTAGGGGTTTTAGACTTTAGATTGGTTTCGGTCTATATTTGTCTAGGTAAATTTCAGATATTATTCTCTCTTAAATTACCTGAAATATGATGGGACAAATGATTCTGGAGCTTGCTTCTCTCTCAGTTCCATTCTATCTCTTTCCATTGCTTGACCACCACTTGGGCTTCCATTTGTGAACCATTCAGTTTGTCCTTAATCTTTCCAATTTGATTTTTCTGAAATGTTTCTGTAAATGCCATTAGTCCTTTTCTGTTCACTAACTTGATTGGGCTTTTTATTGTTGTGGTTAGATTTCAGCTTCTCTCCACATTTTGGCATTTCCTCTGTTGATGGTGAATCATTTTATCGGAAGTTTGGGCTAGGTTTATGCCATGGTAGCAATATCTCAGTGGCTTTCAACAACGGAGGTAAGTTTCTCACTCATGAAAATGCAGGTGGTGGCTGTGCTCTGTGGTCCCTTCACTCTGGGATCCAGATTGAAGAAACAAATTATGTATGGGGAGAGGAAAGAAATGGCAGGAGCATGTGATGGCTCTTATAGCTTCAGCTTGAAAGTAGGACATGTAACTTCCACTCATGTTTCATTGGCTAAGTCAAATCCTACAGCCAAGCCTGATGTTGCTGAGGCAGTAAGTATGATCTTTCTCCAATGACAGATCTGGTAGGGATGTGCAGCATAGATTGACAATAATAAAATCTACCAAAATTATTATATGACATTATACCAAAGCCATATTTTTTCCACTTTTTATATACTCAGAATGTGACACAATGCCCTCACATAATGGATATTTAGAAGGCGAAAGACCCACTTCTTTTGTTCCAATATACTTTTCTTGGTGGTTTTGAGGACTTCATCCTGACCTCTCTGGGTCCTCTTCATTGTCTACTTTTACTCAAGTGTTTATCATGAGCATTTTCTCTTTATTCTCCTCTTCCTCTCTCTGGAAATAGTTTTCTACTACACTTTGGTGTTTGGAACCCCACCATGATTTGCTTTATTTTCTCTAGCTGATGGAATTTGCCATCACACAAACTTCTGAGTGTTTCAACAAGAGAATAGAAAGCTTGAGTTTTGATTTAAAACCATGTTGAGACACTAGAAAGGCAGTCAATTGTTTAGTACTTTGATTTCTGCTTTGCCATTCTGAATAGAACCATTGTGTTTGAAGTTCATACGTACCAGCAAACGGACTCATCCTAAGCTTTTATCTGGTAGTAACTGGGTTTATAGAGCTACAAAAATAACCTGAGCTTGACTCAAATACAGAATACCTCACCTCAGTGTTGCATAGATTTCAAAGAAATAATGTCACTATACCTGCACAATGCAAGTGTTATACGGAAAATATCCTAATTCAGAATCCCTTTTGCCATCAAGCATAGTCTTAATTATTTCTTTTCAGTTTCTTTGTATTAATCATTATCTTTAAATGTGATGGGCATTTGTTTTTGTACTCTGACACTTTGAATAGTGGTTGCAATGCTAAATGTAATCTGCCTTGCAGTGCAATTGGTTTTTTTTTTTTTTTTTGCATATATATTTTAGCTCCCCCAGTAGATTATAATGAGGAAAGAGGGTCCCCCCACCACCACTCTTTTGGGCAAATACTAACAGTGTTTGTTAAATCGAACATAACTATTGAAATTATTGAGCTCAAGGTGGAGTCCTGTATGCTAGCCCTCTGCAATTTTGTTAAATGACTCTGCAATTAAAATGCATGCATGTTTTAAACAGATTTTCAGTTGTAAAGTCATAGAAGCTACTGTTGGTGCTCAGACATATGCCCCTAGTACCTACTTTTTCTGAGCCCACCAGATTGACTTGCCAGCATTGGCAACCCTTTGCCTGAGGGCTTCTATGGTTTCTGGAGCCCTCTCTGCCCCTATTTAGATGTATTGGGGAATTAGTATCCCCTAGGAGCATCTAGAAACATAGCTGACAGGAGATATTGGATAAATGCCTCAGCTTCCTTGCCTTTCCGTTAGGGTATCTATAGGGTGTTTCATTGACACTGTCTTCCAGAGTTCCCCAGAGGAACTGAGGTCCAGTTGCCCACAGTGGTAACTTGCTTGATAATGCTCCCTGTATCCACTGTCTTCCCTTCTTTTCCTCGCTTCTCTACTCTCCTATTGGCATTTCTTTGATTAACTCCAAATTAAACTATTTGCAGTCTCATCCTAGTTTCAGAGAGTCTCGGAGTTTCTAAAAAGGTATCCAAACCAAAACAGGCATTCATGTGTCAACATTTACAATTTAACAGTTTCTCTATTTCAGTGCAGTCCAATAAAAATATGATGCAAACTACATAGTTTAGAATTTTCTAGTGGCTACATCCTTAAAGTGAAAAGAAAGAGGTGAAATTTTAATAATGTACTTTAACTCAGTTTACCCAAAATATTATCATTTTAACATGTAATCTGTATAAAATTAATGAGGTTTTTTTTTTTTTTGGTACTCAGTCTCTAAAATCTGTTGTATAAAATATACTTACACTGTAAATGTAAAATACCATTACAGTATGTCTCAATTGCAAGTACTCACAGCCATATGTGGCTTGTGGCTACCATATTAGATAATGGTGATCACTTCCCTGCTATTATAACCCATGTATCAAAATCTAGAAATTTAATAGCTCTTGAATTAGAGGCTGTGTAATGAATTGTATTGTCTATTAGCAAAATCTTGCCTTCTCCTTTTGCTCTTTGAAGTGGAATGAAATTTCTATAAATATCTAGACTGATGGACATTATTGCCTTGTTTAGTCTGTGTCCACATATTTATGTTTTTTTCAAGAATGAGATTCTGGCAATAGTAAATTTGAGACTTAACACTTCTTAGATGTTTTCATGCAAAATATAGACTAGATGTTTAGCATCTGTGCTTGTGTTTTTTAGGCAGAGGGTACCAGACTTCAGCGAGAACTCCGAGGATATTTAGCAGCAATCAAAGGTAATGTGTATGAGTTATTTACTGCATGTTACTAAGCACAGGTTGTTCTTGGATTTCATGAGTGACAGGATTGAGTGTTAATTACAATGCCATTTGGCTTCCTGGCAAGATGGGTGCTTGAACACAGGTGTTCCATTCCACCCACCCCCAAATTCCCATTGAAATGATAATCAGAATATATAAGGAAAAAATATGTGTGCCCTTATGCTGGAAACTAGAAATAAATGCCACCTACATGCCAGAGATTTCCAGGAAAATTTCTTAGAGTGAGCTTGAGACCTTGTTTAAGAAAAGCTGCCGTTGGCTTACTTCCTGAGGGAGACCACATCCCAAGAGTGGAGCACTCACAGACTCGCACCTAAGCCCTCTCACTGGAAGGGGCAAGACATGGTGGCAGAGGCAGGTGGAAGATGATCAGCAAACATGGCCCTGGACTGGCTGTGACTTGTGTGGACTAGCAGCACTTGCAGCCCTACCGACATGCAATGCACGGGCATAGAGAGGCCCTGGCATGAGTTTCTGGGACTCAGCCATGTAAGGCAAGGAAATGAGGCCACTGGAGGAGGGGGAAGAGAGCAATAGGGAGGTGGGCTCAGCCTGTGCCTGCTATTCATCATCACGCTGCCTGCCCTGAGTCACAGCCAAGTGTGCCCATGGATATGATGTATCATAAGGCAGATTTTGTGGGGAAAGAATGGATCATCCGACAAGGAGTATTGGAAAACTGGCCAAACACTTAGAAAACAGTGAAATTCTCAACCTCACACTTTACTCCCTCCTTCCTAATTCCAGATATAGTAAAGATGTAAATATGTTGTACTGGACTCTATTAACTTCAGTAGGGATGGCACCAGGTTCAAAAGGCCGAAAAAGGGAACCAGAGTCAGCAAACAAGACACAGGATTTTATTAGTGGGAAACTTACATACAGAGTGGGCCCAGTCATGGCAGGGCTGGGCAGGAGTATCGCACCGCCAAGTGGTGGCAGGCTGGGCAGGAGAACTGCATCCATTTGCAAAAAGCAATGCAGTTTCTGTAACATTTTCGCTTAGCACCCTCTACCTAACAACCTCCACCTGGTAACCTTGGTTTAACCCAAAACACATGGCCTCAATCCCCTGTATGGCTTACCTTCCATGGGACAGGCTCAGGGCTCAGATGTTCCTTGTAGACAAGGAATGAATCTCTGGGTTGGCCACTCCCAGATTCCTTAGCTCAGAACTCTGAGCACATATTCAGGTGCATCTACCATACAGGGTGATTCTCAGGGTACGCTTAAGTTATCACGCTCAGACACAGGTGTGTCTGCCATGCATCACTATGCAAAGAAATGTGCTAAAGTACTAGAATAAAATACAGTAAATTTAGCCTCTAGGCTGTAGAGGTCTTTATAAGGGTTACTCGCAAGGCAGAAACCCATAAATCTCTCCATAGAGAGGGAGAAATTTGACCTCATAAGTATGTAGAGCTTAATATGTTTTTTAAAAACACCATTTTGGCAACATAGTTAATGAAAGTAAATCAAGATATAAAGAGCTCAGTGAGTAGACTAAATGAAGGTCAATTGGTTAAATTAAAATTGGGCAGAAAACTCTAAGGAAAAATTAGCCAAAGAAGAACTATAGATGGGTGATAAACATGAAAAAGCCTTATCCTCATGAATAATCAAAGAATATTAAGTAGCATCGAAAAGAAGATTTTATCATTTTTCCTCCAAATGTTCAAAGACATTACAAATAAAATACTGCTGTATTTAGTACTGGTAAAGCTCTGGGAAGTGGACTCCATTCATGTATTGCCAGGAGGATAGCTTTTCTGGAGACCATTTAGTAAAAACTTTTATTGATTGATTTATTTATTTGGTATGCTTTTTGACATACCAGTTTCATTCTAAGAATTTATTCTCACAGTTTTAATGTGGATGTGTAAAACTGAATACAAACATGTTATTAAAATAATGAAATAATAAAAATATAATAATAAAATGGCCAAAATAATAAAAATTAGCAAAACTGATTTTTAAACTAAAATATATTTATGAATTTTATAGTCCAGGCATAGCATTTTAATTCTATAAGGCAGGTAGTTTTATTATCTTCATTTTATAGATAAGAAAAGTGAGTTCCTGCCAGGCACAGTGGCTCACACCACCTTTAATCTGAGCATTTTGGGAGGCCAAGACGAGTGGCTCACTTTAGGCCAGGAGTTCAAGACCAGCCTGGGCAACATGGCAAAACACCATCTCTACTGAAAATACAAAAATTAGTCAGGTGTGGTGGCGCATGCCTGTAGTCCCAGCTACTCAGGAGGCTGAGGCAGGAGAATTGCTTGAACCAGGGTGAAGGTTGCAGTGAGTGGAGATCATGCCACTGCACTCCAGCCTGGGTGACAGAGTGAGACCCTGTCTCAAAAAAAAAAAAAAAAAGAAAAGAAAAAGAAAAGAAAAAGTGATTTTTTAAACAGAGTTTAAATAGCTCATCCAAAGTTGCATGCCAAGGAAACAACAGGGCCAGATTGCATATTTCGTTCTGTGTTTCTCCAGAGCCCTGGTTTTATCTATTGTCTTACTGCCTTTGAACTACATGACCAATGGTAAGGCATCAGTTTCACAAGTCAGAGTTCATCTATACAATGGGATAATGGCAACCTACTACTATTACTTTTTCATGAGCACTTACTATGTGCTAGAGTCTGTGCTGAGCATTTTAGGCACATTACCTGTTTCTAACTTCCCAACATAGCCATATTATCAATGTCATTAACTTGATTTTACATTTGCAAAGAAGTAAGTCTCAGAGAATTTAACTTCCACAGTTTGATGGAGCTCATCATTAATTACTCCCAAATCAACCTTAAGTATTTGTAACAGTTCAGTCAGAAAACAGAAGCCACTCTAGGTATTTCTTTTATTATTGATTTAGGATTTGAACACAGAAGTCATATATTATTTCTAGCACAGGACCTTCTCTGGGTAGTTGATTTTTTGGAAATGTGGATAAGTTTGTTGAATGAAAGAGTGAGTTCTCTTTCCCAAGTCTATTCAATTTGGTCTGTGCTGCTTATAAAGCGTGCTGCTTTATAAAGACTGGCATAATTATTTTCCTTAATGTGATCTAGAAGAATTCCCTGAGGGTAAGGATTGAGCTCCGGAGAAAAGCTGGGTAAAGCATCAAATAAGCCTTTTTGGCAGACTGCGCCTGCACTCCAGGGCTAGTGGCCATGGCTCCGTATGAAGGAGAAAGGAATTCTATCAGCTTTTCCCCACCTTGGGTTTGCTGATTGACTGTGTTAACAAGTGATGCTCCAAAAAAGAGATCTCTGTTTAAATTACTTTTTCCACAGCTGATTGGAATGAATTTTTAAACAGGCTACTACTGAGTTTCTCAGAGCCCTTAATATGCTAAAGTCAACTCCAGAAGTCCTGTGGGACAGGCAGGAATTCTGAGTTTTTTTTGACTGCAGGACCCTTCTCTCTTCTCAAAGCCTTGTGAAGAATGAGTAGTGTTCCTGAGAACACATTTTGGGTTTTGGGACCAAACTTGAAAACAAGGTATATGCCTGTGTTAGTCCGTTCTCACACTGCTAATAAAGTCATGCCCCCAGACTGGGTAATTTATAAAGAAAAAGAGGTTTAATGGACTGACAGTTCCACATGGCTGGAGAGACCTCACAATCATGGCGGAAGGCGAAGGAGGGGCAAAGGCATGTCTTGCGTGGCAGCAGGCAAGAGAGAGTATGTACAGGGGAACTCCCTTTTATCAAACCATCAGATCTCATGAGACTTACTCACTGTCACGAGAACAGCACCAGAGAAACCCGCCCACATAATCAGTTACCTCCCACCAGGTCCCTCCCACAACACATGGAGATTATTAGAATTCAAGATGGGATTTGGGTAAGCACACAGAGCCAAACCATATCAATGCCTTAAGTAGATCATAATTTACATTTTCAAAGGTTTTCATGGGCAATTTTTCTTGTTTTCACAAGGACAACTCTGGCTAACTAACCCTGCTGTAATGCAGGTAGCATCAGGGCAGCATAGGAGAAAGTGATATCTAGCCCTGGAGAGTCATAGGTCTTGTGGCAATTGTGGGAAAATCATTAAGTCTCTTAGTTGCTTTGGGTTCCTTATCTATTAAGTGCTTCATTTCTCTCAGAAGCCCCCAAAGACCCCAAAACTGGGATTCTGTGAAGTTGGGTTAAATGAATTCTAATCATTTTATTATGACTGATTTCTGGATGGCTTCTCCTCTGTGGGTCTTTATGATTTCTGCTGATGCTTAGGCTTCGTGAGGCAGATCTTATGCTTGCATTCATTTTAGCAGCAAACACGTCTGGAGCACCATTTGTGCACCTGACACTGTTCTAGGACAGGGAGATGCAGAGATGAACAAGACATAGTGCCTGCATGCAAGGAGCGCACAGCAGAGTGGGGAGACAGTTAAATAAAAAAGGCCAGATGGCCATAGTAATATGTATTTTAATAGATAACATGCATTGAGTGCCATCATAACAGAGGACAGACTCCCACCTTAGGAGAGGCAAGAGACTGGGGCAGGAATGGTTCTTCCAAGCAGCTTACATTTGAATGAACCCAAGAAGTGGGGTCATAGGTGGCCATCAAATGGTTAGGTTTTCTAGAGAAAGATAGATTTCAGAGGGACATTGCAGGTGGAAGAAACAACCGGACCAGGAAGCAGAAGGAAGCATGGGTTCTTGAGGGAACAAACAGAGCAGTTAGATGCAAGCAGAAAATTGAGCTGGATGAAACAGCTCAATTTTATTCTATCAATAGACAGGAGAGTCATTGTTAGAGTTATTGTAGGCAAGGGAAAAAGTTCCATGATCAGATTAGCATTTTAGAAAAATAGTTATTGTGATTGTGTGGAATTCAGGCTAGAAGAAGTGCAACTGCATGGAGATTTAGTAGAAGTGTAGTCCAATACTTCAATAATACTATTAGCTAACACTTATTGAGCACTTATGTGCTAGGCACTGAAATAAGCATTTGACATGCCTCAGTTTATGTAATTTTCCCTATAACCTTGTGGCAGGTATATTTATTGGTATTTTACACTTTGGAAAACTGGGATTATAGGTGATTAATAATTTGCCTAAAATCACACAAATCACATGTAATGGAACCAAATTTTTAACAAAGGCTGATTAATTGCAAATAATAGTCTTAATTATTTTGTTATGTTGCCTCCAAAAATATTTTGTATTATGATAGCTGACAGTAGCTTGTGCCAGCTACTTTGCTAAATCCTGTTACGTGGATTATGTTATCTAATCTAAATCATAGGTGATGAGTACCTAATCCAGGGAAGGGCAGTGGGCAGGGAAGGAAGGGGCTGGATTTGAGAATCAGGTGGAATTGGTGACTGAGCTTTGGGAGGATGAATCTGGGATGACTTCCAGTTTTCAAACTGGAGCAACTGGGTGGCATTCATGAGAACTAAGAAAAGGAGATGAAGCAGGTTTAGACAGGAAAATTTAAAGTTTGTTTTTGACATGTGAAGTTTGAGGTATTAATAAGACATCCAAGTGGAGATGTCCAGTAGGAATTTAGAATTGGGAGTCACTAGCGTGCACGTGCAGCGGGGGCCAGACACATGGATGATGAACATGCCAGATCTTTCTCTAAATGGAGCACAGTGCAGGTGGTGTCATTAATAGTTTTTGTTTGTGTCTTATGTGTAGGCATAACTAAGGGGTAGGGTTGACTATTCTTGAGTTACTTCACCAACTGCCTATTTTGTTCCAACTCTTGGTTCCATCCTTGTTCTCCTTGAGAATCTAAGAAAAAGATGCCCACTCTTGCTTTCCTTTGAGGCAGCTGCTGTCTTTTTACACAACTCTCTTCTAAGCAATGGGACAAAGCTGCTAGATACTTGCAGTATTTTAGACGTTCTTTTAATGGTTTATCCTTGCTGCTGGTTATTTATTTTAACTGATGTTATTTTTAACTAAAACACATACTTTCAGGTTATTTTTAAGCAAGGAGTATGTATAAAGTAGTGCAATCTATGCAACAAGTCTTAAAGGATGAAAATAGAAGCTCATAAATTTGGCTGCGAATGGGAATGGACAACATTTTATGAAATGTCTTGAAGAAGGTCCAAAATTTTGAAGAGAGTGAAGTGATTCCCATCCAATAGTAAAATAATAATAATTCTTCTATATATGATGCTGGGCATTTGTCTTACAGTTTTAGAAATCACTAATCTTTTAAGAAAATTTGGATATTGTATATTATTCAACCCCAGAGGTAGCATTTAGCACCTATTCTGCTTTGATGTTGCCAAACTACTCTGAAGGGAATGTGTATTTTAGCTTTTATTTGCCCATCACACTCTGTCAGCAGAGTAATCCCTAAATCCCTAAAAGCTCTGCCAGTCTGGAGCTAGGCTTGCAGCCTCTCACCTGTGTATCCATTAAAGTGCATCCTATGGAGGAAATGTTCTCAAAACAATTTCCATGTCAAAATGGCTTCTGTCCAAATGATCCATCACCACTTATCCACCCTGTAATTAGTAGTTACTTTTGGCTGTTAATAGATATATTTACTGCAACATCGTGCTTTTAGTCTTGATGATTAAAGTCTTATATAATTTTATTTTAAGGTTATATTCATGATTTTATTTTTTATCACAAAGATTATTTGGTTGCCAAATTTCTTTTTTTTTTTTTTTTTTTTTGAGACAGAGTCTCGCTCTGCCGCCCAGGCTGGAGTGCAGTGGCGTGATCTTGGCTCACTGCAAGCTCCGCCTCCCGGGTTCATGCCATTCTCCTGCCTCAGCCTCCCGAGTAGCTGGGACTACAGGCGCCCGCCACCTCGCTCGGCTAGTTTTTTTGTATTTTTTAGTAGAGACGGGGATTCACCGTGTCAACCAGGATGGTCTCGATCTCCTGACCTCGTGATCCGCCCGTCTCGGCCTCCCAAAGTGCTGGGATTACAGGCTTGAGCCACCGCGCCCGGCCGCCAAATTTCTTTTTCTTCTCTTAAGACATTGTTAAAAAACCTATCTACACAGCTATGTCTAGTTTCCGTCAGACTTAAGACAAAGATTTAAAGAAAATGCCAGAAGTCTTTTGGCATCTGGATTATAGAAGGGGGTCCACTAGTGACTAACACTTGGTATGAATTTGAGGGATATATTTCTTGATCGAGATTTGCTTGTACTTGGGTGAAGGTGAATTTGGACACTTGGGATAATGTAGCTTCCGCCTCAGTGTTGACCATATCACGAGAGAACGCATCCCCCTTGCTTGGATTCAGAGTGCTAGGGGTTGGATTCAGGTTTTGTCTCTTGTTTGCTGTCCCTTCACCTGCACAACTGTGTTTCATCAGAGTCCCCAGAGTCTTGAGTCATACTGTTTTTTTCCTACCCCAGACTCTGCCAGGGCTTCATTTGATGGTGGTCAAGTCACTTCAGCTCATGTGGGCAGGATACCTCATTGTCAAGGGCTTCCTGGAATGTGCCCAGTGATGCTCTGAGGGAAGGGAGATGTTCTGTGTCTAAAGAGAACACAAGTGCTATGAAACTCCAAGTCACATGTGGACTTTTATACACACTTCTCAAGGATATACTTCTGTCATTTCAGACATCTTTTAGTTTGTTCTTTTCTCTCAGTTGAACCCAGAATTAGCTACCTCCAATCCAGCAAGGGTGTCGAGTTTTCAGTTTAACAAATGATTTTCATCTCAGGATTCACTGACCTTAAGTTTACAGGATGTGGTTTTTATTTCTCATGACAGTGCTCTGATTTTCCTCTCCTCTCCCTGTTTCCAGCCCCCTTTTATCCCCGCTAGTCCTCACTAGGTGGGACCTGGCCACATTGATGTCTTGGCCTCAGCTTCCTGAGTAGCTGGGATTACAGGTGTGTGCCACCATGCCTGGCTAATCTTTTTTGTATTTTTATTTCACTATTTTGGCCAGGCTGATCTCGAACTCCTGACCTCAGGCAATTCACCTGCCTCGACCTCCCAAAGTGTTGGGATTACAGGCGTTAGCAACCGTGCCTGGCCCGTCTTCACTTTTCACTCTTTAAGTTTGGAATCATCAGGCAGCAGAACTGCACGGTGCCTTCTTAGCACACTGTCTCGCCTCATGATTAAGACTGTGAAGTGGGAAGAGCAAATCAGGGGACAGGTGGACTGAGCAAGGCTCGTATCTACCTTTCCACTGTCAGGGAGAGTCTTCTGCCAGAGGCGTGTCTCCAAGTCCCCAGCTCTTCCTGGCACCTTGTTTTGCTCTCAGCCATGAACTGTCTTCGTGACTTTTCAGTACATACATTAACCTTTGTGCAGAGACTAAAAAGGACTGGGTGATACTTTATGTCACCATGTTGTGCTCAGAAGCATGTATCTTTAATGTTGTTCTTTAATGTTGCAAACCATAGTTTTGCAACATATCAAATGTATCCCTAATGAAAATTGAGACCCAAAGGCTTAGGAACCCTAAAATTTCTAAGAGTTTTGATTTAAAACTGCATTCATAGTTTTAAATAATACAGCAAGTCTTCAAACAGCATCGTTTCATTCAACATCATTTTGTTATAATAACGATGGGAAAAAAAAAAAAATCTCAGCTAGGGCCACTGTCTGTGTGGAATTTGTACACCGCGTTTTCTCTCAGTACTTTGACTTCCTCCCACGTCCCAAAGATATACAGGTGAAGTTTACTGGCGTGTCAGTGAGTGTGGGTGAGTGAGTGCGTGCTGCAGTAATATGCATCTTGTCCAGGGCTGGTTCCCATCTTGTACTCTGAGCCTCTAGGAGAGAATCTGGTCACCCATGACCCTAAACTGGAGTAAGCAAGTAAATAATTATCTTACTTGTTTTTATTAATCTTTCTTAAATGTATGTACTGCTCTCATTTATTTCAGTGTTCAATATTAGAAGTGTGTTGACCTTTAGTAGAAGTTTTGTGATGTGTCTGTGAAAAATATGTCCCGGGAACTTAACTCTTATTTATATGAATTAGCCTTGGGTAAAATGGGTTTCATTATTCTTCATATCAATTAAAGTCACACTTTGCAAGAACCTATAGATGACATTAAGTAAGGACTTACTATACTGAAAAATGACAAACATTTTTTTCTTTGCTCTTTGTAAAAATTTTAGGTCACTTAAAACTTAACCATTTAACCACTTTAACCATGTTTACCATTTTAGGCTACTTAACCACTTTTGACTGTTATGCCCTATAATCCTATTAATTTTTACTTCTAGTCCCTTCTAAAAATGCTTTATGCCTTGTATTTAAATTCATTTAGGACTAATTTTAGTTTGAGAACTCTGCGGTTGTATGGACGAGTGTTCTTAGCATCCGACACCACTTGGCAAGTGATAGCACACATAATAGGACACATTATGATTATTGTGGTTTTCAGAGTAGGATATTTGTTGATTTTTCCCGAGACCCCATATCTATCAGTATCAAGTGAATAATAGAAAATGCACAATGTGATAAGTCTTAGAAACCCTCAAAGAAAGATATGACAGCAGATACAAGCAGCAGCTGTGCCTTTATAATTTTTCCTTAAATGTTTAGCAAGTAGTCAATATTTTTCTCTCACTTAAAAAAGTGGAGGAAGGGAGAAGAGAATCCTCACCCATTTCTGTGTAACAGGAGTTGTTTCTCTCCGACACTAGGCATGCAAGAGGCCTCCATGAAGCTCACGGAGTCACTACATGAAGTCTATGAGCCGGATTGGTATGGGCGGGAAGATGTGAAAATGGTTGGCGAGGTAAGAACTGGGGTGGCTTCCATGAGGCTCCCACGAGCCTTGCTCAGTCCACCTGTCCCCTGACTTGCTCTTCACACTTCACAGTCTTAATCATGAGGTGAGACAGTGTGCTAAGAAGGCACCGTGCAGTTCTGCTGCCTGATGATTCCAAACTTACAGTGAAAAGTGAAGATGGACCAGGCGCGGTGGCTCACACCTGTAATCCCAACACTTTGAGAGGCCGAGGCGGGTGAATTGCCTGAGGTCAGGAATTTGAGATCAGCCTGGCCAAAATAGTGAAATAAAAATACAGAAAGATTAGCCGGGCATGGTGACACATGCCTGTAATCCCAGCTACTCAGGAAGCTGAGGCAGAATTGCTTGACCCCAGGAGGCAGAGGTTGCAGTGAGCCAAGATCGCACCACTGCACTCCAGCCTGGGCAACAGAGCCATCTCGAAGAAAATAAAAGTGAAGATGATCATAAAACCACTTGGGTAGAGAGCAGTATTTTAAGATTCCTTTTTGCAAAATGACAATATCATTTTTCTGTCCTCTCTACAAGCCTTAGCAGCCCATTTCTAGCAGACATGGATCACAGTGTGAATTGTGTCCCAACTTCACCCCCTCATCTCAATCCTGCTATTGACTATCCTTCCCCAAATGCAGGGACAGGAGTTCAGAAGAGGGTCCATTCCACTTTAACATCAGCTAGTCCATTCACAGATATTCACTTCATGAAGACAAGCACAAAGTCAGAATGTTAAAAGGAATTTGATTTCAGGATGGCTTTGGCCCTAGACATGTCTTAACACCTGAAATCAGGTTTCTGGCTGGGGGCTGTCTGGCTGACGGGAAGTGAGTAAGTGGGTTTCACTTTGTCGAAAGCAGAATGGACCAGAGACTGAGTATCGCTGTGTGATGTTGGACTAGTTCTTTAATCTTCTTAGGCTTTAGTTTCCTCATCTACAAAATGAGAAAAACAATTGTACCCACTAATAGGACACTTATTGCCTTTGTGTGGATGTCCTCTACCTACTCAGTGTTTGGTACATGTTATGATTACTGATGTGAGACAACTGCCAGTCACAGATTGTCTCACATCCAAGTTCTTTGTTAAAACAAAGAGCAGTTGTTCGTCATGTCCGCTACTCCAGGTGAGTTATTGCAGCTCACTTAGGTACAGACGACCTAAGTTCGATGTGGCAGCCAGAGCTCAGGGGAAGGTCTGATAGGTGATGCACTGAATGTCTGTGCGGCTTTGGAAAACAAGTGTTAACAGCAGAGTCCTAGGCTGCTCCATGACAATTCTGACATCCTGACATTAAGCTTCATAATCTTCTTATAACTGAGATACTAACAGAGACTTATTTATGAAGAAAGCGCTTGTTGGTTCTTTTACATCTTTCAAAAACTTTCAGGATGTAGGTTTGGCCAAACCAGACCGCACACATTACTTTCAGATGCAATTATTAAGTAATTGCATCTTCTCATATTTCTTCAATTAGAACACAGTATTTCAACATCATGTTGCTGAACACTTTGTAAATTTCTAATTAGTGGTATAACTGAAAATTCATCGCGAAAGAAAAGAATTTTTAAGGGAATAATAGAAATTTATGTTAATAACTTTTCAAAATACTGCATTACATTCTATGTATGGCAAAGGCCACTGTTGGCATTTGTTTTTTAGGAAATGGCTGTTATCCTACCTTGGTTCTTGCAGCTGCCAGGATTTTTGGAATCCTCAGTTGCAGATGCAAACATAGGCTCTTGTAATGATGAAGAAACTGAATACTGCGTGTTCAGAGGGTCTACTCACGTCAGCAGTTGAGCCTTTTTAAACAGTGGATTTGAATGTTTTGGTTTGCATAAAATTCTTAAATTGAGATGTGTAAAAATTAGGACTACTTTTCAAAGTGTGAAAAAGAAACAAAAGCAAATTTTAAAAGTGTGTGTGTGTTAACAAGATGAAAACTTATGTCTCACATAGAGGAATTTAAACGTCGGCAGTCCAGGCATTGCATATCGGCCCCACAAGTATGAGGGGCCCATGTTTGCCATTTTTAGTCTGGCTTCAGGGGCAAGGTACTCTCTGAGCACTGGCCATCAGCTCTTGTTTCTGCATACCAGTTAGCAAGGAGGATGAAGTCTGGAAGACAGCCCACTCCTTCCTTCTTTTTCAGGACACTTCCTGAAAGTATATCCCATTGTCTAGAACACAGCCACATGACCGCACGTGGTTGCAAAGGAGTCTGGGAAGTAGAGTCTTTATCCTAGGTGGCCAAGTGCCCAGCTAAAATGGGAGGTTCAGTTAGTAGGAAGGAAGAAAGGATAGAGATTGGGTGACAAAGAGCAGACTCTGTCAAGAGACCCGGAATGTACTAGTGAGAGAAAATTGAAGATGACATTCTTGAGTACCTGCTATTTGCCTGAAATTCTGTGAAGCACTTTACATTGCTAACTCATTTAACTGGGGAAATTGAAATTCAGGGAGGTCTAGGTCCCCGAAGTCACACAGCTGGGATTAAAAAGTCCCCTGGTGAGGCAGCCCGGTGTGATAGTCATATCATGACTTTCATATCATGGCTTTGAGTTCAAGGAGACAAATCTGAGTTGAAACCTGTGTCTGTCATTTATCAACTGCATAACTTTGGCCAAGTTATATGACATCTCTGGGCTTCAGTATCCTCTTCTGTACTGTGGAAACAAAGTCTTTTCTCATAAAACAATTGTGAGAATGCCTTAACATAGTGACAGTGGGAATACTAGTGTAATAATACTAATACCTAATATTCATTGTGTGTTTAACATAATTGATACTGCATAAATGGTAAGACCTTTCCCAATATGACTGTAACTTTTCTGTTTTCCCTGTGGAGGATTCAGAAATGATTTGTTGTTTATTTCAGTGTGGATTGTGTTCTAATTTCATGGAGTGCTTCAGAAGCAAATTGTCTTAGTGGAATTATTCTCTTAGCCCCAAAGTCCATCTATAGGGTGGGGATCTTTTGAAGTTTCTGCATTCTTTGGTAATTTAGAATCAGCAATACAATTTTAATGAGCTAGCCTGTTTTGCTAGCTAGAACCAGTGGACAAATTGCTTTAAAATTTTATTGCATTATTAAATGATTCTCATTTTTCCCTAGCATCTCATATCTGGAAAAGTATTACTTGTCTAATTTTATAGTTTCAGATACTTTTTAGGAGTTTGGTGAAAGGTATCCAATTAAAATAACTCAGCAGTGGTCTCTTTATTTCTTTTAGAAATGTGATGTGCTGTGGGAAGACTTCCATCAAAAACTTGTGGATGGGTCCTTGCTAACACTGGATACCTACCTGGGGCAATTTCCTGACATAAAGGTATTTTACTCTGTATCTATAAAGAAAAGAGTTGAATGGGGTCATTTAGTTATTGAAACATGGGCAAGAAAAAAATTATTAAAGGTCCTCAAACTGACATCAAAGATACTTGGTAACTTTTCATTTATTTAAGCATGGGATTTTTATATTGTTCCTATCAGTTTGAAAAGAAATGTCATTACAGAAATCACATTTTGCCTTTAGTGAAGTGCTTCAGCTTTTATTATTCTACAGAAGTCTTTTTAAACCTATAGATATAAAATCATAAACCAGAGCTGCCAAAAATTCCAATCTTCTTTATAATCAAAACTTTTTATTATATAGCATTTGACAAGGATTTCCATTAGAATAACCAGTGGTCACAAGGAAGGGAGAAATTCAATTGTAAATATGAGAGCAAAATCTGATCTTTCCTTGTTTACTGTCTATTTTGCATGCATTTATAGTGAACCTGTATAGTTTTTCTCTCATTGAAATTTTCAGGTAGAAGTTAAAATGTTAAGATATAAGCATTTCAAATACATTTGCATGTGGACCTAAAAATTATTAGGTCTAAAACACTGATCTTATTTGACCCTTGAATCTATTACAGAGGTAAATGGACGAGTGAAGGATTGAATATTATAGATTTGGAATAGACTCTGGAGGTAAAGTTGGCTTTTAAACTAACAGGGTTGGTACATGGTAAATGAACCTGAATAGATCAGACTAGATGTGTTAGACCTATTGACAAAATGCCACAGAAAGCAAATCCAAACAGTGGGTTTTCGATGATGTTACCGTATTAGGCAGCAAAGTGCTTTATTGAGTAGTTGGGCGAATGCAACCTCATTAACAGGTGTGAATTGGGTTTTAAAAATTCTCTGAGAAATTAAAAAATGAAATTGTTAAAAATTCTGTAAGACTGTGTGCACCAGGGAACATGTTTTGAGACATCCTCAGATAATTTTGACTAGTCACTCAATTTTCGCCTTGGGATTTGTAGTGTTTGTGGAGCAGTCTCACAATGGTACACTTAAGAGTACTGCTTATTGCATTGCAATTTATTTTCAATATTATTTTATTTTATTTATATTTTTTACTTTATGGCAGTAAGAACATTTAACATGAGATCTACCCTTTAAAAGATTTTGAACTGCACAATGCAGTATTGTTACTATTCATCTTACATAACTGAAATTTTATACCCGTTAATTAGCAACTCTCATTTTCCAGCTCTCTCTAGCCCTTGGCAACCATCATTCTATGTATTGTTTGCTTCTCTGAGGTTGTTTGTAGGTCTTTGGATAAATGTCTGTTCTAGTTCATTGCCCTTTCTTAAGTCAGCTTATTAGTTTTTTTCCTATTGAGCTCTAGGTGTTCCTTTGTATATTTTGGAAATTAACTCCTCATCAAACATGTGGTTTCAGATCTTTTCTCCCTTTCCATAGCTTGCATTTTACTCTTCATTGTTTATTTTGCTGAGCAGAAGCTTTTTACTTTGATGTAGTTCCTCTTGTCTATTTTTGTTTTTGTTGCCTGTGTTTTTGGTGTCAAGTCCAGGAAACCATTGCTAACACCAATGTCTATTCTAAAACATCTTCATTTAGAAAATGAAGCCTTTCCCCCTCAGTTTTTCTTCTAGGAGTTTTACAGTTTCAGATCTTACAGTTCAGGTCTTTAATCCATTTTAAGTTGATTTTTTGTGTATGATATAAGATAAAGGTCCAATTTAATTTTTTGTCATGTAAATATCCAGTTTTCCCAGCAACATTTATTGAGGAGACTGCCTGTTCCCAATTGTGTATTCTTGGCACCCTTTTTGAAGATCAGTTGACTGAATATTTGTGGATTTACTTGTGGGCTTTATATTCTGTTCCAGAGGTCTATATAACTGTCTTTATGCCAGGACAATGCTGTTTTAATTACTGAGGTTTGTAACAAATTTTGAAATAAGAAGTGTAATGCCTTTAGCTTTGTCTTTCTTCTTCAAAGTTGTTTTGGCTATTTGGGGTCTTTTGTGCTTCCATGTGAATTTTAGAATTAAAAAAAAAACTTTCTGTTAAAAATTCTATTAAGATTTTGATAGGGATTGCATTCAATCTGTAGATCACTTTGGGTAGTATGGGCACTTTAACAACAGAAAGTCTTTCAGTCTGTGCACCCAGGATGCCATTACATTTGTTTGTGCCTTCTTTATTTAATCAATATTTTATAGTTCTCAGTGTACAAATCATTTCACTTCCACAGTTAGGTTTATTCTTAAGTATTTATCTTGGATGCTATTGTAATTGGTATTGCTCTCCTAACTTCTTTCTCAGTTTATTACTAGTGTATAGAAAGGCAACTAATAATTTTTTAAATTATACTTTAAGTTCTGGGATACATGTGCAGAACGTGCAGGTTTGTTACATAGGTATACATGTGCCGTGGTAGTTTGCTGCACCTATCAACATGTCATCTATATCAGGTATTTCTCCTAATGCTATCCCTCCCCAGCCCCCCATCCCCCAATAGGCCCCAGTGTGTGATGTTCCACTCTGTGTCCATGTTTTCATTGTTCAGCTCCCACTTATGAGTGAGAACATGTGGTGTTTGGCTTTCTGTTCCTGTGTTAGTTTGCTGAGAATGTTGGTTTCTAGCTTCATCCATGTCCCTGCAAAGGACATGAACTCATCCTTTTATGGCTGCATGGTCTTCCATGGTGTATATGTGCCACATTTTCTTTAACCAGTTTATCATTGATGGGCATTTGGGTTGGTTCCAAGTCTTTGCTGTTGTGAATAGTACTGCAATAAACATATGTGTGCATGTGTCTTTATAGTAGAATGATTTATAATCCTTTGGGTATATACCCAGTAATTGAATTGCTGGGCCAAATGTTCTTTCTGGTTCCCGATCCTTGAGGAATTTCCACACTGTCTTCCTGAATGGTTGAACTAATTTACACTCCCACCAACAGTGTAAAAGCGTTCCTATTTCTCCACATACTCTTCAGCATCTGTTGTTTCCTGACTTTTTACTGATTGCCATTCTAACTGGCATGAGATGGTGTCTCATTGTGGTTTTGATTTGCATGTCTCTAATGACCAGTGATGATGAGCTTTTTTTCATATGTTTGTTGGCCACATAAATGTCTTCTTTTGAGAAGTGTCTGTTCATAGCCTTTGCCCCCTTTTTGATGGGGTTGTTTTTTTTTTTCTTGTAAATTTGTTTAAGTTCTTTGCAGATTCTCGATATTAGCCCTTTGTCAGATGAGTAGATTGCAAAAATTTTCTCCCATTCTGTAGGTTGCCTGTTCACTCTGATGATAGTTTCTTTTGCTGTGCTAAAGCTCTTTAGTTTAATTAGATCCCATTCATCAATTTTGGTTTTTGTTGCAATTGCTTTTGGTGTTTTAGTCATGCAGTCTTTGCCCACGCCTATGTCCTGAATGGTATTGCGTAGGTTTTCTTCTAGGGTTTTTATAGTTTTAGGTCTTACATTTAAGTCTTTAATCCATCTTGAGTTAATTTTTGTATAAGGTGTAAGGAAGGGGTCCAGTTTAAGTTTTCTGCATATAGCTAGCAAGTTTTCCCAACGCTATTTACTAAATAGGGAGTCCTTTCCTCATTGCTTGTTTTTGTCATATTTGTCCAAGATCAGATGGTTGTAGATGTGTGGCATTATTTCTGAGGCCTCTGTTCTGTTCCATTGGTCTATATATCTGTTTTGGTACCAGTACCATGCTGTTTTGGTTACAGTAGCCTTGTAGTGTAGTTTGAAGTCAGGTAGTATGATGAAAGGCAACTAATTACTTCATGTGGATTTTGTATCCGGAAACTTTTCTTATTTGTTTACTAGTTCTGGCAGTTTTTTTGTGGAGCCTTTAGGGTTTTCCATGTAGAACATCACAGTATCTGCCAACAGGTACAATTTTACTTCTTGCTTTCCAATTTGGATGAATTGTATTTCTCTTTCTTGCCTAATTTTTTTCAATTGAAAAGAAATGATGAGAGTGGGCATCCTTGTCTTGTTTTTGATGTCAGTGGAAAGCTTTCAGTTTTCTCTGTTGAATATGATGTTAACTGTAAGTTTTTCATATATGGCCTTTGATATGTTGGGGTAATTTCCCTTCATTTCTAGTTTGCTGAGCATTTTATCATGAGAGGGTAATGAATTTTATCAAATGCATTTTCTACATCTATTGAAAGGATTATGCAATTCTTATCTTTCATTATATTGATGTGGTGTATCATATTAATTGATTTTCATGTGTTAAACTATTCTTGCATCCCAGGAATGAATCCTACTTGGTCACGATGTATGATCCTTTTGATCTGCTGTTGAATTCAGTTTGCTAGTATTTTGTAGTGCTTTTTTGCATCTGTGTTAATCATGATATTGGTCTGTAGTTTTCTTTTCTTATGGTGTCTTTGTCTGACTTTGATATCAGGGCCTCAGACAATGAGTTTTGAAGTGTTCTCTTCCTTGCAATCTTTTTGGAAGAGCTTGAGAATGATTGGCATTAATTCTTTTTTAAATGTTTCATGGAATTTGCCAATGAAGCCGTCTGGTCTTGGTTTTGTTGTTGTTGGGAGGTATTTGGTTGCCTATTAAATCTCCTTACTACTTAAAGATGTGTTCAAGCCTTCCATTTATTCATGATTCAGTTTTTGTAGGTTGTATGTATCTAGTAATTTATCTGTCTCATCTATATTATTCAGTTTGCCAGTATATACTGTTCATATTAGTCTCTTAACCTTTTTATTTCTATGGCATCAGTTGTAATGTATCACCTTTCATTTCTGATTATATTTATTTGAGTCTTCTATCTTATTTAATTTAGATAAAAGTTTGTTAAATTTGTTTATCTGCTCAAAAAAACAACTTGTAGTTACCTTGACTTTTCCTATTGTTTTTCTAATCTTTATTTCACTTATTTCTACTCTAATCTTTATCTTTCCATTTCTTTTGACAATTTGGAGTTTCATTTGTTCTTTTCCTAGTTCCTTGAGATGTAGAGTTAGGTTGTTTATTTGAGATCTTTCCTTTTAATGTATGCATTTATCACTAAAACTTTCCACTTAGTACTTCTTTTGCTGCTACTTGTTTTTGTTTTCGTTTGTGCTGAGATACTTTTTAATATCCATTTTGATAGCTTTTTGGACCCACTGGTTGTTCAAAATTGTGTTGTTTAATTTCCAAACATTTGTGAGTTTTTCAGTTTTCTTTCTGCTATTGATTTCTAGTTTTATTTTACTGTGTTTGGAAAAGGTACCTGGTATGATTTCGTCTTATTAAATTTGTTAAGACTTGTTTTGTGACCCAACATACTTTCCATACTGAAGAATCTTCCATGTGCAACTTAAGAGTATGTGCATTCTGCTGTTGCTGTTTTGAATATTCTGTATATGTCTGTTAGGTCCATTTGATCTACAGTGTTGTTCAGGTCTACTGTTTCTTTGTTGATATTCTGTCTATAATTGAAATTGTAATAGAAATTGTGGTTCTATCTGCAATTGAAAGTGGGGTATTAAGGTTTTGTATTATTATCATATTGCTGTTTTTTTTTTAAAAATTATTATTATACTTTAAGTTCTAGGGTACATGTGCATGACGTGCAGATTTGTTACATATGTATACTTGTGCCATGTTGGTGTGCTGCACCCATCAACTCGTCAGCACCCATCATTTACATCAGGTATAACTACCAATGCAATCCCTCCCCCCTCCCCCACCCCCATGATAGGCCCCAGTGTGTGATGTTCCCCTTCC
>NW_012098099.1:1691681-1734827 GCF_000951045.1 Mandrillus leucophaeus
TCTGTTTCTTTCTTCAGTTTGTCAATGTTTGTTATATATATATAGGTGCTTTATATTTATAATTGCTATATCTTCCTGAGGGATTGACCTTTTTATCATTACATGGCCTTCTGTTTCTCTTGTGACAGTTTTGGAATTAAGGTTTATTTTGTCTGATAAGGACAGCCATCCCTAGTCTTTTCTGGTTACCATTTGCCTGGAATATCTTTTTCCATCTCTTTACTTTCAGCCTATGTGTGTCCTGCAATCTAAAGTGAGTCTCTTGTAGACAACAAATAGTTGGATCTTTTTTTTTAATTTAAATTCATTTAGCCACTCTATGTCTTTTGACTGGGAATTTAATCAACTTACATTTAAAGTAATTATTAGTAGGAAAGCATTTACTGTTACAAATTTTTTCATTGTTTTCTGTTTGTCTTATTGTTCGTTTGTTCCTCTTTTCCTCTCTTGTTAATTTCTTTTGTATTTTGTTGTTTCTTTGTATTGATATGCTTTGATTTTTTTCTCTTTTAATTTTGTGTACCTTCCATATGTATTTTTGTGGTTATGATAGAATTTAGATAAAATATTTTATAATTATTACAGTCTATTTTAAGCTAAAAACTAAATTAACATCAATCACCCCTAAAAACTCTACACTTTTATTTTCACTACATGTATACTTTATATTGTCAAAATTTGCATATGTTTATATTGTGTTTCCATAAATATATTTTTTAGATATAGTTATGCTTAGCATTTTTGTCTTTTTGACTTTTATACTAGAATTGAAAGTGATTCACCCATCACTGTTACGGTAATACAGTATTCTGTATTTGTCTATATATTTACACTTACCAACAAATATTATACTTTCTTATGCTATTGTTTGCTGTTTAGTGTCCTTTAATTTCATGTTAAAGAAATCTGTTTAGCATTCTTTACAAGGTAGGCCTAATGGTGATGACCTCCTTCAGCTTTGGTTTGTCTAGCTATGTCTTTGTCTCTTCTTTAAGAATACAAGAAACAAGTACTCTTGTTTCACAATTTTTTCTTTCTTTCGTCACTTTAAATATGTCATCTGACTCCCTTCTAGCTTGCTTCTGCTAAAAGTCCATTAATAGTATTACAGAGATTCCCTTGTATGTGAGCAAGTCACTTTCCTCTTGCTATTTTGAAATTCCATAGTTGTAACTGACAATTGAAATGATGTGTCTCTGTGTAGACTTTTAGGGGTTCATTTCATTTGGAGTTTTTGGGCTTCCTGAATTTGAATGAACATTTTCTTTCCCAGTCTTGGGAAGTTTTCAGCCATTATTTCTTTCAATAGCTTTATGATTATTTTTGTCTTCTCCTTCTGGGATTCCCATAGTGCATAAGTTGGTCCATGTAATGGTGTCCCATAAATCCCTTAAGCTTTTTTCACTATTTTTCATTTGTTTTTCTGTTCCTCTGACCAAATGATTCTTAATGACCTGTCTGAGTTTGTTGATCCTCTTTTCTGCTTGATCTAATATTCTCTTAAACCCCCCCTCCCCCAGTGAATTTTTCAGTTCACTTATTGTATTTTTCAGTTCTATCATTTCTGTTTGATATTTTCTATATCGCTTTGTTTAATTTCTCACTTTGTGTGTACATTATTATCCTGATCTGAGTGACAGTTACTTTGAATTCTCTGTCAGGCACATCATATATCTCCATTTCATTAGGGTTGATATTTGTAAATTTATTTTATTTCTTTGTTTGATACATATTTCCCTGTTTTTAAATTTACCTTGGTTCTCTATGTTGGTATCTTCACATTAGACAAAACAGCCACATCTTTTAATCTTTGTGGACTAGCTCCATATAGGAGAAGACCTTCACCAATCATCCCAGTCATAGATTTTAGAAGCCTCTCAAACTTTTGACTATTCTGATTGCTTTCCTTGTACTTAGCAACCCCTAGGCATCTAGAGAATGCTGGGTCATTTCAGTGCTCTGAGACGAGCAAGACTCATTTTCTTTGGAAGCCATTATCTTGGGAAGCCCACAAAAGTTGTATCATTGGATGCTTGTTTAACTCTTTCCCTGCATAGATAGAAGCAGGGACCTCAGTGTTTTTTACTGAGGGGAGGGGCTGTGGCAACTAGTTGTATGGTAGGCCATACTACCTAGAAGTGTGTTTTTATTTGTTAGTTTATTTCCTTCTGCTTGCTCTACACTGAGCCAGGGAGAGGAGCTATGGCAACTGCCTGCATGCATGTTCAAACCTCTGTTTATTCTCTGTAGACCCAGGGACTAGTGTATGCTGGACCTGTCAGCTATCCAAGACAGGCAAGTAGAAGACACTCCCTTGGGTAGAAGTCAGAAAAGTTGGGATGCTAGATGTTCAGTCCTACTTATTCACTCTTCACTGAGAAGCAGGGAGCTGGAGGTTCCCTCTTGATTATATGGCATTGTGCTAGGGATAGCAAGAAGGTATCTTCCCTTTTCCTGCTTGTTTCAATGTGGCTGGATTTGCACTTGCCAAGGGTTCAGGAGCCATTCAACTAGTTTCTGGTGTCTCACAAACAAAAAATTGATTCATGTGTTGGTGTTAAATCTGTATGTTTGTGGGGAAGGAGAGTCCAGGGCTTCCTATTCTTCCCTCTTGCTACCATCACTTTTATTGCATGGTAATTTAATCTCCTTAAAAGCAATACTTAAGAAATCAGACAAGGTTACGGAAAAATTGTATCTTCTTAACTGAAAATTCCAAAGCAGCTTACAACTTGTTCAAATTATTCGTATGATATATGTTCATAGTATGACTTAACTAAGCAAATAAAGGCTGTGTGACTGACTAGAGAAGCAAACATCTGAAAGTTTTTTGAGTTTCAGGAGCAAAAGCTTAGTATCATTAATAAAATTGGAAGATCTTAGTTATTGTACTGTATTTAGAAATTGGCCGCACTGTCTAGGAGCATGTAATTTCGGAATACAAGCACATTCAGAATTACGTTTATTGAAACACAGAAAGATTAAAATAAAATTATGACAGATTATGTTGGCTGGTCTTCTCAGTTTATTCCATGTCAGAAAGATGAAGAGCTCATTATAACTTTTCCTTGAGTAATTAGTTTTTTGGGTTCCATGGTTGAGGTCACATACAAAGATGATCCTGCAGTTTCTGAACCATGTAAAGATTTGGAAACAGTATCATCTAGATCTTTTGCTGGATGCCCTGAAGGTAAGGTAAATATATGTTAAGGGTTTATATGTATCATGGAAAAAGGCTGAATCTCTCTCTCTCTGTCTCTCCCTCAAGCCACATTTAGGAAACGAGCATACATAGAGGCTATCAACCAAGATAGATAATTGCAAAGCCATATAACACAACTAACAGTTGAGGAAATACCTATGCTATTAACTTGGAAAGGAAATAATTTGGAATTGGAGAGTGAGAATATAGCTGTATATAATATTTGAAAGACGTTTTTATGTGAAAATGGACTTGTTATTCTGTGTGCCTTTACTCAGTGAATGGAAGTTAGAAGTACGTATAGACTCCATCACTTTACAAAAGTAGTGTTGAGTGATTTTGTAATGAATGAGTTATTGATGGAAAGGAAGATTATGATTAAAAATATTCAATGGAGAATTTTTGAGGCATGTAACGCAGTTGACTTCCTTGCCTCCTATTGAAATCGACAGGCCATGTGCAGTTAAAACCTCACGCAAATTTCCAAATGTTTACTTGAGCCCATCAGTGAGGTCTATGAAGGACCATTCATGAGGGATGATGTTGCAGCTGTGATTGGCAGGATACCCTGTGTTATGGTTTCTGTTATGCAGCATTGACATCTGAAATCAATGTTGTAATAAGAACCTGCTTGTCACCAACCCAGGCAGGCTTACAACTGTGAGCAGTTATTGTAAAATATAGTTTGGATTCTATCTTGGCAGCCATGCATGAGCAACTAAGCATGTATTTACTGCAGTGTACCAAAATGAATTCCAAATTGGAATTATTATAGAATTTTTAAAAATGTATACTAAATTATTTTTTAACTATAGAGGTTCAGTGCACAATGAGAAATCTCAAGATTTTTCTTTTATCAAGAAATGTCAGTTAAATTTATAATGTAATTTAATTAAGTTTCCTATTGGATGGTTAAATAAGAATTATGTAATTTTCTATTTAAGAAAGCTAATATGTGTCAACCTTACCCTTATTTAGGAGATTTAGGTTTTTGCCCCCAAGTTTCCCAAATATCAGATAGGTAAGAAAATAAGATCAATTTGTCTTTTCTAACCCCAAAATGTATGCATCAAAGTGAGTGATATTCTTCAAAATAGTCATTTCTACCATGGTAAGCTATCCTTGTAATTGACTTAAAAATTACTTAAGAAAATGAGTCACATTATTTACTTTGCTTCTTATTTTTGAACAAAAATAAGATTACCCAGTGTACTCTTCCATCGTATTCTAAGACTTAAAAGTTATTCATTCATAGCTGCTTCCAAAAATCAAATTTATCTTCAGAGAATCAAGATTTGCTACTTGGAAGATAATAAGGCAATGCCCAAGCTAGAAGGCAAGTCCGTAAGGAAGAGCTTTATAAGAGTTTGCATATAGTTACACAGGCCACCGCTTCAAGGGATAACCTCCTTTGAAGGTAACAGATTTTTGCTAAAAGTAATGAGCCTTGTCACCTTATAGGCACATGGTGTTCACCATACCTAATTGAAGGGTTTCCACTCTGCCTGGGCTAACTCATTGCATCCTTTGAGTGACTGGGTGTGTATCTCCATGCTTTCTGCCAGTATCCTAGTTGGAAGTGGTAGGTGCAGGGAAAATGAAAGCAATTAGAAATAGCCAAAGAAGTTAACTGCCCCAACCCACCTCTCACCAGTCCTGAAGGGTGTGTAGAAGAATAGCATAGAGTGACAGGTTGTAGTTGACTCATAAAGTCTGTCAGAAAGATAGCGGGAGCTGTTGAAAGGAGCACTAACCAAGACTCAGAAGCAGGGATGAGATTGGATGAAGCGAGCAAAGAATCCGTGGTGCAATTTAGAAGGAGGCAGTTGCTAACCCTGAACTCACATGACCATGAGAGTAAGGGGCCTTCTTAAATTTTGTGCCCTGTCTCACCTGCCTCATCCTACTCCTGGCGCTGGTCACTGGGGCCAACTTCTAATTCAGTTCACTTTTGCCACAGACTTGCTGAGCAATTTGGGACAAATTAGAGCTAATCTCATGCCGCTCCACATTTCCTAAAAGTAAAATGGAGGTAATCCCTGAAACACTCATTCTATAGGTTGCTAGAAGGATCCATCAGATGTGACAATGCCTTGTAAGCCATAACCATTTACATTATTATTGTGTTTTTTCTCTTTTTTCTACCATATCAAAATTTTTAAAGCATCTTCTCCTGGGTTAGTTCTTATTTTTCAAATAACTGGGCATAACTGGACTATGGGGAAGTTTTTTTTTAAGTTTAGGTATCTAGGGCTTGCCTCAGTCTAATTAAATCATAATCTCTAAGTGTAGGGCTCAGGAATCAGTATATTTTACGATACTTCCTTATTGGTTATACTTATTTTTACTGTTTTCTCATTTATTTGACATATAACAATTTATTTAATTGGCATATAATAATTGCTCATATTTTTGGGACACATAGATACTTCTTTATTAACTTATTTCTTTGTTGCTGCCTTACAGTATATAACATACATCTTTGATGTATTAGGTTTAACTTGAAATAATGTATATTACTTCATGTATTATTTAAGAACCGTGCAGCAGTACACTTTCATTTCCCACCTCCTTTCCTTTGCACTATTACTGTCATACATTTTTCTTTTACATATATTATAAACACCACAATATATTAGTTATGTTTTTTTGCTCTGAATAATCAGTTACCTTTTCAAGCAACTAAAGTAGGAAAACAAAATCTTTTATATTTTACATTGACTTTTATCATTTCTGGTACTCATTTTTCTGTGTAGCTCCACTTCATATTAAAATTCTTATGCTGGCAATCAATTTCCTCAGCCTTTGTTTGTCTGAAAAAAAAAAACTATTTCACCTTCACTTTTGTAAGATATTTTCACTGGGTGTGGAATTCTGAGTTGGCAGATTTCTTTTAACTTTTATTTTTTAGTTCTATAAATATATCATCCAATGTGTTCTGGCTTGCATGGTTTCTGAAGATTAGCAACCTGTAATTCTTACCTTTTTATTTTATGTTTTTCTTTTATTCTTGATGTTAAGCAGTTTGACTATGATGTATTTAGATGTGTATTGTTTGGTATTTTTCCTTTTTGGGATTCTCTGAGTTTCTTGGATCTATACTTGGATGTCTTCATTATTTAAAAAAATTTTCCGTCATTATCTCTTTAAATATTGCTTCTTATTCTCTCATCTCTTTTTGAGACTTCAGTTATATTATGTTAGACCATTTTATATTGCACTGTAGGTCTTATATGCTCAATTCTCTCTCTTTTTTTCTTCAATTCTTTCCTTTTTGTGTTTTAATGGAAATAATTTATTGTGACCTGTCTTCAAGTACACTGTTTATTTCCTCAGCTTTTTCAAGTTTAGTGATGGGCCCACCGAATCAATTTTTCCTCTCTGATAACACTTTTAAAATTTCTAGTGTTTTAATTTGATTTCTATTTGACCATTAAAGTTTCTATATCTCTTCTGAAATTCCCCTTCTGATTATCTTTGTTGTTGACTTTTTCAAACTAGATACTTTAACATATTAGTTATACTCATTTTAAAATTCCTGTTTGTTACTTCCAACATCTGGGTCATGTCTGAGTCTGTCTCTGTTGTTTGCTTTATCTTTTCTCATGGGTTTTTTTGTTTGTTTGTTTTGTGTATTTTGTAATTTTTGATTGAATGCCAGACATCATGTATAGGATAGTGAGTACTGAAATCATATTTATGTCTGAAAATTGGCCAACCTTTTTATCAGGCCATTAATATGATAGCGGGAATCAATTAATCAGGACCCGAGCTGGATTGGGGCTTTATTTTTGCTATTGTTACTGCAGTGCACTACAGCTTTCAAATTCCTCCAGAATTAGACTGCTAATGCCTTCTACTTATATTTTAACGTCTGTAATATTTTCAAATTCTTAGGTTGAAGCCTGATTTTGGGGCCCTTAGGTGCTGGAGGGTTTTTCTCAGTGTGGCTGCTGCTTATTAGATTTTAGTTGTCTTTGTATGCCTATATTGCAGAAGGGGTCTCTCTCCTTGCACTGTCCTCCTCCAGTGGTAGGCCACTATTGCTTGTTTTTTAGTGTTATAGCTTCTAGTGGAGTTAGGGCTTTTGGGTTTTTGTTTTGTTTTGTTTTATTTGTTTGTTTTAAATCCTTTCCCGGCCTTGTTTTAGGCAAAGTCAGCCTCATAACTGTGGTTGGATTTGAGCAAGTTTCCTTCCCTGCCCAAGTTGGAACAGTCCACTCCTTCCTAGGCCCAAGGAGTCAGGTCTTGGGCCTAGGAAGCTTTTATGCCCCTTGAGACTTTTTCTTTTACCCTTTTGCCTACAACAATTATTTTTGCCTAAAATCTAGAGGTCAGAAGGCTCTCCATCTCTACCGGAGCCACATTGGTTTTGCTTTGACTGCTCCCCCAGAAGCAGTAGATCTTTGCTTGCACCTGTGGGTAGAAGGGTTTGGTGCCCCCTCCTCAAGCAGCTTAAAGCTTTTTGTTGTTGTTGTTAAGAGGAAATGTTCCATAGAAATGAGCAGGGCTTTATGCCTATCCCCTAGCAGCCATATGTCACCTCATTTGCATCCACACTTCAAGGGAATGTCTTGTTCTCAGACTTTCTCATGGCTTCCAATGTTGACCCATGGGAAAGGGCTTGCCCATTAGCACAATCTGTGCCTTTGGCCCTGTGTCTTTGGCCACCAGCTATTCCAAATGACACATTAGTCTAAGGGATTCTAATGAACAAAGTATTGAAAATCACTTGTAGGAAAAGAGATTTCTTAGGAAGTAAATCTGTTTTTATAGAACTGCTGTTGGTGTGAGTGTTATTAGAATTATAAAACCAAATCTAACATAGTTTTCCACTATCTTCAGAATACAACATTTAAAGATTTAGACTAGAGAATAATGAGTATAGTTTTGCCTTCTCTCCCTGACCAATTCTGGGTTTTTTTCTGGTCGTTGACTGCAAACTGCCCTCAGCTGCTCATGATTATCCTAATTATTATCAAAAGGGAAGATATTTATCTAATGGCTTCCACACAAAGGATTGGAGGCATTCATCTGATTTTCAGGGGTCACTTAGCTAGTGCAACTCCAGCTCTTCTTGATCTCCAGTCAAGATCCTCAGCAGCTCTGGACAAGGAAAGCATTTTGGCACCTGGCTGTCAAAGGGAGACTCTATGTCCGTGCTTCTCTCTTAGTGAGTGCATTTCCTGTTGACAGAATCGCATCGCCAAGCGCAGCAGGAAGCTGGTGGACTATGACAGTGCCCGCCACCATCTGGAAGCTCTGCAGAGCTCCAAGAGGAAGGATGAGAGTCGAATCTCTAAGGTAGGGATTGAGCCTAGGGTGAATAACACTCTCCATATTTTATGACCTGTTGCAGCTTTGCTTTTTAAAATTAAGTGCTTCCTCTGTAAAAGGAGATTGGAAACTGAACAGAATTTAAACTGAAACATAGTGCTTTTTATTATTTTTAATGGAAATAAGGCTTTTCATTATATTGTACAGTTCATATGGGGGACACTGACTCACACATTTTGATCAGAATGAACTTTGACCTACAATGTTGCAGGATCAAAGAACGTAGCGTGTCCGCACTTCCTTAGGTAGTTGTGGTCCACCCTCAGTGCTGAAATGCAGATGCAGATAGGACACCAAGCTGAAATTCTCAGAGGTGACTTTTGATTGTCTGAGAGTACAGACATGTGGATTTGCATAAAACTATTTTTCTGTTAGAAAATTTTTTATAGTAACTTTCACCATGTATATCAGCAAGTTACAGATGCCGACTAACTGAAGTCATCTCCTAAGTACACCCTCTTCTTCCAGTTTTGCCTTTTCCTATATGCCTACACACAGCTGTCTGACTGGTCTTTCTACATCAAGATATGTTTCTCACTGCTTAAATATTTTAATGGTTTCTATTACCTCTACGAAAAATGCTAAATTTCTTAGTACAGCATAGAAGACCCTCACAATTTGGCTGTAACTCACCTGTCCATCCTGATCAACTTTCAAGTCTCCGTTCCCCTCCTCGCCTTCTTCCATAAACATACCATGAGCCAGAGCTACACAACAGTTTCTGAGCAGTTCACAATAATAAATGCCCTTCATGAGAGGCCTCCTAGATACCAGGCATCCTGTTCAACACTTCATCTACATTAACTTTCCTTAATACTCAAAACAACCTGTGAGGTACACAGTAGTAAAGCAGTATGACAAGTTCACATGGTAAGCTAGAATTTCATTTCAAGGCATTCCACCTTTATGTATTGTAATGTCTTTCCTACCCCCTCCCTTAGCAAACATTTTCTGATTCTTTAGGATTCAGCATCACCTTCCACATAGCATGCTCTATAACACATTGTAAGTCCCTTTTGTAAATACATCCTGTAATGTAATTATTTAGAGTTTCCACTAGACTGGGAATTTGCTGGGGATGCATTCATGTTCAGTATCCATAGCAGAGCTGTCTACATGGCAGGCAGCTAACACATTTTTGTAGAAAAAATGATTCAGCCAGAAACTGCAAGAGCAACCATTGTAATCGATCCAGTTTCCAGTTTTAGGGATTCTTAGTATTTCCTGTTTAATTGAAAAACAAGGATATGCTTTTAACCAAATACTCTCCTTCTCAAAATGTTTCCAAGATGCCATAAAACTATTCTTATTTTATATTAAATGATGCTGTGGTGTATAGAAATGGTCTTTCTTAGTGTAAACACATGTTATGTTTCATTCCTAGGCAGAAGAAGAATTTCAGAAAGCACAGAAAGTGTTTGAAGAGTTTAATGTTGACTTACAAGAAGAGTTACCATCATTATGGTCAAGGTAAAAATATTTCTCTACAGGTTGCACATGTTCCTTTTAGAAATTCAAGGTCAGTGAATATCCCTTATCTTGTCTTTATTTTTACTGTGATACTTCAACACTGTCCAGTGGAAGTGTTCTTTATCTGTACTTTCCAGTATGGTAGCTACTTGTCACTAGTGGATGTTGATCACTTGGAATATGGCTAGGATTAAAAAGGAGGAACTAAATTTTAAACTTAATTTATTTGTTTTAATTTATTTGTATGTAAATAACCACCTGTGGCTAGTAGCTGCTGTATAGGATGACACAATTTTAGACCTCAATCCATTTCTCAAGTGAAGACCTAAATCTCAATTAGAGGCATTAGGAAGACTGTCCCTCATCTTGACACTTACAATAATGTCCTTTCAGTCCTTTATTCCAAGAGCTCATCTAGTCATCTGGCTTAGATGGTAAGCTTCTACTTTCAGCCCTGACTTTTAAATCTGAACTGTATTCATATTTTGAGCACCAGATACTCTTATTTACACATTACTCTGCATTTCTCGTGGAATTAAGTGCATTTTTAAATAGTTGTTCTGTTTTTCCTACTCAGTGGTAGAACAAAGAAGTTGTTGGATGAAATAGTACCTTATGATCCTCAATCTCTGTCAGTATCCTCATGCTCCTACCCCAAATTAGCCAGAATTGTACTTAAAATAATGCCACGTTATTTTAAATCAGGTCCTCTATTTCTAACTTCCAACTAGATGGGTGTGCCTCGAAAGCCTTCTTATATACAAATTCTAGAGCTTCTATTTACCCGCCAAAATTGTAAGCATTTTGAGGGTCTATACTAGAGTTTGCCCATTTTTGAGTTCATCTCTAGTGTTTTTAATTTTTGCCAATAAAAGGTACTCAGTGTTTCTCGCTGAACTACTGAAATATCTGGATGAAATTTTGGCTGGTTTCTACCTCAATGTCCAGCCATCACCCAAAGTCCAACATGCGAAATTATGTCATTGTTCATCTGAATTTACTCATTCTCTCTACATCTGCGTTTCTTTCTTTTTGTGTGTGTGTGCCATTATTTCTGGGCTCCCAAGCCTCAAAGCTTTGGAATTGTTACCTACAGTAAACGAAAGAGCCATCAAAATAAACAATCCATCATTTTTTGGTGTGGGCTTCTGGATCGCTCTCCCTTTCTCTCGTCCCACTGTCCACACCCTAACCCTCATCATCCTGTTGTGGATTATGATAGTAGTCTTGCCTTTACATTTCCTTCTTTGACCTCTTCCTGTATACCTTTTCTTTCAGAAGCTCCACCTTGACATCTCTGTGGCCTGCTTAGGACCTCACTGTATGGGCCTAAAGAAGACCTCTTCTCTCCCCCAGGGAGGATTTAAACAACCTGAATGTATACAACTTTTAGGGATAGAGATAAAACAAATATCTATTTATTATTTGAATTTATTTAGTTATTCGCATTTATTTAAAATCAAAAATTATATGATGCTACGGCTTTTTAAAAAATATAGATATTACTTTTTTGCTCTAACATTTCATGGAATACTTTTATTCAAAGTCTTTACATATATCTTTAGCATCAGTGTTTTTGTCCTCACTTAAGATACTCATCACCTCAACTAGTAGTTCTCCAGAGCTTATCTTCATCTGCAACAGATATTTACTTCCAAACATAAGTTGCCATTTACATACAATTAAGACAGTTATTCTTTTTATTTCCCCTGTAAAGGAATTTTTTAATGATTTCTAATGTAATTGCCTAATTGCTTTTTAAACTGATCTTCAAAAAGACTTGGATACCACAGTGTTCAAGGCTTTCAATTATGAGATAATACCGTGGGAAATTGCCAGTGCCAATTATGAAACTTTGGGGAAATTGCCAGAATTTTCAAGAGACAGATATTTATTATTTGCCTTATTATGGATTGGGTATATAACTAAGATTTTTCTAATGAGCTCTACTACATCCAATACTAGCACTGATGTTATTTCAGTCTTTTGTGCCCTTCCTAAATTGTATTTGGTTATTCAAAGTAAAGTAATTGTTGGAGTGTCTTGTAGCATGAAAGACTTTGTAGGGATTTAAAAACAAAGGGAATATCTGAGGGATAATATTGGAAAGAAGCCTTTCCCTTTTTCTGGTCATACACAGTATAAATGTTTCAATGCTTTTGAAATCAATCTAATGTCTCACTCTGGCACTTAGGAAATAACATCAGTCAAAACTAGTTTTTCAATCCAGATCCTGCCTTTTGATCAAAACCTGACTTAAGCCTTCCTTTCTATATAGCATATTTCTTGATGAAATCCAGATTACTCAACCATAATAATTGTGTGCATTGTTTGTGCTGTGTACAAAAGATCATTTTTTGTAATACTTTGTATTTGCTAGGTGTCATTTTACATACTTTACATACATAACCTCTAATCATTACAATTACAGATCTCTCCATTTCACAGATGAGAAGCTAAAGATCATATTCATTAAATACCTTGCCTAAGATTGTTAAGCTTGTAACTCCTAAAGGTAGCATTTTAAAACACTTTGGTGTTTTGTTTTGTTTTCCTGTAAATCCTGCTGCTTTTATCTAGGGCCTCTTTATCTAAAATGAGATTGCATTCAGTCATAATTTTTCAAGTTATTCCATAAATACATATGTTCTTTAACAAGCCATATTACTCAACCTTGAAATTGAAATTAGTATTTTGTATCTTCTTTGCCTCCTTTGAGGAAATGCATATTACTGGGCATGGAGTAATAAACATATTACCTATTAGTTATTACTGCATGAAACTATTCATAATCCTTCAGAATGTTGAGTGGAATGTTCTATATATGCCTGTTAGGTTCAGGTCGACTATATGTTGTTCAAGTTTTCTATTTCCTTACTATCTTCTGCCTTGTTGAAGTCTCCCACCATTATTGGGCTTATTTCTATCTTCATTTCTGTCAGCTTTTGCTTAATGTATTTTAGGGTTCTGTTGTTAGGTGTATATATGTTTATAACTGGTATATCTTCTTGATGGATTGACTGTTTTATCTTTACAAACTGTCCTTTGTCTCTAATAATTTTGACTATTTTGTCTGATATTGGTATAGCCATTCAAGCTCTCTTTTCATTACTCTTCATGGAATATTCTTTTTTCCATTTTTAAACTTTCTACCTGTCTTGACTCTAAAGCATGTCTCTTGTGGGCAGTATCTAGTTGGATCATTTGTGTGTGCACATGTGTGTGTGTTTTATCCATTCTGCCAGCCTCTGCCTTTTGATTGCTGTGCTCAGTCCATTTGCCTTTATATAATTACCAATAATGTAGGCTTTCTGTCTACTGTTTTGCTAATTGCTTTGTGTGCCTTATATCTTTTTTGTTTCTCTATTCCTCCATTACTGCCACGTGTAGAAAACTTTCAAAATTTTGGATTTAAACTGATCTCCAGAAATTAGTAGTTCATAAAGGAGAAATGAACTACTGCTTAGAGGGGGATGCAAGTTCAATTTTAAAAAAAGAAAATACTAGAATATGATTGCAGGTTTTAAAGGAGCTTATAGATTATATAGAGAGAGATGGAAAGAAGGAAGGACTCAAGAGAATTCTTGAGGTAAATCTTGTAAAATAAGTAAAGCCACCATTTAGTGAAAAGGATATGCCAGACTGACATAGAGCATGAATAAAGGCCTGTGTGTTGAAGCAGATATCTGGGTTCATGGAACTTTAATTGGTCTGATGTAACTCAAAGTCAGAGTGATAGTGTTTGGGAGGGGCTTGTGGTGATGAAGCAGGAGAAAGACAGGGATCAGATACATTTATCATTCATTCAACAAATATTTATTGACCACCTACTGTGTGTGAAGAACTCTGTTAAATGCTAAAGATTCTGTACTGAAACTTTTTGTTTGCTTGGAGCTTGTATTGAAGGACAGGGAAAGGCAGTTACCTTTAAAAGAAATGAAAAATTTATCAGGCAAAAAGTTCAATGCAGAAACATTTTTTTTAAAAAAGGATAATTTAGTAGAGAGTGACATGAGATGGGGTAACTCAGACTGTAGTTTGGATGTTTAGGGAAGTCATCTCTCAAAGAGATAGACAATACATAAAGAAAAGGAAATTTTGGCAAGATTGAATCTGGCTTATATATGTTGAATTGAAGAATCGTTAGGAAATTCAAAAAGTTATGTCTTTTAAGCTAAGTCTAAAGCTTGAAGAAAGGTTTGGGAGTCATTACCATATGGGTGGTAATGATGCCATGAGAGTTGATGAATTAGATGGTCAGATAGATCAAATGGCAAGGTGAGGATCAAAGCAGAACCTTTGAGAGCACCCATATTTTATGGAATGTGCAAAAGAAGAGGAAACTGTGGAAAAGCCTTCCAAAAATTAATCAGAGATGTAGAAGGAGCCATGACAGAGGGATATCTCAAAAAGGCAAGAATGGAGAGAATTTTAAAAATGAGGAGTGCCAGGACTATCATTTACAATAGAGGGGTCAAGCAGATGAGGACTAAAGAGGCATCACCTTTGGTAAATGTCCAGAGGGGTTTCAGTAGATGTTGGGATCGGAAGCTTGATTATAGGCATTGGAGACTCCGTTGGAGATGAGAAAGCAGCAACAGGTGATGGTGTCTGTTATTTTGAGGATTCTAACTAGGATGGGCCTGAGGAATTGTGGCAGCTGGTATAGGGAAATTAGAGGGCAAGGGAAGCTTTCTAAAAACAACTTTTGTCATTTTGAGAAGATGGCATAGCTGTGGGAGAGGTGGAATAATTTAGGACTGAGGGTATGTGGAGCAAACAGGGGATCAGGACAAGGAGGAAGGGTATTGATAGGACTGGCCAGAGAGTGTTAAGGGGTATACCACAGGGCCCAAGCTTGATAAAGCAGGATGTTCAACCTGATCAAGGGTAATGGCCTGGAAGAAAAGCGCATTGATCTCACAGAGGTTTTGAAAAAAGCAGGTGGAATGGAAATGAATGAATGAGGGAGCTCATGGCCCAGGAAAGTAGGTTAGTGGGTGGGCCACTGATCTGCCCCATTTCAGAGGTGAAATAGTTGTGAGTCATGGCAAGATCCAAGATGTCAGAGGCCAATGCAGAATGTGTATAAATAGGATGCTGGGGTCACTGGTTAGAGGGCTCATGTTTTGGCTGGATGGTCATATGGTTGTCGAGATCTACAGTGTTAGTGTTAGGATTTGGTGAGGGAGAGAGGGGAAACCATGAGGCATGCCATTGTGGATTGTGGTTGGGGTTGAGGAGTGTTGCTGAGAGGTTGATATTAGGCTTTGAAGAGGTTGAATATGAGTGCCATTAATCCCAGAATGGAGTGAGCTTAGAGGATCAGAAGAGAGCTAGGAAAAAACTCTTGCTCGTACTCTATCTCCATGGTAAGTGAGGGACAGCAGGGGATGCCTCCTCCACTGCAAGAGGGTCTGGGGGGAAGCACTGACACTCCCCTCCAGGGAGACAGATTTCTTTAGGGCATTGCAGAGGGGAGAGTGCTCAGGCCTGCAAACTGTAGCTGTGATAAGCTCAACTCCTTTATTTCTGAGAACAAAGAAACATCTTAATAAAGAAATTAAGTTGGTTTTGACAGATAATCAGAAGGGTCCTGAGGATGCCACATTTGGGGAAATGGTGATGTCTCAGAGTCCCTTGTTTATAAAGAACTTGCCAAATTAAACTTTTAAGCAGATAGTATCAGAATCAAGAGCCTGGTATTCTGGTACTTTGTGTCTGTATATTCTACTGCTGGTTACATTAGGTTTTTACAAGCTAGGGTCACATCAGAATGTGCTCTTGTAGTAGAATGAGTGCCAAGTTTCTTCATTCACTGGCTTATTCATTTATGGAGTTTATTCATTTATTCATGCCTCCTGTGTACTAGGTGCTGGGGCTGTAATAGTGAACTAGTTAAACGCATTCCCCTCTTTGCAGGATCTCTGACTTCATAAATTGGAGAAAATCACTATCAGTTGTATCAAAAATGTTGGACACTTTATCCTAATTAAATACATGCTAGTTAATTTAATTTCTAAATTAAAAAACAAAATATTAGAAAAACGTAGATGTTTAGTTATTCTAAATAAGATATTTCTGATACTACACCATTTTCTCAGGATAATAATTGATTTGACAACTTAAGATATGCTGTATATCAGAAAACAAAATTGAAATATAGAAGAATGGGACTTCTTTTTTGTTTTTGCCTAATGCGTCCAAAGTTAAATGTGTTTAATAGAAGTGCCATTACATATTGATAAGAAAAACAATACTAAGAAATAACAAAAAAAATTGAATAGGTGATTCACAAAAGAAGGAATACAAATGAACAGTAAATAAATGAACAAAAGTGTTAACTTGAATTAAAGAAATAAAAACCTAAAAGTCAGTGAGATGCCAACTTTTGGCTGTTATATTTATAAAGGTCGTATGTAAAGTAATGTTCAATTACCACATATGTAAGGTAATTGGGACTATAAGTGGCCCAGTCTGCTGGGAGCAGTTGAGCAATTTGACAGTGAACATCAGTGCTTATTTGGTTCACTCCTTTTACCAGCAAATACCTTCAAGAAATCTGTCCTAAGGAAATGAATAAGCTGTGTACTAAACCTTAATCGTAGATATTCATTAGGGTTTTGTTTACCATAGAAAAAATTAATAAAAATAAAATAATACTCCCCAATGAAGTTCAACTTACACACCTCTTCCATCTGTACCCACCTTCTGTTTAAATTGGACCCGTCTTTCTGCAGCCCAAGTTTATCCTCTTAAGCAGGTGTTTGCAGCTATCACAGGGCCCATTTCTCTCCTCTCCTCCCAGTTTCTCTGTTTCTGCCCATATCCACTCACTTTTGATATTTAATCATGTATGCCTTCTTGTTGTAACTTAACATTCCCATGTGGTTTTATAATCTGCTTGTTTCAAATATATATAAAATCTGCTTTTTTCTCTTACACACACACACACACACACACACACACACACATATATATATATTTCCATTGTAAATATAAATGGAGCATATATTCATCAAGCAACCCCTCTGGGTGCTTCTCTAACTGGCTTGTACGTTCCTAGAGACATGTTCACCTACCACTATGCATGTACCCAGAGTTGGATAGGTCCTTTGTTGAGTAATTGAAGGAAGAAAGGTGTTAAGAATTACTGTCTGAGTTGATTGGGGCCCTGGAGAAGGAGTCATGAGTTGCCACTCAAAGTGCCCCAGAAGACTTCTCTGCAAACTCTGAGAGTGGGGTCCCTCTGCATAATGTACAGGTAGCCTGTAGGGTCTCTCCTTGCCTGTCAAACTGCTGCCTTAATTAGCTTCCTCAAATACAGGTGCAAGTCTTCTCCTTTGCCCTATCTCAAACACGTCTAGGGGTTGCCCACTGCCTGCCAATAAATGTTGTGCTTCATGGTCTGGCAAGGACCTCTGCCCCAGTGAACCATCTGCTTCCTCCCTAGGCTCTCCTCTCCCAGGCTCTGATCTGATCCTCCTGGGGGCTTACCATTTCCCAAATACACTGTGGAGGATTTTCTTTATTAATGAATAGATGTCTATATGCATGTGTATTTGTATGCATATGAATATATATATGCTCATGTATTTATGAATAAGTATATGATCTTTTAAAATCAATTAAAAGAAAAATATATGAAATCAGGGTCACATGATCACTGTAAGTATAGAAAATTAAGATTAAGTCAAATATGTTAGGGATGTAAGTAAAGATAAGCCATAGAAGAAGTTAATCTCGTTGCTATTATGAATGGGCAGCTTATGTTTTCATTTACTCAGTGATGACATGCTCTAATTTTTGATGAACAATTAGATTTAATTTATGTGTTTTTTATTTCCCTCTATGAAACAAATTTCAGAGTCCAAACACATAATAATAACTAGACCATTTATAGTTTTTAAAAATTAATAATGAACTTCTCAAATCTCGAAAGCAAGAAACATCATCTAAAATATAAGTAAGTTCTCAGGGCGGTGGTTCCATAAGCATTGTCTCTGAATCAGCAGCATCAGTTGTCATCTAGAAACTCACCAGAAAATACAGATTCTCAGTCTCCATGCTCAGACCTACGGGATCAGAAACACACCCTTCAGATGGTTCTCAGGCACACTAAGGTTTGAGAATCACTGTCTTAAGGCAGTAACTGAATTTTAGGAGAGGTCATGCTCTGTGCCAAAAGATATTTGGTTTCGTTCATTAACAGATGAGGAAATGTTGGGCTTGCTTTGGGTTCAGTATTTTATTTAGTCCAAAGTTATTCAACATGGTGTAAAAGAAACCTGGGTTTTCATACATTTCGTTGCTATTAGAATTATTTTTGCTGACTGGTCTTTCCCTCTCTCTTCTTTCCTCTTTGTATTTCCACATGGCAGACGAGTTGGATTTTATGTTAATACTTTCAAAAACGTCTCCAGCCTTGAAGCCAAGTTTCATAAGGAAATTGCGGTGGTGAGTCATGGTGATTATTTTTGCATGTGGAATCTAAAGTAAAGGAAGGTTTATTTTGGAAGCAAATGAAATGGGATAGAATTATCCAAAGAATTCACTCTTTTGTATGTTTCTTTTAGTAGTGCGTTATTACCCTTGGTAACATTTCTACAGGTTTTCATAGTGATCACATAGTTCTTTGTATCTTTTGAAGATTTTGCCACAGTTTTACAGTGTTGTTTCTTTTACCAGGCAGTTTGTAAAGTTGGAATTCCCAATGGTATTTTAGGCTGATGAAAAATTGGTCTCAGAATATTTAGGTAATCAACAACTCTGTTGTTGATTGATTTTTGTTGTTGTTGTTCAAAAGGGTGGAGTCAATGTAAACAATAAGCTTTTGTTTTCTGCTCTGTCCTCTGATTAATAAATACGTATTTTTTTGTTTACTTGTGTTTCATTTGTTTCAGTTTTGACATAGATTTTAAATTTGAACCATATACAGAATTTCAGTTATCCTGAGGCTATCCAAACTATAATAAAATTTATAGTTTCTCAATAAGCAATTTCTTTCTTGGGGAGAATAGCCTGAATTGGCACTAGGATGACATGTGACTAATAGACAAGTGGCCTCTGTCCCCTTAGCTTTGCCACAAACTGTATGAAGTAATGACGAAACTGGGTGACCAGCATGCCGACAAGGCCTTCACCATCCAAGGAGCGCCCAGGTAGGCCCCTGCTCGTTGGAGCTCCCATAATGTACTGCTCATTAAAATTTCTACAATCTCTGGGCCAGCCTATACTGTTTTATTTATCCTACAAAAGTCTCATGGGAGCCTTTTCACACTAGAAGCTGACACTAATTTTATTTCAGGGCTTTTACATTTACTTCTGGCCTTCAGTGACCCAACTAGGATTCTTCTTCTTGTCATAACAGCATTGACTCTCTGCCTCTCTCTGCTTTCCATGAGGCCTGATAGCAACAGCGTGAAATTTTAATAGATTATGTATATGCTTGTTGTAATATATAATTTGTTATGCACTTAATATTTTCTCTGGAGAAGAAAGGAATTCCTAAAGTTTATGACAGTTTGTCCTGATTCTTATCGTTGATGCTGACATCTTTTATGAATCCATTTTGGGAAAGGAAAGAGGAAGTAGGTAAGATCTCATCTTCCTCTTACCTCCCAACTCTTGATCTGGTGAACACTGTACTATTTTTGTTTTATTGCACGTTGCATTATGAGTATGCCAGTCAAATACCCCGGAGCCCCAGCGATCCGTAGGTGAACTGTCTACCTTGCCGGCATTCGGCTGCACACCAGCTTTCTCCGGTGATTCTGGAAACCTCTTTATTCCGTTCTTCGCAGACTTTATGTACTCAGAGAATGCAGGCTAGTGAGCTGGGAGTCAGAAGACCCAGCTTTCGGTTTCTGATTTTGCAGTTAACTTGCTTTGCCTTCCTTGAGTAAGTTCAAAAACCTCTCTGGTTGAAGGTCTCAGTTTTTTAATTCAATAGAGAAAAAAAAGATACTATTGAACTACATGGTTCCCAAGGTAATATACAGTCTTGACATTCTATATTTGTCATTTTAATACAAACACTTATTTTCATACATTTATGAAAACACACATAGTCATACACATGAACCAACTTCTACATATATTAATGTTTGGATCCCTCTAGAGGTTGTTGATGTTCTTATTCCCTGCTCTTTGGATTAGCCTTACTTATAGGTTCTGCTATGGTTTCTATACTATGTGAGCTGTAGTATATCTTCTCTTTCTAAGGGAAAGATATTGCCTGAACGAATACATAGGAGAGGCAGAGTTACTGCTTTTAGTATGGTTATTTCAGTATTAGGCACAAAGGAAGGATTGGAATAGGAATATCAGAAGGAAATTTGAGTGTTTTAAAAATGAAGTGCATGAGAAAATTAAGGGTTGGTCCCTTACCTGGAAATGAAAGGGACAAATTCATCTGAAAATTTTAATGTTGCCAAATCAGATACAGTGAAGAAAAAGCGGGCCCATGACCACTTAATGAATGTTCCTTTCATTTTTTTCGACATTCCTCTGCAGAATGAGGTGGTGAGTGAGCTCAGTGGCATCTCTATTAAGCTTAGATTGGGGCTGTGTTTCCGTCTGAGGCCATGATTGCTGACATATGACCCCAATCATGCGGCGTGTCTGTGTTCTCGCTAAAGGACCCAGTTCCCTCAGCCCTTAGAATATGTAGACCATGCTGCTGTGTACATGCTCTTTTATTTTGGGGTACAGACTCTGTTTCTTTGAGCTGTAGACTTTAGAAATTCTTAGAGAGTAGGATGTGTCCCAAGTGCTTCTTAGTCATCACATTTGGGCTGTTCCTGAGCGTCTGGCCACATGCCGGGAACATGATGGGTTCTTAGTAAACGAAACTGAATCTTATCTGATTTTGTTGCACATTTCAAGATGCCTGAGTTGAGTAGTTATTTATAAGGTCTAGAAAGAGAAATAATTAGTGAGTTTATTTCCAAATGTTATTTGAAAGCACTTCTACAGAATCCTTACTAACACTATCTTAAGGCTGCCTTTTAATATGTTACAATTTTCAGAGTAGTTTTTTTAATAGATTGTGACATGACAAGATTCTCTTGTAAATAGAAAGTGAAACTAGTAAAATAAATTCAGCCTATGTTTGGACCTGATTCTTGCAGAGCTTGTTTGAAAGAACAGAGGGCTTGCATTGCTAAGACCTGAATTCAGAGTCACTAAATTGCTGGGTGATTTTAGGGTTTTTATTTTTAAACTCTATATGCCCCACTTTACTACTTGTAAAGTGGGGACATTAAAGCATGGCTACTGTGAAGACAAGAGATAATATATGAATGAGGCCTGTGTAGTGCAAATGAATGGTACCAGTTATCACCATCACTGTTGCGATTAACCAGAATTAACCTGGAAGTGGAGAGCAGGAGAACAGACAGTACCTGTAAGGCTTCAGGATTTCTCTGAGATGGAATAGCCCCTGATCAGATGAATACTGTTCTTTGAAAGGCCCCTTGCCTAATCTCCTGTGTTCCTCTAGTGATTCGGGTCCTCTCCGCATTGCAAAGACGCCATCACCACCTGAGGAGCCTTCACCACTCCCGAGCCCAACAGCAAGTCCAAATCATACATTAGCACCTGCATCTCCCGCACCAGCACGGCCTCGGTCGCCTTCACAGGTAGGAAGAGGTCAAATATATTCGGGGATGGAGCTCATGATAAGGTGAAGGTGGCCCCATCTACGATAATCCCACGGTGCTAGGGCTTTAAGAGAAATTTCCAGTTAGGGAGACTGAGATGTGAGGCTTTAGGCATTGTGATTGTCGTGAAGGTATCCACCTGCTCTTCTTATTTGACTTGATATGTCCTCACATGCCCTATATTCAAGTCTTTTGGGATTTCTTACCATGTTCTCTGCATGCTCAGGCTAGCGTGCTCTCTCTTCTCCCATCTCTTGTTGCAAAACTATTTTCTTTCAATACTCCATTTAAATCCTTCCTCTGCATGAAACCTTCCCTCTCCTAATGATTTAGAGTTAGCAAGTTCTGCCAAGAAAAGCAGTTATGTTTATGTCATTTCACATTTTTGGTACCTCTGGACATTTTTGGTGCACACATTTGCACATGAGTAGCCAATTACTAAAACTGTATTGAACAAGTAATTGAAAAGAAACAGTAAGGGTTGGGCAATGGTAACTGTAGAGCAGAACTGCCACCTTTATTCTCCCTATGTTGGGTGAAAATGAGAATTTCTGTGGAAAAACTTAAAGTCTCTAGTCCAGTTCAAGCTTTCTTGTACAGACGCTGCTTGCATTACAAAGGGGTTGTGTCCTGATAAACCCATCATAAGTAGAAAATATTGCAAGTCAAAATGCATTAAATACACCTAACCTATTGAGCATCATGGCTTAGCCCAGCCTACCTCAAACGTGCCAAGAACACTTAACGTTAGTCTACAGTTAGACAAAGTTATCTAACACAAAGCCTATTTTATAACCATGCTGAATACCTTGTGTAATTTACTGATTATAGTACACTGTAGGACATAATGGCAATCATTTACCCTCGTGATCACAGGGCTAACAGAAGTGTGGTTCACTGCCACTGCCCAGCCTCATGAGAGAGTATCTTCACACTTTCTGCTGAATGCCTATTGCTTTCACACTTTCCTGAAATCCAAAAAAAATCATAGATTGAACCATTGTAAGTCAAGGACCATCTATATGTAGTTGAACTAAGGAAGGTCTTGGGAAGACACATGTATTAAACAGACCTTTAAAGTTTTCTACTTTTCGAAATCCGTGAATGGAAAGTGAAATGTAAGCTGCCTACCGCTGGTCTCACCAATTCAAATGAAAAGCTGCTTTAGTTTTGAAATTTTAATTTATTTCTGAAATGAGAAATTATTTTCAGTTTAGTTCAGAAGAGGGTATTGTCCTAGTTTAACCTTAAAAGTATATGTACCTGGCCCTGCAGTTCTGTGTATTGTACTTGAGTTGAGATGAATGGACTCTTATAGCCTCAGTTTTGTTTTTCCCCTGAACCATGGCTTATCAGGGCTCAGAGAGCCTCCCAAGTAGACAGCATTCTTTACCTGAATCAGATAGGCTTGCTGCTATATGCAGATATAAGTTTCGATCAGAGCTCAATCTGTCCACGTGGCTCTGTTCATGTAACCTGCCTTCATGTCTGACACATCGTCTTTGGCTGGATTAATGTTTGTATTTAATGCTTCCTAGACAAGGAAAGGGCCTCCTGTCCCACCTCTACCTAAAGTCACCCCGACAAAGGAACTGCAGCAGGAGAACATCATCAGTTTCTTTGAGGACAACTTTGTTCCAGAAATCAGTGTGACGACACCTTCCCAGGTAAGTGCCTGGTTCAGGGCTGGGATATCCATGGAAGTCCCATGGTGGAAGGACTCTCAGGGGCTAGCCCTAAAGAAAGTGGCACCTGCCAGAACCAACAATATAATTTTAATTGTCATTCAGGATTGTTTTCATTACTTGGTTAGTCTGAAGCATTCTAAATGGGAGATGTACAGTATTTGAAAATTATCTTTTTTTTAAATTAAGGGTGGTATATACTTACAGAAAATTGAAAAACTATGAAAAGTATAAAATGAAGAATTTATTTTATTTTAAAAAATTTTTGTATTGATACCAAATATTTTACTTATTTATGGGACACATGTATTTGTTACATGCATAGGATGTGGAATGATCAAGTTAGTGTATTTGGGGTATCCATCACCTTGAGTATTTATCATTTCTATGCATTGTTAACATTTCAAGTCATCTCTTCTAGCTACTTTGAAATACATAGTACATTGTTGCTGACTATAGTCACCCTAATCTGCTATTGAATATTGGGTCTTATTTGTTCAATCTAACTGTACGTTTGCATCCACTAATCAACCTCTCTTTATCTCCTCCTTCCACCCACACATCCTTCTCAGCCTCTGGTATCTATTATTCTATCCTCTATCTCCGTGAGATCGATTGTTCCTAAGCTCCCATATATTAGTATATGTGGCATCTGTCTTTTCACTTAACATAATGACCTCCAGTTCCATCCATATTATTGCAAACAATATTATTTCATTCTTTTTGGGTTCAATAGTATTCCATTGTGTTTATATACCACACTTTCTATATCCATTTGTCCATCAGTGGATGCTTAGGTTGATTCTCTATCTTTACTGTTATCAATAGTGCTGTGATAACCATGCAAGTGCAGGTATTCCTTTCATATACACATTTCTTTTCTTTGGGATAAATACCCAATAATGGGATTGATGGATCTTATGGTAGCTCTATTTTTAGTTTTTTTGAGGAATCTCCCTACTGTTTTCTGTAGTAGTTGTACCAATTCTATTCCCACCAACATTGTATAAGAGTTCCTTTTTCTCCACATCCTTGCCAGCATCTGTTATGTTTTGTTCTTTTAGGAATAGCCATTCTAACTGAGGTACGATGACATCTCAATTTGGTTTTGATTTAGATTTCCTTGATAGTGATGTTAAGCATGTTTTTGTATACCTGTTGGCCATTTGTATGTTTTCTTTTGAGAAGTGTCTATTTGTGTCCTTAGCCCACTTTTTCATGGGATTATTTGTTTTTTTAATTATTGAGTTGAGTTCCTTGTACCTTCAGAATATTATTCCCTTGTTGAATGAATAGTCTGTAAATATTTTCTCCCATTCAACAGGTTGTCTCTTCACCCTATTTATTGTTTCCTTTGTGTGCAGATGCCATTTAGTTTAATATAACCTCTTTTTTCTATTATTATTATAGTTATCTGTGCTTTTGAGGTCTTACCCATGCAGTCTTCCTTAAACTTATGTCTTGAGGTGTTTCCCTATGTCCTTTTCTAGTTGTTTTATAGTTTTGGGTCTTATATTTAAGCCTTTAATTCATCTTGAGTTGATTTTTATATATCAGGAGAGACAGGGATCCAGTTTCATTTTTCTGCATATGGATATCCAATTTTTCCAGCACTGTTTATTGAAGAAGGTGTCCTTTCCCCAGTGTATGTTCTTGATACCTTTATTGAAAATCAGTTGGCTGTCAAAATGTGGATTTATTAGTGGACTCTGTATTTTGTTCCATTGGTCTACGTGTCTATTTTTATGCTGATGTTATGCTGTTTGGGTTACTGTAGACTTGTAATATGTTTAGAAGTCAGGTAATGTGATGACTCCAGCTTTGTTCTTTTAGCTCAGAATTGCCTTGGCTATTTTGGCTCTTTTTTGGGTTTCATACAAATTTTATGATTTTTTTCTAATTCTGCTGAAAATGTTGTTGGTATTTTGGTAGGCATTGCATTGTACCTGTAGATTGCTTTGGGCATTATCATTATTTTTACAATATTAATTTTTCTGATCCTTGTCCTTTTGATTTTCTTTCATCAGTATTTTGTAGTTTTTCTTACACAGACCTTTCACTTCCTTGGCTAAATTTGTTCCTAGGTATTTTATTTTGTTGTAGCTCTTGTAAATGATCTTGTCATATTGATTTCTTTCTCTTCTAGCTCTTTATTGGTGTACAGAAATGCTACCAATTTTTGTATGTTGATTTTTTTTATATCCTGCAACTTTGCTGAACTTATTTATCAAATTCAGGAGGTTTTTTTGGTGGATTCTTTTGTTTTTTCTAGCTATAAGGTCATACTGTCAGCAAAGAGGAGTAATTTGGCTTCTTCTTATCCAATTTGAATGCCTTTTATTTCTTTATCTTGCCTGATTGCTCTGGCTAGGACTTCCAGTGCTATATTGAATGGGAGAGGTGAAAGTGGGCATCCTTATCTTGTTCATAGAAGAACGGCTTTCAGCTTTTCCCCCATTCACTATGATGCTACCTGTGCTTTTGTCGTATATGGCCTTTGTTATTTTGAGGTCAGTTCTTTTTATTTCCTAGTTGATTGAGAGTTTTCATTATGAAGCAGTGTTGAATATTATCAAATACTTTTTCTCCATCTATTGAGATAATCATGTAGATTTGTGCTTAATTCTCTTGATGTGATGTATTAGGTTTATTGTTTTGCATAAGTTGAACTATCCTAATATTCCTGGTATAAATCCCACTTGGTCATGGTATGTCATCTGTTTGATGTGCTGTTGGATTTCGTTTGCTAGTATTTTGGTAAGGATTTTTGCATTTATGTTTATCATGAATATTGGCCTATAGTTTTCTTTTTGTTGTTGTGCTTTTGTTTGGTTTTGGTATTAAGATAGTGCTGGCCTTGTAGAATGAGTTAGGGAGAGTTCTTTCCTCTTCAGTTTTTTGGAATAGTTTTAGGAGGACTGGTATTGATAGTGTTGGGCTGTGAATTCAACTAGTTCTAGGCTTCTGTTTGTTGGGAGACTTCTTTATTTTTATTTTATTATAGATTCAGGGGATACATGTGGAGTTTTGTAACATGGAGACATTGTGTGATGCTGAGGTTTGAGCTTCTAATGATCTCAACACCCAGATAGTGAACATAGTCCCCAGTAGGTAGTATTTTACCTTTGCCCACCTCCCTCCATCCCTCTGCAATCCTTTTGTGAGACCAAATACACAAACAAGGAAGAGAAATGACTCAAGTAGTACTACTGCCATATACTACCAAACCCTGGTGACATGTATGTCATTGTATGACATATATATGTGACATGTATATGCACAAACACAAAATGACCAGAAAGCGATTAACATTATGACAGTCACAAAACCTCACATATTAGTAATAGCCTTGAGAGAAAACAGATTAAATTAAAAGATAAACTGACTAAATAAATAGATGCTTTTCTCTTGCCATTCTTAGTATTCTCTCTTTTATTTTTGCCTTAGTACATAGTTTGACTGTAATATAGCATTGAGAAGACCTTTTTGCATTATATCTGTTTAAAGATATTTGGGCTTCCTATATCTTGCTATAGAGACCTATATATAGGTCTCTTGCTAGACTTGGGATGTGTTCAATCTAATACTTCATTAAATAGATTTTCTAGCCCATTTGTTCTCTCTTGGCCCTCAAGTACACCAATAATTCAAATATTTCATTGTATTATATTGTCCCAAATGTCAGGAAGGCTTTGTCCATTCTTTTTTATTGATTTTGTCTCACTGGAGTATTTCAAAGACCTGTCTTCACGTTCTGAGGTGCTTTCTTCTGTTTTATCTAGTCTCTGGTTGAAGCTTTCAAATGTATTTTGTATTTCAGTCAATAAATTCTTCAGTTCCAGAATTTCTATTTGTTTCTTTTAAAAAATAACTCTTTGGTAAATTTTTCATTCATATGCTAAAATGTTTTTCTGATTTCTTTGTTTTTCAAAATTTTCTTGTATCTCATTGAGCTTCTTTAAAAGCAGTATTTTGAATTCTTTGTCTTGTTTCTTTGGAAGTGTCATATTTCCTTGCCATTTTATGTTTCTGTTTCATTGTGTTGATATCTGTGCATCTGGTATAACTTCCAATTTTCAATTTCCAATCTGGTTGCTTCTTCCAATTCTTTGAAATTGGTTTTCATAGGGGAGGGCTTTTCTCTGAAGATGTATGTATGTTGTTGGTTGGGTCGGGTATTTTGGCTTTGATTTTGGACACGTGTAGTAGTGTGATCTTTGTATGATTTATTTGGCTATAAATAGTGTCAGTTGTACTTGTAATTTCCTCAGTGATTTAGGGTGCATTTGCTAGTGGGGGGCCAGAGTAAAGTTTTACTGAGGACAAGGATGCCAGGTTGACCAGTCTTTGGGCCCCAGTGGTGGTAGTAGTAGGCTGAGCACACTTGTGTTTGGCCCCAGTGTGGGTTACATTAGCTCCAGCGTTAGTGAGTCCAGACAGGCTGATTCTTGGGCTCCAGGTGGCTTCCTCAGATATTGGTAGTGGCAGCAGTGGGATGAGTGTGTGGTTGGGTTCTCAAATCTCTGGGCAGCTAATGTGATGTGGGTGATGTCAGTAGTGGTGGTGGAATAACCCACGGGAACCCAAGTGGTCCACTCTGGTGTTGGTGGTAGCTGTGACAGGTTAGGTGTGCCAGTCCCTTGGCCTGCTGGTGGTGCATTCTGATGGGTGCCACCTGTGGTAGCTTTGGCAGGTTGGGCTGGCCCAATCTCAGACCCAGGAGGAATATTCAGGTGCCAACAGTGGTAGACTGGGCTGGGAGATTTCTGGGACCCTGAACAGGATGCTGAAGTACTGGGGTGACAAGATTGATTCAGTAGCTTGTCCTACGGTCAAGCTGCATTGACACTGGTTGTGACAGGCTAGGTAGGATGGTTTCCAGCCTGCTGACAAAATGTTCAGGTGCAGGAGGCACCACACTGCCCTGTGGATCTGCTAATAGGGAGGTCAAAGCCTCTCATGGTGGGATCAGTGTAGGGAGGTAGCTGTGGGACAAGTAGTTTCTTCGTGCCTTGGTCCTACTGCAGCCTGCAGCAGCAGCAGTGGGATTTGTCCACAAAGTGTCTGAAAGTACCTGGCTTCCCCTCTCCCTCTTTGGCCCAGTGGTGGCAGCAGTAGCATCAGACTTGGCCCCAGGGAGGGATGCAGACCTTTGGAAGCTAGGATCTCAGAACGGCACTCACTGCCACTGGGGAGGGTGGGGCCACTCTAAGGTGGTGTAGTATAGGCAGGTAGCTGCAGGTCTGTGGGGAGTGCAGTTTTCTCATTTTTTGGTTCCACAGCAGCCCTCAGAGGTGCATAGGATTTCTCCTAGCAGTACATGAAAGTACGAGGCCTCCCCTCTCCCTTCTTGGCCTGGCCATGGCAGCAGCAGTATCTGCCCCAGAGCAGAATGCAGTCCTTTGGGGGCTTAGCTCAGAATACCTACAAGCTGCAGCCACTCAGGACATGGTTGCCTATGGAGCTCCTTGTGAGTTCTCTCTCTGGAACAATGTCTCTGTGTGGTCCCTGGGCAGCTACCCATGTAAATCTTGAAGCCCACATCAGTTGAGGGGTTCTCCCATAGCTAGGATTGTAAAAGATGGTGGTGGGTATGTGGAGTCCTGGGGATTCTTACTTTTCCTTTCCTCACGTCTGGGAGCTTCTCCTGGATCCCAGCTGAGGAAAGCCTTGCTGTCCTCTCCTTGCTTGCTTTCAGTGCTTCCCATCACTTCTCTGTTGAGTCCCAGTGTTCTCTCTTAGGTGATCTATTCACAGTGTGAATACCTACTTGCTATTTTGCTTCTGCTCTGTGGAAGAGGCATGTACTAGTTTTCTTTAGTCAGTCATCTTGAACCAGTCTCCCAGAATAAAGAATTTTAGGCCGGGCACGGTGGCTCACAACTGTAATCCCAGCACTTTGGGAGGCCAAGGCAGGCAGATCACCTGAGGTTGAGAGTTTGAGACAAGCCTGACCAACATGGAGAAACCCCATCTCTACTAAAAATACAAAAGTTAGCGTGGTAGTGCATGCCTGTAATCCCAGCCACTCGAGAGGCTGAGGCAGGAGAATCGCTTGAACCCAGGAGGCGGAGGTTGCAGTGAGCCGAGATTGTGCCATTGCACTCTAACCTGGGCACAAGAGCAAAACTGCATCTCAGAAAAAAAAAAAAAAAGAATTTTAATAATCACTTCAATCATACCACTCTGACATGACCACTAGTACACGTTGGTCTGTCTTCTTTTAGTCTTCCCAAATCACTGAGTATATATCAATTTTGCACTATAAAATTGAGATTGTACTATCATGTATTTCTGACCTTTCTACTTAATTTTATTGAGCATATTTTCATGTCATAATATTATCTTTGCAAAAACATATTCACCCATAGTATTCTATCAGTTGGTTGTACCAACCCCTGATTACTGGCCGCAAGTTGCTTCCAACTTTTTTATTGCTCCGCCAGCACTTCAGTAAACATCTTTTTGTATATTATTTCATGTTTATGTCTTCTATTATTGCCTTTATATTGATTCTTAGTAGAGAATAGGAAATGAAATTGAAAGAGGTGAATAATTTTAAGTCTTTTGTCCTTCAACAGGGGCATATTATTGACATGAATTGGCAAATGAAAGTCAGTGTTCCTACTGATTTTGAAGATACTTGGGTTCACGTAGCTACTTCCAGGCCTGTTCCTGCTAGTGGCTGTGTTTTTATTTTTGTTTTTAATTGACTCGAGAATTATCATGACTTCCAGAGCTGCTTCTAATGTCACTGGAACCATTTCTTTTTTCTACAAGTAAAAGACCATACAGAAGTCATGGAGATACTATTTTCTCTCAGTGTTCTCAGGGTCTGGAATAATATTTACATTTTACAAGAGGTGCTAATGCAGTACGATAATTACTGAGCACATCAATAACTACAATATGCATAATATCCCAATTATAATCACATCCTACTGATAATGGCAGAGATGGTGTATTGATAATAATAGGGACCTCAGAAAATAAAAACTCAGACACAATGCAGTGGCAAATCATGATTTTTCATCCTTTTCAAGCACACTTATCAATAGGCAAAATGCTTTGAGCTCTTGTTTTGTTTCTTGTGTTGTATGCATAAGATGCTGAGTTTGACAAAATTAACTGGGGCTTGAGATGTGATTTAGCAGCTCCTTTGAGAAGGGGAAATGGTGTTTATCAGTGCATGGCCAGATTGTATGTCTGTGGATACAGAGATGCCACCAGGAACAGTTGTCTTAGCACCAAAGGATCTTACCCAGCATCTGCCAGTTGCCCTGGGACAAACTTGAGCAATTCTAATTTCCAAAATTGTACAGTCCCTTTGCATTTGCTACTGCCCAGCTTCATTCTCTTTGTTCTCTACTTGAATTTTCGAACTGGGAGTGTTTTAAGGCAACAATACCCTTACTCAGTTGCTTTGACCTGGACCCTCCAAGAGCATCCTGTCAGTTCCATCACAAATAGAGACTTTGGTCACCTAGAAGCCTTGTGTGCTTGGCTGAGGACATTCCCATTTGGTAGATAAGGCAACTGAAGTAGAGACAACATGACATGCAGACTCATCATGAAGTAAAGACGAGGTTCAGAAGTGTTCTTTCTTTTTCAATGTTTTTTCTTTTTATTTGTAATGTGCTGACTCATAGGTCAGGACACTTGATGGTGTGGGGAAAAAGAATCAAAGCACTTTTGTAAATTACAGATGCCAGGAGAGTCCCTTAAGTACTTAAAAGAGCATTAACTTTTGCTGGTACTATTGAGTGAGAGTGATGGGAAAAGTCAAGAACTGGGGGAGAGGAAGTGCCTTTCCAAACAGAAGCATGTTCCATCTGCAGTTCCTGAGAGGACACTATTCCCGGGTCCGCTTGCCTAGGCTTTGCTAGTGCTTTATGCATAACCCCAAGGCTGCTGGGAAAGGAATTTGGGAGCTTTCAGCGTCTCTCCATCAATACCTCCTATATCTCACTGGCTGTGTGTCACATCCTTCAATCTTCCAGGCAATTTTGGAATAACTAAGCATGAGAGACATTATAGGAGTGCATTTTGGGGGAAACAGCCTTGTTTATATTGTTTTCTTTTAATCAGAGGAGGAGTCAGAAAGGGGTTTCTGCCATTTTTCTAAATCTGAAAAGCAACATGACTCTAGCAGCTGGACCACAGAGTATGACTTGGAGTGTTTCCATGGACTAAATGACCATTTGTCTCAGGTTAAGATATCAAAAGAGGGAGTGAAACGGGGATTTGTATTTCTGTCTGCTTTCTGGTTTATTAAGTGACATAATCTGGCTTTAATTAAAAATATACAGATGCTCTCTCTTCCTGAAGCATCTTGGCAATTTCTTAAGTGGCTCGTTCCTCTGTAGATATAAATAGCCATTTTGTGTTACTTCAGCCCATCCAGCAGTTTCTGATTTGGCAGGTCTGGGATGAGGTCAGGAATCTGCATTTCCTAGGAAAATGCTGCTGATGCTGCTGGTGTTGGCACCACACTCTGGGAGCCACTGTTTTAAGCTGTCAGGATTCCACATGGCACAAGTCAGTGACCATTAACAAAGCACCACAGTGAATTAACAGATTTCTTCCAGGGAAATACCCAGCTGAGTCAAGTGTGTGCTATGATTGACCATTCGTAACTGCTCCCTTCAAAACTAGTGTGACTCAAAGTCTTCCATATTTAGGGCGGTTGGACACATACACATACACATGTGTGCTTATAACATTAGATGTGTTGGTCAGATTGTAGGTCGAGCTGCATATTATAAGTGAAATGAACTGTATCATCCAGACAATAATGTGTTTGACAATCTACAGATAAATAGATAAAAGAGAATAAATAACAATACCTGGAAAAAACGAGATGCTAACTGCAAGGAAGTAGAGCATTGAAAACCAGACAGCTTAGACGTACCTGAAAAGGTTTTCTCTGACACATATAACAATATAGGATGATCCGTCTACACTTATTTTAATATTAATTTTTTAAATGAGTCCTTTACATTTAGAAGATTGGTCTATGTCCCCAGCTTGCTATTTTTATCATGCCCTTAATGGGGGAAGAAAAGCATTTGTGTTAATCCTGCCCAGAAAGCTCAAAGTGTAGTGACTGAAATGTACCCAGTCTCGGATGGATTTGTATGTCTCCTCCATCAAGCGCCATCACGGTGATGATTCTCTCCTGAGTGTGTCCTGGGATTGAAGACAGAAATCCATTAGGTCTGGAGAGCCCTCTAATGGCCCAAACTGTAAATGTAGCATAGAATTTTCTTTGGTAAATGTCCTTATCTGCTTGTAGGGAGATGCCCCATGGTTATGACCCAATGGTTTATCTTACTTTTCTGCTTCTGTGTTTACAAAAATGGATCTTCCAAAGATTCAAAACATTGTTTCCTATTTTTCCCTCCTAAGAACTTAGAAATCCATTCTCTCTCTCTCTTTTTCTTTCCCTCCCTCTTTGTGTGTTTGTGTCCCTACATCATTCTTTTGAAATAGCATTTTCCAAAGTATGTTTTTGAGGAAAACTAGTATCATTAGATGCTTTGAAAAGGGAGTCTCTGTTTACATGAGACTTGGGGGCTACATCCCTTTTGATTTTTCACAGTTTACATCGGCACGTTTAAGGCTCTGAAAAATTCTGTAACAAAACTCCATTCAACTTTGTTTAGGGCAGAATTTCTCAGACAGTCTCTCCTTCACCCCCAAAATATGCTTTCCTAGGAAATGGTATTTGGTAAAACACTTTAAGAAATAAAGATTTAAAAGATATTTTGTCCCTGGAAATCAAATCTATTCCATATAAATATGATTCTAACAAGAGATCAAGACAAAAAATAAAGCAATCATGTATGTGTGTATGTGTATATATGTATATATATATGTGTATATATGTATATATGTGTATGTGTGTGTGTATATATATGTGTATACATACAAACGTATGTGTGTACGTGCAAGGTTATTTCTCTCTCTTTTTCAATTCTTGTCCTCAGAAAATGTTTTGGGGCCAGGCATGGTGGCTCACATCGGTAATCTCAACACTTTGGGAGGCCAAGGCAGGAGGATTGCTTGAGGCCAGGTGTTTGGGACCAGCCTAGGCAACACAGTGAGACCCTGTCTCTACAAAAAAAAAAAAAAAATAGCTGGGCATGGCGGTATATGTCTGTAGTCCCAGCTGCTCAGAAGGCTGAGAGGCAGGTGGATCTCTTGAGCCCAGGAAGTCGAGGTTACAGTGAGCTGTGATCACAGTACTGTATTCCAGCATAGGTGACAGAGCGAGACCCTGTCTCAAAAAAAAAAAAAAAAAGTGTTTTGGATTGGCTTTTATTACAACTTGATGACTTGATTTTAAATCCAGTGGTCACCCTCCCTTTAGGATTATGACCCTGAGCAAATATTTTTGGCTGGGGACCTCTTCTATATAAAAACTTGGAGTCACTTGAAATAAACTTATCAGCACCATTCTGATGGTCAGTCTCAGAGGTTTCTATAAGCGAAATGCCAAGCTGACCAAAAAGAACAGTCTCACCATCTCACCACTCACCCTCCTGCAAACAGGCCCCATCTTCATTCTCACAACGCCTTTGTGGATAGGAGCCCCAGAGTGCCAGAAGCATATAATTGACCTTACACATGGAGTACGGTTGGGGAGTTCTCCAAAGAGGAGATACGGCAACCAAAGCCCAGTCCTTGTACTGGCTCAGGATACCCTGACCAGATGGCACTGCAGCTGCAGCTGGTCCCCTCTGCCAGAGGAAGACTTATGAAACTTTAAGAAAGGTGCTCAAAAACATGAGGGTCACCTTAGATTCAGGGCTTGGAGCAGGGCCCCTCTTTGCCAGGGACTCTATCTTTGTGTCCATTGGCAGAGAGGAAGAAAATATTGCCTGTCTCAGGATTTTTTCATAGCAGATACCCCCAACTATTTTTCCTAAATCTTTTCCCAACTATGATACTGCATATTTTCTCTGATAAGAGTTCCCCTTTACAAATCCAGAAGGATTATCCCTTGAACATCCACGCTTATTTCTCTAAGCTCTGCTCATCACCCCATAGGATGCCTACCATGCTCCCAGGCAGACATGAGTGCAGCCTTTCAATCCTGTGTGTTGGGGCCAAGTGAGCACCATTGGCTTTTCTACTCTTATGTCTCTGTTTTCCAGCCTAATACTGCATCTTACTTTTTAAGTTCATTAAATCATGCTGTTTTCCCTAGCCAATTGAACTGAAATAGAACTCACTTGCAGAATCAGTCCATCAGATGGCTTTTTCACCCATGTAATCCTGATGGGGCCAGCCTTCAGTTATGAACATATGCATCTCTCACTTACTGGGTAACTGTAACCTGGTTCTAAATACCACACTGGCTTTTCAACATAACATATTTCTGGACCAGCTGCCTCTTCTTTCCCTTGCTATTTTTCAAAGTAAACACGTTAACATTATTTTAAGACAGAAAGAATTAGTAAGATGAAAATTAGAAGGAAGAAAAACTACACAGTGCATGTCAAGCCCAAATTTAGTCAGTTCGTTGCCCTGGTGGATTACCAACATCATTGTTCCATTCCTTGAGCAGGAGTAACCAAGCAATGCAGTTTATGTGTCATCTGATATTCTGAAAATATTTTAAGATCATTGGGTCATTAGGCCTCACTATCTTTCAAGGTTCTGACTCCAGAGCCACTAACAGTGCCTAGCCTTTTTCTGTCTACAGAACAGAGAAAGTTACTAAATATCTTTCTGCAAGGTCTCACTCAATTTAACCTTGACATCAATCCTGTGATTTACACGTCATTAGTCCTACTTTCTAGAAGAGCAAACCTGTCGTCTTTCTGCTGAACCATGCCTCTCCTAGTGCAGAAGTGGAAAGCGGAATGCTGTAGGCTGTGTGTGACCGCATTGTAAGCACCCAAAAGAGAACAGTACCAGGCATTCAGTAAATGAACAAATCGATATCATTCTTTCTATCCTTAGTGTCCAGAATGCAGGTTCTCTAGAACTTGTCTGGGTTTTGATATTAGCAAAGTTCTTCAGGTTGCTACACATCAGTGACATTATTGGTAAATACCATGATATAGTGGTAGGAGGGCCTTCACTCAACCAGTTTAGCCATCTGTCTTTCCACTAGTCATAGCAGAACCTTATTCTAAGCACAGGCCCTATCCCTCTTCCTTGCTAACTCTGTTCTCTTGACTGTCAGCTTTTATACTATTAGTCATAATATATGTAAAAACAATGAACAAAACCCACATGCTACACAAAGAATGATTTTGCAACCTACCGACTTGTTCTGATAAAAAACGAAGTCAAAACAAAACAAAGTAGGAAAACAGTTTCCTGGAAGGTCTAGTTTATTGTGTGTCAACTCATTCCTAGAGCATTTCAGGATTATGTAAATATAGGTATGCACATAAAGCGAATGTGAGAGAGCAATCTATAGGTCCAGATTGTGAGTAAAGCGATCTGCATTATACTGTCCTTTTAATTCTCTGTACAGCAGTCCTCCCTTATCCACAGTTTCACTTTCCATAGTTTCAGTTACCCATGGTTAACCATGATCCAAAAATACTACATAACGGTAAGATATTTGGAGAGAGAGAGCGAGAGACTATATTCACATTCACACTACATTCACCTTTATTACAGTATATTGTTATCATTGTCCTATTTTACTATTAGCTATTGTTGTCAATCTCTTACTATGCCTAATTGATAACTTCAACTTTATCATAGGTATGTATGTATAGGAAAAAACATAGCGTGTATAGGGTTCAGTACTATCTGTACCATTTGTGGTTTCAGGCATCCCCTGGGGGTCTTGGAACATATCTCCTGCAAATAAGGAAGGACTAGTATACTACAATAAACTCTGTGGAACAAATACTTGGCAACCTCATTTTAAATGACTGAAAGATTTTCCATTCTAAGACTGCAATATAAAGCACTTGAACCCTGTCCATGTGCTATATGACTCATGTTAACTGTAATGTACCAATCTGGAGCAATCCTGTTATAGGCTTCTAACCACGAAGGTAAACTTTCCTAGGCCACTGCTTCATTGTAATTATGGATGAAATCCTAAAACTATACTCACTGTTATAAATTGTAAATTGTGACTTTTACGTGAAAAGTATTTCTATTACATAAAAGATAACTTCTGACTGGCCTTGTTCCTAAAGATTTTATTTCACCTCTCTGCCTTAAGCTTCCTACTCCGCCTCTTTTGCCTCATTGGGAAGTTACAAGTGTCCAGCACAATACCTAGGATATAGTAAAGGTTTTCAAAATATGTTTAATGAAAGAATAAAAGATGAAAATCTCTAGAAGATGAAAAGATGAAAAGATGAAAATCTCTATGCCCTCATGGTAATCTGGCTTACTATAATACTGTGTTGATTAAAGAAATTTTGTGTATGGGGAGGGGTGTGTGTGTGTGTGTGTGTGTTTCTCTGTCTGTTTCTCTGCATGCAGCCATGAGGATGGTTTAGAGACCATATGTTTTACTTCTAAATGGTTTTTTTGAGGTGCTTACAGATTTTATACATTTTATTCAAATTCTAAAGGTTAAGATCCTCAGAAAATCTGTTGTGTGTTTGCTCTGGAGGCTAAATTTCTGGGTCAATCAAATAATTGCAAACTACATACAGATGTATCACTACTAAATGTTTTGTGGCTATAGTTATATATTGAAATCTCTTTTACCTGATAGGCTTATAAAAATAATGCCCAAAAGGATGCATAGTTAATGTAAAAAAAATAGTAAATTACAGAGAAGCAAAAAGTAAAACTTCAAAAGTAAAAGTCTATTCCCCAGGAAAACTCACTTTTACTAATTTTGTGTGTAAAATGCCACTTTTTTCCATTTAAATAGTAACTGAAATGTGGCCAGGTGCAGTGGCTCATGCCTGTAATCCCATCTCTTTGGGAGGCCGAGGTGGGCAGATCACCTGAGGTCAGGAGTTCGAGACCAGCCTGACCAACATGGTAAAACCCCTTCTCTACTAAAAATACAAAAATTAGCCAGGCGTGGTGGTGCATGCCTGTAGTCCCAGCTACTCAGGAGGCTGAGGCAGGAGAATTGCTTGAACCCGGGAGGCGGAGGTTGCGGTGTGCCAAGATCACGCCATTGCACTCCAGCCTGGGTGACAGAGTGAGACTGTCTCAATAAAAAATATGAGCCAATGTACAAGTTAAAAGGACTTTTAAGCTGGGCGCAGTGGCTCACGCCTGTAATCCCAGCTACTCGGGAGGCTGAGGCAGGAGAATTGCTTGAACCCAGGAGGCGGAGGTTGCGGTGTGCCAAGATCACGCCATTGCACTCCAGCCTGGGCAACAAGAGTGAAACTCCATCTCAAAAGACAAAACAAAAAAAAGTAACTGAAATGTGTATTTTTGGAAATGTGATCATTCTATGTCAATTTTTTAATTTATGATTTTTTAGTACAAATATAACAAAAGTATTTCCATGTCAATTTAGTATTTATTATTTTAAATAGCAGCAGAGCACTGTGTTAAGAGAATGTAAGTTTAACCCATCTCCCACTATTAGATTCTTTTTAATGTTATTAGTAAGCTTTATTGATGTATGATTTATCCACAATAAACTGTACATATTTATATATGCACATATTTGATGAGTTTGCACATATGTATATGCCATTAAACCATTACCAGAGTCAAGATAATGAATATATGTCACCCCAAGAAGTTTTCTGAGCCACTTTTTAATTTCTGTTGCTCCTCCCCATGGGCACCAGCATCTCTAGGCAAACACTCATCTTTCTGTTGCTATACATTAGTTTGCATTTTCTAGAATTTTATATAAATGGAATCATACAGAATAAAAAAGAATACTTTTTGAATAATGAAATTAATTCATGTTGTAGCACATATCAGTAGCTCATTCCTTCTTATTGAGTAGTATTCCATTGTATGGATATATCACAGTTTATCTTTCCCTCTGATGGATATTTGAGTTGTTTCCAATTTTTGACTATTGTAAATAAAGGCACCATAAGCACTTGTATACAAATCATTGTGTGTATGCATGCTTTCATTTCTCTTGGGTGAATACCTAGGGATAAACTAGCTAGATCATACGTTAGGAATAAATTTAACTTTTTAAAAAAATTGACAGATTTTCGGAAGTGTTTGTACCATTTTATATTTTCATCAACATTGCATAAGAGTTCTCGTTCTTCCACATTTTTGCCAACTGTTGGCATGGTTAGTGTATTAGGCCATTCTCACATGGCTATAAAGAAATACCTGAGACTGGGCAATTTATAAAGAAAAGAGATTTAATTGGCTTATGGTTCTGCAGGCTTTACATGAAACATGGCAGCATTTGCTTCTGGGGCGGCCTCAGGGAGCTTTTATTCATGGCGAAGGCAAAGCAGGAGCAGCTGTCTCACAAGGCAGGAGTAGGAGGAAGAGAGAGGAGGGAGACATAACACACTTTTAAACAACCAGATCTCTTGACACTCACTATACAGTACCAAGGGGGATGGTGCTAAACTATTCATGAAAACTCCGCCCCCATGATCCAGTCACCTCCCACCAGGCCCTACCTCTAACACTGGGATAACAAGTTGACATGAGATTTGAGAGGGGACACAAATCCAAACCATATCAGTCAGTATTTTTAATTTTAGCTATTCTAATAAGTGATAGTGGTATTTCATTTTGATTTAATTTGTATTTCCCAAATGACTAGTGGTGTTAAGTTTTCATGTACTTATTTAACATCCATTTATCTTCTTTGGTGAAGTGCCTGTTAAAAACTTTTGCTTGTGTATTTATTTTTTAATTGAGTTTTGGGACCTCTTTATCCACTCTATATACAAGTCCCTCATTAGATAAGATTTGCAAATACTTTCTTCCAATATGTGGCTTTCTTTTCATTCTCTTGGCGGTGTCATTTGAACAGTAGAACATTTTTATTTTGATGAAATCCAATTTATCCATTTTTAATGGATTGTATATTTCATTTAACGTCTAAAAGGTATTTGCCTAACCCAAGATAAAAATTGCAAGGTTTTCTCTTAATAATTTTTAGAAGTTTTATCTTCAGGTGTTACATTTAGGCCTGTGACTAATTTGGAGTTAATTATTTTATGTGATACAAAGTATGTGTTGGAATTTATTTCTTTAGAAATGAATATTCCATTGTTGAAAAGTACTCTTACTCTACTGAGTTGCCTTTGTACCTTTGTGGAAAATTAGACAACTAATATCTATCTGTTTATCATATATATATATATAGCTATATTTCTGGACTATATGATTATCCATTGATCTTTTTGCCTGCCTTTGTACCAGTTGCATGCTATGTTGATTATTGTCATTTTGTAATATCTTGAAATCAGGGTCAGTAGGGTTAGTCTTTCAACTTTGTTCTTTTTCAGAGTTGTTTTGGCTATTCTAGGTACGTTGAATTTCCATATGAACTTCAGAATCAACTGTAAGTTGATACTGCCTTATTTCCTGGGCTGCTGTACCACAAATGAATGGCTTAAATACAAAACCTCCCCACCCCCGAAAAAAAAAATGTTCTCTAACAGTTTTGGCGGCTAGATGTCTGAGATCAAGGTGTCAGTGGGGACATGCTGTCTCTGAAGGCTCTAGGGGAGGATCAATCCTTTCTTCTCTCCTAGCTGCCGGTGGTTGCTGAAAGTCCTTGGGGTTCTTTGGCTTGCAGATACAACACTCCAGTATGCACCTTGGTCATCACATGGCATTTTCCCTGTGTGTCTGTGTGCTCTGTGTCTTCACATGGCATTCTTCTTGCGTCTACATATCCAAATATTCCTCTTCTTACAGGGCCACCAGTCACTGGATTAGGACCCACTCTAATCAGTATGACCTCATCTTTATTTTATTATATTGGTTCAGACCCTGTTGTCAATTAAGGACACACTTACAGGTGCCAGATAGGCATGAAATTTGGGCGGGGGGTACTACTCAAAGCAGTATAGATATTAAATCATGTTGTACTGAGTCTATAGATCAATGATATCTGAGTCATCTGATGCATAGACACAATCTATGTCTCCCTTTATTAATGATCTTCTCTAACTTCTCTCTGCCATGTTTTACAGTTTGCAATGTACAAACATTACACATCTTTTGTTGGATTTATCCCTAAGTATTTTATATTTTTATTGTTATTATAAATCATGTTTTTAAATTTTTTTTTTCTGGATGTTCACACTATTGTCTGTAAGTACAACTGATTTTTGTATATTGATGCTGTATCTGCAGTTTTGGTAAACTGAATTATTAGTTTCGATAGCTTTTTTGTAGATTTCATTGGATTTTTCTATATATATTATATCTTTTATGGATAAAGAAAGTTTACTTTTCTCTTTGCAGTCTAGGTGCCTTTTATTTCTTTTTCCTACCTTATTTCATTCTTGTACCACCAGAAAAATATTGAGTAAAAGCAGTAAAGCAGTCATCCTTGTCTTGATCTTAGAGGAAGAACATGTAGTATTTCACTTTTGAACACAGTGTTTGTTACTTGTAGGTTTCATTAGCTGGCTTTTATCAGATTGAGGAAGCAGCCTCTTATTCCTGCTTAGAAAGTTTTAAACAGGAATTAATGTGGATTTTCTCAAATGCTCTGCTGCATCTCTTAAGATGATCATATGAGTTTTCTTTATAGTTTGTTAATATGGTGAATTATACTTATTGGTTTTCCAATGGTAAACCAACCATGAAGTCCTAGGATGAACCCCATTTGGTGATGGTTTGTTATCCTTTTAATCTATATATCTTTTAGTCTGCTTGCTAAAGCTTGGTCTAGAATTTTTAGATTCCTGTTATTGGGGAATATTAGTTTATAAGGTTTTTTTTTTTTTTAAGAAAAGGGTTTTTATGATTTATTACCAGGGTAATGGTATTGAATGAATTGAACTGAAAATCAATTGCTCCCCTTCAGTGTGCTGGTTAAATTTGTGTTGGTATTATTTGTTGCCTAAAGGTTTGATAGAATTCATCAGAGAACTCATCTGGGCTCTCTTTTGTTGTGTTTTCTTTTGTTTTGATATATTTCTATATGATAGATATAGAGCAGTTCAGGGTATCTATTTTTCTTGCGTGAGATCTTTGTATTTGTAGTTTGTGTTTCTCACGGAATCTGTCCATTCCATCTAAATTGCCAAATGTATTTGGAATAAAGTGGTTCATCATATTTCCTTACTATTATTTTTTAATATCTCTAATATCTATGATGATGCTCCCCTATCTCATTCCTAATATTGGTAATATGCATCCTTGTTCACTCTCTCTCTTTTTTATCCCAATTAGACTGGCTAAATGTTCATTAATTTTATTGATCTTCTCAAATAACTAGCCCTTGGTCTTATTGATTCTCTCTTTTTCTTGTTCTTACTTTATCTTTTGTTTTCTGTTTCATTGATTTCCACTCTAATCTGTATAATTTCCAGTTTCTACTTTGGGTTTTATTGCTCTGTTTATATTTTTTTCTAGTATTTAGGGTAAAAAGAAGGTGAGGTTAATGATTTCAGACCTTTTTTGTTTTCTTATATTGGAGTTTAGTGCTATAAATTTTCCCATAAGTACTGCTTTAGTAGCATCCCATATATTTTGATATTTTGTTTTCATTTCCATTCAGGTTTCTAATTTCCACTTTGATTTCTTTTTTGACTTAATGGGTTATTTAGAAGAGTATTATTTGTGGATTTTGCAGAGATCATTCTGGATGATTAAAATAGTTGTGGATTTTCTAGAGACCATTCTGTTAACGATTTCCAATTTAATTCCAGTGGAGTCAGAGACCATACTTCGTGTGACTTGAATGTTTTTAAATTAGTTGAAGGCAGAAGTGATTCAGTGACAGTTTTTTCCACGTGGGACACATGGGGTCTTAAAACAGAAGATAGACTGCCAGGGAGAGGAAGAAGGCTGCATCTCACTTGATGAGGCCACTAGGACAAGAGTGGACTGAGTATGCATATGGCAGCCACCTTCATGCTGTGCTCTGGAAAAGGGCAAGTTTTTATTAAACTTTTATTTCAGGTTCATGGGTGTAAGTGCAGGTTTGTTACATAAGATAAACTTGTGTCATGGGCCTTGTTGTACAGATCATTTCCTCACCCAGGTATTAGGCCTAGTACCCATTAGCTATTTTTTCTGATCCTCTCCCTCCTCCTGCCTTCCACTTCCAGTAGGCCCCAGTGTGTGTTGTTTCCCTCTATGTGTCCATGTTTTCTCAACCTTTAGCTCTCACTTGTGAGAACACGTGGTATTTGGTTTTCTGTTCTTGTGTTAGTTTGCTAAGGATAATGACTTCCAACTCCATCCATGTCCCTGCAAAGGACATGATCTCATTCTTTTTATGGCTGCACAGTATTCCATGGTGTGTGTGTGTGTGTGTGTGTGTGTGTGTATCACGTTTACTTTACCCAGGCTTTCATTGATAGGTAGTTAGGTTGATTCCATGTCTTTGATGTTGTGAATATTGTTTCAATGAACACACACATGCATGTGTCTTTTTTATTATTATTATACTTTAAGTTCTAGGGTACATGTGCACAACGTGCAGGTTTGTTGCATATGTATACATGTGCCATGTTGGTGTACTGTACCCATTAACTTGTCATTTACATTAGGTATGTCTCCTAATGCTATCCCTCCCCCATTCCCCAACCCCATGACAGGCCCCAGTGTGTGATGTTTCCCTTCCTGTGTTCAAGTGATCTCATTGTTCAGTTCCCACCTATGAGTGAGAACATGCAGTGTTTGGTTTTTTGTCCTTGCAATAGTTTGC
>NW_012098099.1:1737457-1759345 GCF_000951045.1 Mandrillus leucophaeus
AGAGCCTGTTATTGGTCTACTCAGGGGTTCAACTTCTTCCTGGTTTAGTCTTGGGAGGGTGTATGTGTCCAGGAATTTATTCACTTCTTCTAGATTTTCTAGTTTATTTGCATAGAGGTGTTTATAGTATTCTCTGATGGTGATTTGTATTTCTGTGGGATTGGTGGTGATATCCCCTTTATCATTTCTTTTTGCATCTATTTGATTCTTCTCTGTTTTCTTCTTTATTAGTCTTGCTAGTGGTCTATCAATTTTGTTGATCTTTTCAAAAAACCAACTCCTGGATTCACTGATTTTTTGAACAGTTTTTTGTGTCTCTATCTCTTTCAGTTCTGCTCTGATCTTAAGTTATTTCTTGCCTTCTGCTAGCTTTTGAATGTGTTCACTCTAACTTCTCTAGTTCTTTTAATTGTAATGTTAGGGTGTCAATTTTAGATCTTTCCTGCTTTCTCCTGTGGGCATTTAGTGCTATAAATTTCCCTCTACACATTGCTTTAAATGTGTCCTAGAGATTCTGGTATGTCATGTCTTTGTTCTCATTGCTTTCAAAGAACATCTTTATTTCTGCCTTCATTTCGTTATGTACCCAGTAGTCATTCAGGAGCAGGTTGTTCAGATTCCATGTAGTTGAGTGGTTTTGAGTGAGTTTCTTAATCCTGAGTTCTACTTTGATTGTACTGTGATCTGAGAGACAGTTTGTTTTAATTTCTGTTCTTTTACATTTGCTGAGGAGTTTTTTACTTCCAACTATCTGGTCAGTTTTGGAATAAGTGCGATGTGGTGCTGAGAAGAACGTATATTCTGTTGATTTGGGATGGAGAGTTCTGTAGATGTCTATTAGGTCCGCTTGGTGCAGAACTGAGTTCAATTCCTGGATATCCTTGTTAACTTGCTGTCTCATTGATCTGTCTAATGTTGACAGTGGGGTGTTATAGTCTCCCATTATAATTGTGTGGAGGTCTAAGTCTCTTTGTAGGTCTCTGAGGACTCGCTTTATGAATCTGGGCACTCCTGATTTGGTGCATATATATTTAGGATAGTTAGCTCTTCTTGTTGAATTGATCCCTTTACCACTATGTAATGGCCTTCTTTGTCTCTTTTGATCTTAGTTGGTTTAAAGTCTGTTTTATCAGAGACTAGGATTGCAACCCCTACTGTTTTTTGTTTTTCATTTGCTTGGCAGATCTTCCTCCATCCCTTTATTTTGAGCCTATATGTGTCTCTGCATGTGAGATGGGTCTCCTGAATACAGCACACTGATGGGTCTTGACTCTTTATCCAATTTACCAGTCTGTCTTTTAGTTGGAGCATTCAGCCCATTTATATTTAAGGTTAATATTGTTATGTGTGAATTTGATCCTGTCATTATGATGTTATCTGGTCATTTTCCTCAATAGTTGATGCAGTTTCTTCCTAGCATTGATGGTCATTACAATTTGGCATGTTTTTGCAGTGGCTGGTACCAGTTGTTCCTTTCCATTTTAGTGCTTCCTTCAGAAGCTCTTGTAGGGCAGCCTAGTGGTGACAGAATCTCTCAGCATTTGCTTGTCTGTAGAGGATTTTATTTCTCCTTCACTTATGAAGCTTATTAGTTTGGCTGGATATGAAATTCTGGGTTGAAAGTTCTTTTCTTTAAGAATGTTGAATATTGTCCCCCACTCTCTTCTGGCTTGTAGAGTTTATGCCGAGAGATCTGCTGTTAGTCTGATGGGCTTCCCTTTGTGAGTAACCTGACCTTTCTCTCTGGCTGTCCTTAACACTTTTTCCTTCATTTCAACTTTGGTGAATCTGACAATTATGTGTCTTGGAGTTGCTCTTCTCGAGGAGTATGTTTGTGGTGTTCTCTGTGTTTCCTGAATTTGAATGTTTGCCTGCCTTGCTATGTTGGGCAAGTTCTCCTCTATAATATCCTGCAGAGTGTTTTCCAACTTGGTTCCATTCTCCCTGTCACTTTCAGGTACAACAATCAGACATAGATTTGGTCTTTTCACATAGTCCCATATTTCTTGGAGGCTTTGTTCGTTTCTTTTTACTCTTTTTTCTAAACTTCTCTTCTCACTTCATTTCATTCACTTGAGCTTCAATCACTGATACCCTTTCTTCCACTTGATCGAATTGGCTACTGAAGCTTGTGCATTCATCACGTAGTTCTCATGCCACAGTTTTCAGCTCCATCAGGTCATTTAAGGACTTCTCTACACTAGTTATTTGAGTTAGCCATTCGTTTAATCTTTTTTCAAGGTTTTTAGCTTTTTTTGCTGTGAGTTCCAACTTCCTCCTTTAGCTCAGAGAAGTTTGAACATCTGACAACTTCTTCTGTCAACCCGTCAAAGTCATTCTCTGTCCAGCTTTGTTCCATTGCTGGTGAGGAGCTGTGTTCCTTTGGAGGGGGAGAGGCACTCTGATTTTTAGAATTTTCAGCTTTTCTGTTCTGTTTTTTCCCCATCATTGTGATTTTATCTACCTTTGGTCTTTGGTAATGGTGATGCACAGATGGGGTTTTGGTGTGGGTGTCCTCTCTGTTTGTTAGTTTTCCTTCTAACAGTCAGGACCCTCAGCTGCAGGTCTGTTGGAGTTTGCTGGAGGTCCACTCCAGAGCGTTTGCCTGGGTATCAGCAGTGGAGGCCGCAGAACAGCAAATATTGCTGATCAGCAAATGTTGCTGCCTGATTGTTCCTCTGGAAGCTTTGTCTCAGAGGGGTACCCAGCCATGTGAGGTGTCAGTCTGCCCCTACTGTGGGGTGCCTCCCAGTTAGGCTACTCAGGGGTCAGAGACCCACTTGAGGAGGCAGTCTGTCTGTTCTCAGATCTCAAACCCTGTGCTGGGAGAACCACTACTCTCTTCAAAGCTGTCAGACAGGGACATTTAAGTCTGCAGAGGTTTCTGCTGCCTTTTGTTTGGCTATGCCCTGACTCCAGAGGTGGAGTCTACAGAGGCAGGCAGGCCTCCTTGAGCTGTGTTGGGTTCCACCCAATTCCAGCTACCCAACCACTTTGTTTACCTACTCAAGCCTCAGCAATGGTGGGTACCCCTCCCCCAGGCTCACTGCCACCTTGCAGTTCGATCTCAGACTGCTGTCCTAGCAATGAGCGAGACTCCATGGGCATGGGACCCTCCGAGCCAGGCATGGGATATAATCTCCTGCTGTGCCATTTGCTAAGACCATTGGAAAAGCACAGTATTAGGTTGGGAGTGACCTAATTTTCCAGGTGCCATCTGTCACAGCTTCCCTTGGCTAGGAAAGGGAATTCCCTGACCCCTTGCACTTCCCAGGTGAGGCGATGCCTCGCCCTGCTTCAGCTCACGCTCGGTTGGCTGCACCCACTGTCCGACAAGCACCAGTGAGATGAACCTGGTATCTCAGTTGGAAATGCAGAAATCACCCGTCTTCTGCAGTCCTCATGCTGGGACCTGTAGATTGGAGCTGTTCCTATTCGGCCATCTTGGAACCCCCGCATATGTCTTTATAATAAAGTTATACTGGGAACTTTTTAGTGTTGTATCTGGTGTCTATGCAAGAAAGAGGTTCCATTTTGTTTATTTGTTCATTTGTTTGTTTGTTTTTAGAAATCAAATCACAGATAGGGCCTTTAAAAAAGAATTAGTCGAGACCTATTTAATGTTTTAGAATACTGCTTATCATGTTACATTTCCATGTACACTTGAAAAGAATTTATATTCTGCTGTTATTGGACAGAATGTTATAAGTATAAATTAGGTCAAATTTAGTCATAGTGTTATCTAAATTTTTTATACCATTGCTCATTTTCTCTCCATTTGTTCTTTCAATTATTGAAAGAGGAACATTAAAGTCTTTCCTATAAAAGTGTGTGTGCTTTTTAATTTTTTTTTTTTTTTACAGCTCTCTTGGTTTTTGCTTTATGTTGAAGCTGTGTAATTGAGTGCATAAATGTTTAGGCAATGATCCTCTTTATCCATGATAATATTCTTTGATTTGAAATCTACTTTTTTATTGTTAATGTAATTATTACAGCTTTTGTTTTGTTAGATTGGCATGGTGTATCCTTTATGTCCTTTTACTTTGAACCTATTTGTGTCTACATATTTCAAATTAGTTTCTTCTGGACAGTATCTAGTTGGGTCTTGCTTTTCTGTATAATTAGATAATCTCTGCCTTTTAATTGCATGATTTAGACCATTTTCATTTAAGGTTATTATTCATATGATGAAGTTTAACTCTAGCACATTGATCACTTGTTTTCCATTTTCTCCCTGCTCATTTAACCTTCTTTTCTGCTTTCTTTTGTATTAATTGAACATTTTTATTTTTATCTTTAATTTTCTTTATTTGCTTATTAGCTATAACATTGTTTTATCATTTTAGTGGTTACTTTAGGGTTTTAGTATATATTTTAATTTATCACAGTCTAACTTTCAATTATGTAAAGTCATTTAAGGTACAGTATAAAAATCTAATAATAATATACTCTCATTTCCCCACTTCTGTTTTTGTGCAATTGTTTTCATGGATTTTATTTTATCTACATTATAAACTTCACATTACTTTGTTATGATTTTTGTATAAGCAGCCAATTATCTTTTTAAAAGATTTAAATAATAAAAACTCATATATAGTTACCTAGGCAGTTAGTATTTCTGGTTCTCCTCCTTTGTGTAGATGCATATTTCTGTTATCGTTTTCCCTTGCCTGAAAGATATCTTTCACATTAGTTGTAGTGTGTAGATAATGGTGATGTATTCTTTCTGATTTTGTTTGTCTGAAAATCTTCATTGAATTTTTATTTTAAAAAGTATTATCAAGAGGCGTGTAATTCTAAGTTGACAGTTTCTTTTTCTTAGTACTTTCCTCACTGTCTTTTTGCTTCATTATTTCTGGTGAGAAATCTACTGCTACCTTCATGTTGTTCCTCTGTCAGTGAAATGTCTTCTTTTCTCTGGTTCTTTTTGTGAATTTGTCTTTAACACTGATTAGAAAATTATATTATGATTGGCCCACATGTGCTGCATGTGTCTCATTCTTTTCGGACTAGCAGCTACGCAAGGCTGTACTTTTCATGGTGAATGGCAGGAATGCAAACCAACCAACCAACTATGAAAGCATATTTCCAGCCTTGGTTTGCATTACATTAACTTATATCCATTAGCTAAAGCATGACATATGGTCAACCCCACGTAAGGGATGGGGAAGTAAAATCCATCTATCAAGAAGCTGTGTCAAGGCTAGGCATACAGATTATGCTCAAATTGCTCATCTGCACTGGAAGAGGTCCACTACCTTGCTAATAAACTTAGATGTCCCAAGTAGAAGACACCTTATGAAACATAGCACAGATTATTACAATTGGCAATATTTTCCTATTGGAAGATTTTTCGCTACTGTGGTTTCCACAGCTGGTCTCCTTTCTTAGGAGCACATTCCAAGTCACCCCTTGTAGTTTTCTGATGGTAAAGCAGTACTTATGATCAAGTTCCTAAAAAGCTAAGAATGTTGAGACCATACCATATGTACTCTAATTGTGATGAAGGTGTACAGGATTCATTTGTCTTGTTAAGGAAAATTATACTTTACTGTGTTTCAACATGTAGTGACAGAGTTGTGAGTACATTCTTGCCCTTTTAAAAAAAGAATACTACGTAAACAGGCAAAATCCTTTGCTATTTTTGTAGCTTTACCAGAATATTCTTTGACATGAGTACTTTAAGTGATAATTCTCAAGAGTAAGAGGGCAAAGCTAAGTAGAAGTTGAGTCTGAAAAAACCAGCTACATATTTTGAAGGCAGTCAAATTGGCATTATGGATATTTGATGACAGTAATTTTATGTATTCACATGTTGTATTAGTCCATTTTCACACTGCTATAAAGAATCACCTGAGACTGGGTCATTTACAAAGAAAAAAGGTTTAATTGACTCACAGTTCCGCATGACTGGGGAGGCCTCCGGAAACTTTCAATCATGGCAGAAGGTGAAAGGGAAGCAAGACACATCTTAAATGGTGGCAGGAGAGACACAGCAAGGGGGGAAGTGCCACACTTTAAAACCATCAACTCTCACAAGAACTCACTCACTATTGTGAGAACAACATCGGGGAAACTACCCCCATGATCCAGTCACCTCCCACCAGGTCCCTCCCTTCACACATGGGGATTACAATTTGAGATGATATTTGGGTGGGGACACAGAGCCAAACCATAATCACATGTATGCATTGTTGCTAATGATAATCAATAACATTAGCTTCCATTTCCATTTTGAGTATTTCCTAGCTATTATGTACATATACATTTATCATCTTTATTACTCATGGTAATCCTATTAGGTCTTATTAATCCCATTTTATTCACGAAGAAACCAAGGCTCAAAGAAGCTCAATTAATTGGCCAGGGAGAGACAGCTAGCAAGTGGTAATATTGGGGTATAGACACAAATTGATCTCAATCAAAGTCTGAGCATAGCCCATTATAGTCTGATGCCTCATTTCATCCTTCATCTCTAAATTCCCATTTGAGCTTCCTTAAGGGGATTCATTCGACTTAAAGGGAAATAATGAATATATTCACATGACCTAAAATTTTATGGAGAACTTGCAGAACTTTGAGAATTCCTCTGCAGATTCTTGGGGTTCCTAATTGAGAACCTTGGGTCTGAGGCATCAGCAGCAGCCTGGCAGGCCTTGGAGTCAGAGGCACCAGCTGCAGTCTTACCTCTGCTGCATGGCAGCTGGGGGCCATGACAACAGATCACCATTCAGCCAATTCTATTCATTCTGCCAAATGGGGAATTGCTGCCATATCTCCCTCAATTTTTTGTGGATTATATTTGAAAAGGCAAGTACAATGCAGTTTGGAGAAGATGGCAAGATAAATGCTTTAAAGGCAATAAAGTGTTGTCAATATTAGACTGCACCAAAGTGTGTTGTTAACTTGAGCTAATGTCCGTATGTGTAAAGTTCTTCAAACAGTGCCTATCATATTCCAAGTAGAATACATTTACTAAATTTTAAAAATATAATTTGTACCAACATAAAAGTTGGGGAAAAACAAAGCTTATGCATATTTTGAATAGGAAATCGGTTGATAGTTTTGTGATTGTAATTAGTGAAGAAAGTGCAGCTCTCAGAAGGGCATTATCCTTGTGAAATTTTTTTAAAAGTATATATGGGGAGTTACTATGCTACAAAATAGAAAACGCAAGGCTAATAGCATGATATATTAGCAGCTTTCTTCTGCAATGAGTACGGATATGCTAAGGAAAGTATTTAGGTTATACCACTTCGCTGTTCTTTATTTATTTTTTATTTTTGGGAGGGAATGGAGCCTCGGTCCGTCACCCATGCTAGAGTGCCGTGGCGCGATCTCAGCTCACTGTGACATTCGCCTCCCAGGTTCAAGCTATTCTCCTGCCTTAGCCTCCCAAGAAGCTGGGACTATAGGCATGCACCACCATGCCCAACTAATTTTTCTTTTTTCTTTTCTTTTCTTTTTTTTTGCATTTTTACTAGAGACAGGGTTTCACCATGTTAGCCAGGATGGTCTCAATCTCTTGACCTCCTGATCTGCCCACCTTGGCCTCCCAAAGTGCTGGGATTACAGGCGTGAGCCACTTGTCTGGCCCTCACTTTTCATACATTTCTCAGTTTTTAATGTCTGTGATGAATATTAATTAAAATAACTCCTGTTCTTCAAAAATCTGTCTCCAAAAATCTGTTTTTATGTAATACTTTACCCATTGGTTTGACATTTCAATTTCTAGGCAACAGTTTTTTAAAAAAGAATTTTATATTGAATGCTAAACACATATAATTTAAATTGTATGAAAACTGACCCCAACCCCCTTTTCTGTGTTATACTTTATGGGACTTTGTCTTAGCCTGACCCTTTACTGTGTAACTTGAGCCTGGGTTATGCCGATTTCAAGCCCACATTGTTTTCATGTGTTATGATACCAGAAATAAATTAACAAATGATAATGTTTAGTATTACAGATTTTTTTTTTTTATTATCAGAGCAGGACTTTTGTCCTATGTCTTATTTGGCTTACCTTCTTTCTAATTCAAAAATATTATTAATGGCAGCTCATTTTGCAGCAAATGTTGGGAGGCATGGCTGTCTCCTCTCTCCCTCCGGTTCACCCGCACTCATACACATACACAACTGAAACTAACAATACTATGGATGAAGACTGGATCAAATGATAACCAAATCAAGGGATAGGGTGCCAATGAGGGAATGAGGCAGTTGGGATGTGGTCAGCAGTACACAATGGCACCTTCCTTTTAAAATTTTAGCTTCCCAGAATAACATCAGCAGTATTGCTGTAGTAAGTCCAGATCTTGACCCATTTTATCGATTGGGTCATCTGTAATTTCTTGATCTGAGTTCTCTGAGCTGACAGAAGAGACTCCTTGCATCTTAGTACATTAGGGTGCATCTTTGGAACATTCTCTTTGTTGACTGGACTTGGAGCTAGACAAAGGACAAGAGCTAGAGCCTGGAACACATTCCAGAGCAACTGAGGTTCTACTTGGCCAGAGTTAGTTATTTCCTTCTCACTGTGTTTAGCTGAGTGACTGGGCACATATTGGTGAGCCACCATGCTTATAAAAGTGTGTTTTGGGGATACCCAATAATAATATTAGAGAGAGTATACATGGGCTATATCATGGTCTTATCAGATTCAAGCTAATACATGTTTTGTTTTGTTTTGTTTTGTTGTTTGTTTTAACAGAACGAAGTCCCTGAGGTGAAGAAAGAGGAGACTTTGCTGGATCTGGACTTCGATCCTTTCAAGCCCGAGGTGACACCTGCAGGTTCTGCTGGAGTGACCCACTCACCCATGTCTCAGGTATCAGGTCCTTTTTGGATATTTGGAGATATTTCATAAACCTCAATAATTCAGTGTGGTAAACAATGATCCCTATACCTTTCATGACTACTATCTATTTTTATTTTTGGTTGACAGATATTTCCTAATAGGAAAGAGGGGTAGAAAGGGGACCTTATCGATATCAGTTATTCTAAGCCTCCCATGCCATCAGCTTTATCTACCCATAGAGCTGGCATAACCATACATTCCTGTTTTCTCTCCCAGAATAATTGTTACCAGTGTCCACTTTGCACTCAGAACTGTTCAGGTTTACAGGATATATTTTATGGCTTCCCTGGATGAAGCTCTTTCTTTTGGCTTTGGGTTTACTCTTCTTGCTGTTTTCTCTACTTCCCTTCCTCATACTTTGCAAGTTAAGGTGTATTTGCAATGACCATGAGAGCATGGCCCAGCAGAAGCCGTTTTCAGAGTTGATAGTTCTGAACTTGATGATGCTGTGTTCATCCTCCACATTGAAGAAGCTCCCTTCCTGTGATCGTGATTATGGTTTGATGGAGAGTTGCCTTGCTTCCCCAAGCCTTTCTGCTCACCACTCCCTCCCTCTCCACATTTCTTCCTTTCTGATAGTTACTGTCGTTACATTTTCTGTCAGAGGATACTGGTGGTAGATGCCGTAATGACCTGTGGGTAGGTCCTCTGAAATATAGTTAGTTTACAGCTCTCTATGCTAATAGAAGGAAGTTAACTCAAAATTTGACAAAACAGAAACTGTTTATATGAGTACTTTGCATATGGTTGGAGCCCCACATTTGAATTTAGGCAAAACCAAAGTTGCTAGAGTATGCTTCAAATGAATTAGTGAAAGAGTATTGTAACATTCACCCTAGGAATTGAGACCTAGCTTGATTCCCTGGTCTTGAAGCCTTCTTGGTATATCACAGTAAACTACTAGGGAATAAATAGCTCAATATGAACCCCAATAAATAAGGATCATGTCTATTCCATGCTTTATTCTAGAATGTGATTGGACTTCTAAAGGCCTTCCTGTTGTAAAATATGAACAATAAATGTCTAAGGTGTTAATAAAGTAGGAAATTAATAGTCTAGACACTAGCCTTAAAGATGCTTTGCAAAAAAAGAAAATGGGTCTCTTAGGTGAATGTTCCAGGAAGCCTCCTGTATTAACTCTCTTCTAGAAGATTCATGATGTGCATTATGAATATTAAAGACTGAGAATACTAAAGACTGAGAAGTTCTGCAATTAAAAAAACTGTTTATGTTTGTTTAACTTAGAGTTTCCCAAATTTGTTTGACCACAGAAATTTATGTTAACCACACTTTTCTTAATATTCATTGGAATGTTCTCTAAAACAATATTTTGAGAAGTATTGTCAGCAAGTTTGAGGATTCCACCTTGGTGACCAAGAAAAGTACAAAGTGAATATACATATAATTGAGTATACTTTCTTCTCAGAGCTCTCTCATTGTATAGACAGCCTGCAGAATTCACGGGATTTTCTCTGCCTTACTCTCCATGTTTTTTTTTTTTGTTTTTTGTTTTTTGTTTTTTTTGAGGCAGAGTCTTACTCTGTCACCCAGGCTGGAGTGCAGCGGTGCGATCTTGGCTCACTGGAAGCTTTGCCTCTTGGGTTCATGTCATTCTCCTGCCTCAGCCTCCTGAGTAGCAGGGACTGCAGGTGTCCACCGCCACACCTGGCTAATTTTTTGTATTTTTAGTAGAGATGAGGTTTCACCATGTTTGCCAGGATGGTCTCGATCTCCTGACCTCATGGTCCACCTGCCTTGGCCTCCCAAAGTGCTGGGATTACAGGCGTGAGTCACCACGCCTGGCCCATGCTTCACTTCTTTTGTGGCAGAAGCAAAGTTTCTGCAGTGGATGCTGGAATGATTAGTGGGTAAGATTTCATAGCATTTCTGTCTACAAGTTTGAATCAGGAGAGAAACCTCTTTCATGTTAATTCATGATTACATTAATCCATAAATCATGAAACTGTGTGTGGCCTCATGACTAAGAGATTCTTCAAAATTAAACAAAAATGACCTGGTTTAATCTTCAAAATCTTAGTTCTGAAGGACATATATCACAGTGAGAGCTGTGTGTGTCCCTGTGCTCTTCCTCAGGGCCAGGTAATAAAACCCTCTAGCCTCCTGGTGGCCATAACTGAGTCACTACACTATAGTTGTCCTACAGTCCAGCTTTGATCATACCTCTCCTCTCTTGCTAAGAACAAAAGTCTTCACTGAATGACAAAAAAAGCACAGCACTGTTAGGTCTGCCTGGTTTCTTTCCTCTTCACTCAAAATGACCTCCTTTACTCATCACCTGACCCCATGTTTTCGAGTGATGTTCTTGCTGCTAGCAGAACACCTCATCTTGTGATCTCTGCAGTATCTGTGCACACTAACGCATCCTTTCATGATCCTGAGGATTGATAAACATGACATTTCACATTTCCTGCCTTCCTTTTAAAGAAAATACTGGTGATGTGTGCATGATGCAGAGACATGTACTAGCTTTTATGATCTTTGATTCTTAAGGGGCTGTGAAGCAATGAAATGCAAATCATCTAGATAATCAGAAAACATATATTAGATCCATGTACAGAAAATTGTGGCTTTCCATGGAGCTGTTCTCTCCTGTCTTAGTCGTCCTACAAGAAGATGCTAAGCAAGAGACCAGGCAGGCTGCATGGAGATAGGTGCAAGGCGGGCAGTGCAGAGCGGTTAGAATGGGTCCGAACCAGGTGGATGGGTGTCAGTTAGAACTCAGGGCCCGCTTTCTATAATACAGAACCCAAATGAGGCCTCTGCAATCTCTACTGGAAACCATCATATTTTTAAGGTGGGAATGCCAGGCTCTCTAGTTTGCTGTTCACATTTAGTGATTCAAAATAAGTACACAAACATGGATCCATTCTAATGACAAAGACATGGGCATAACGGGATGTGGCTTTAGCAGCAATTCTCAATCATAAAGGAAATAAAGAGAAGTCTCCCCTACTCCCCTCAGCCATAGTGGAAGTCATTTGAACCATCTGGCCTCACTCCCCAGGATTCATAAGCTTTATAATTAAAATAGCAGTAGTAAGTGTAATTCATTCATGTCTTAGGGGGTGCTCTGCCAGTTTGTATGATTACCAATTCATTGAGCAGTGTGTTATCATCTAATTTAACATATTGAAGAACTATTTTTCTGGGGCTCATTTACCATCAAACTGGTCATCCTATATCCTCTCAAATGAGATGAGAAGGAAATAGCATTAGCAGTGATTAGCGCCTGCATTTCCTCAAAGATGTGATAAGCTCTAAAATTTGGACACCTCGTTTACTTCATTTTAATGAGGTATGTGTGTGTATGTGTGTGTATTAAAATAACCTCATTCATGTTTCAAATATAGTTTTCTACTCACATAGTGAAAGGTGAGATTGATTGGACCTGTGCTATCCAAAGCTAAATGCCATTTAAGCTTATATTAAGTATAATAAAATTATGTAAAATTTAAAATGTGCTTTTGTTACCCTAGCACATTTCAAGTGCTCAATAGCCACATGTGACTGGGGCTACCGTACTGGATAAGTACAGATATGGATCATTTCCATCACCAAAAAAAGTTCTATTGAACAGTGCTGTATGAAATGCTTAAAAAATGCTTACAATTTCAAGAACTTTTGTCACGTCAGCTTTTTTTTACATTTTAGATTTGTATAACTAACAATATTTTTGTTTATTTGCTTTCAGACATTGCCTTGGGACCTATGGACGGTAAGCCACTAATAACTCTGTTTTCATGTAGCTTAATCCCCAGAAATTTGGAAACCTTGTTATATTTTATTTCATTTGCAACAGAAAGAAGACTCATACAATTTAATGATGATGTAGACCCCTAGGATGGTCATTAGGCCACTGAAAGTCTAAGCATTATGAGAACCTGAAGATGATGGTGAAGGAAGAGTACAGTGGACCAGATTCCTGGATGAATAATGGTCAATAATTTGAATAATGGTCAATAAATTGGCCCTTTGTTTCTTTCTGTGGTGGTTGATGGCAAAAGGAGCTATTGTAGTGAAGGACACACACACTTAAATAGAAGACAAGGAAAGTGTGAATGAGAAAATGGAAGAGATGGGCTACTTGGCACATGGAATCATTTTTTAAAAATTATTGTATTTAATGAAGCTTGAGTTAATAAGAACTTGAGCTTTACAGCCAGATGGCCCTGGATTTTAGTCCAAACTCTTCTACTTATAACCTTGAGACTTTGGGCAATTTCTAAAACTCTCTAAGCATCATTTTTTCTCATTTGTAAAATAAGGGTAACAATGCCTACCTCAGAAGGTTGTGTGAGGTTTAAATAAGATAATTGCAGAGTATGTGGCCTGGTGTCTGGTATGTGTCAATAAAAGGTAGATATTATTATTGATGTTTATTCAGCTAATCTGAAGTGTAAGGATAACTACTCCATAATTTAGACTTGGGAAAGTGTCACAAACAGAGCTTTGTGGTGGTCTCATTGGTGCTGTGAAATTAGGTGACTGGTCACACACCTCTACAGCCTCATATCCCTTGCAGCAGAATCTTTGTTTTAGAAAAGCCCTGGTGATGTGGTCTTAAGAACCCAACTTAAGTTGTGTGTTTTCTTCTTTTATAGTGAGGCAAAAAAAGGAAAGTTTGATAGATCTAGCTATTCCTGGGCAATGCCACTTCTGGATTGACTTTGCCACTTTCTTTCTCCCTTCAAAACAAAAAGATGCCTGTCCTTTCTTTCTGCAGTTGCAGGGCTTATACTGCAGTCTTTAAGATCCTTGGATCATCAAAGAAGGTGCTCAAGAAGAGAGATTAAAAATGTCGATTGAAACCACCAATGACTAAGTTATATCTTTTCTAGTGAAAAGTTTTACTCATATATTCACAAAAAGGCATGCATGGATTGATGCTCAAGTCATTTGGATTCTAACTTCAACTCTGTGTTAATTTTCTTGGAGATTAAAAAGACAATGCTTTTTTTTGTTATTCCAATATTTATATCTTTAGTGGAACTGTAACACATTTTCCTTCCCTAGCTGGGAGGGTATGGAGAGGGTGAAGGTATCATCTAAAAACAGCTTTTGAACATTTCAGAGGGCAAACTTGCTAGGAATGGTACCAATAACAAGAATGCAAAACAACAGCTTTCTGAACATAATTGCTCACCAATAACAAGAATGCAAAACAACAGCTTTCTGAACATAATTGGTCACAGCTATTAATCTTCTCAACTTTGCAAGATTTTTTTGTTATGTGGAGAAAATGGCTGCTAATTTGGAGGAATGACATCAAGAGAACTCTCCAGGCAGTCAGACTGGTTAATATCAGACCATTCTCCATCTAAACATCCACCTCAAAGACAGAGTCAAGTATAGGATGAGTTTGGGGAATATTTTCTTCTGATACTGTGTCAGAGTGTGTGCTACTGTGTAATTTCTTGACCTCAGTGCTTGATCTTATTCCGATGTTCTCAAACTTGCTTATGTGTTTGAAACTTTACATTTCAGAGTCTGCTAAAGCAGAAGTCATGTACTAGCCATAAAACATCCTCGTTGATGCTACAAAATGACAGAGGCTTTCTTTGGGTTTTAGTTATACCTTTTCTACAGTGGTCTTAAACAATTTTGGAACAAAAATCATTCCCATCACAAAACAAGTTGTAAAGTTTGTTCCTAAGCCAGTAACAGCTATAGCCTTCAGCAGAATGTTGACTCTAGACACCATAGGATTAGTGTTAGTGTGTTGTGAATTTTCTTCTCTTGCCTTATTGTTACTATTTTCTTTACCTATACAGACAAGCGCTGATTTGGTACAGCCGGTAGGTAAATATCCAGAACATTCTGGATTTTTTTGGTATTTGATATGCATTACATACATAGCATATTTTCTAGAATGAACTGTTTCCCCATGTCATTGCTAGTCATAGATTTAAACCTTAAGCCAATGAATGTAATCACTTTCCAATTTGGTTTTACTGGTGCTACCTGCCTGAAGAGCTTTGTGTTTCTCATCAAATCTTACCATGATCTGTTTCATCTTTTGTTTTTGTTTTTGTTTTTTCCTTTGCTCTTCTGCATACTTTAAAGACTGACTCTTCAGAAAGTCTTTCCTTGTGTAACCTGATCATGGAGGAAACTCCAGACAGTGGGTTGGCCGAAGAAATTCAAAGATCTCAAAATGATATAGGTGCATTTACTTGGGGCCCTGACGCTAGTACAGACAGGGTCAGCCAGGAAATTACCTCAGGCGGGTTTGGAGAAGACTCTACATGTCTCTCCGAAGCAGAGCAAGACATAAGATTATCCACCAGGCTGCTTTCGTCTGCTGACTGGCCCACTGTAGCTGAACAGGGTGAGCATGCCCCGGGGCCAGCCCTTCCAGGTGGAAATGAACAACTGCCCCCAAAGCCTGCACCTGAGGCTGGAGTTACTTTTGCTCCTTGTGTGGAGATGGAGCAGCCGTATGACCCACTTGACTCAGACATGCCAGCCATGGACACAGCTGGCCTGTTCAAAGAAAGTCATGAAGATGTGAAGAAGTCAGATGAAGAGGAAGAGAAACAGAAGATAGAAGATTCTCTGTGGGCAGGTGTGGAGACATGTCAAAAGGTAGACACTGGAGCTATTGATATCAAGACACTAGAAGGTACAGAGGAATTTGAAGAGAAAGCATGTGAAAGGACAGGAAACAGAGTGGTAGATCTTAATACCATAGGAAAGGAAGCGCATAAGACGTTAAAAATTAATGAAGTGGAAACTAGAAAAGATGTAAGAGCAGGGTATAAGGAAAGTATAAACACCAATGAAAATTATTTTGAGAAAACTGACCTATTAGAAAAGGACATGGAAAGAGGAGATATGGCAAAAGAACTTAGTGACAGAGACCAAGGTCTACATGATGGAATTCAAAAGGTAATCAAAAATTGTGAGATGATAGGCGGCTTTGGAGCCAAACCTGCCAATCACCCAGATATCTTGAATCCATCTCTCCAGACCTACTCTGTATCTAAGATTAAAGATGGCAGCCCTGAGGGATGGGATTTCACTAGAGAAGACATAAAGAAAAATGCAATAGACACTCCCAACCATGATATGATATATTACCCAGCACAAGACAGTACAGATGCTGAAGAAACTCAGTGTGAGACTGTGTTAAATGCTCTTGTAGGTGACAGGGATAAAAATCAGACTGTTTTATCAATAAAACTTGAAGTAGAAACTCAGTCTAGGACTGACCTTAATTATTCTCTGGGAAGTGATGCAAACAGAAGAGATTTATGTTCATGTAAGGCAGAAAGTTCACTAATAGAAGGGTCTGAAAGAACAGTAACTGAGAACTGTAGTCATACTGTTAACTTGCCAAGAATTGCAGAGATAGACTCTTGGGGAACAGATCCAGGTCAAATCTGGCAGCCAAGCTTGGATTCAGCATTGAATAATTTGGATATAACAGGATTCTCTGGTATACCAGATGGCCAAGCAAGTGGATTTGCCAATTGTCTGGATTCTATTAACCATGGGCCTATCAGAGATACAGAAGGCTTAGATAATAGCTGGACACATTTAGATGTAGTTGAGCACAAGGAAGAACTGGAGGTGGACTTACTAGCAGGTGTATGTAGGAAACAAGCCATTGCTAGCTGCTGGGAACAAAGCCAGGAGATAGCAAGACCATTGATTTTGGGGACCTCCTGGAATGCTAGCACTGAGAGTTCTGCTAGTTCCCGAGACCAGGACATCAACAACTCAGATTTATCTGAAGATGAAATTGCTAACCAGAGATATGGATTGTTGTACCAAGAAATAGAGGCTGACAAAGACGAGGTACTTACCCTGGTCTGTAGCATAGACTAGCCAAAAACTTCTGTAGGTTCTGTTTTTCCTCATGTCTCTCACCTACTTCATTATCCATCACTATCTTCTAGGAGGCCTAATCTCTCTAACAGATTGTCATGTACTTCTTGAAATCTGTGCAAACCGAACACAAATAGGTTGACCAAAAAAAAAAAAAAAAAAAAAAAAAAAAAAAAAAAAAAAAAAAGCAGCGGCATCAACAACAACAAAAAACCCAACAACATAGGCACATACACACACAAAGCAGAATGATTGTGTTGGGAATTAATGAGAGTCTATGTTACCATCTCATTTTCTGAGTTGATTCTCCCTACTTTCACTTTTACTATTCAAGAACTAAAAATGTGCTAAACCAAGAGCAGCACAGACTAATTTACTGTTCCTAAAATGGTTCTGCTCCAATAAGAACACATGAAATGTTTCAACCCAGGCCCACTGAAACTGTAAAATATCATAATTGCTGTTCATCAAAATGATGCATTGTAGAAACACTGGAAAAGCTTCTTCCAGATTCTATCAATGGCCTGAAAACAAGCAACTTAACTCCTAATGGCCTTTTTCTGGAATCATCTTCTCATAGAGAAAGTGGGTTTGGGTCAGCACCAAGCAGTAATGCAGCAGCAATCATTGTAAAATTAACCTTTCTTTTTTTGTCAGCCTATTTAAAATCATGCAGTGTGGCCTTTTGCATTTCCTAAGTTATTTCATGCACAGCAACCTTTTGTATGATTTTAAAACTTGTGATAGTCTTTACTTTCCAACTTGTCTAATGGATATTTACTGGTCCTACAGAAATGATAATGAAAAAAATAACACAATCTGATTTTCATTTCTGTTTAGGCTTCTGGTGGTTCGTTTAATGGATTCACACAGGTAAGGAATCTATTTTCTTACAAGATCCATCTGCTGAGCATGATGCACATTTTTTTCAATGTGGTTTGGTTCTCTGTGCCACTAATATAGCATAATGATTAAGAATGTCAGTACAAAATTGGACCCCACTACTTACAAACTGAGTAATGGAAACAGAATAGTAGCAACAATGTATGATTATTGTGAAGATTAAATGAGATATGCAACAGAGTGTTTAGCCCAGCAGGCTAGCACACACTAAGTTCTCCCTGACTTTAGGTTAGCTTTTATTAATATGATTAGCTACACCATGGGCTTCTACCTTCTACTGATTCCTCTACCAGAAATGAGAAGTTGTTCTGATCTGAGAGATCCACTGGATTCAGCTGTTCTAAAGAAGAGCTAGGATTGTTTTGAACTAATGAGATGGATCTTTAGAAAATGTGAGAGGGTTTTAGGAGCTTCCTTCTAGAGATTCCTATAGGAACCCTACTGCACAGAGCCTTGCCTCTTCAGCAGTTCTCCAGGTAGGATCTGTTGGAAGATCAGAAACCATATGCTGGTTGTGTCCAATAAGGCAGTATTTTCCTTGGGAGTCTGTGAAAGAGAAACCACAAGATGAATTGTCCCATTAGGACAGTGTATGTGTATGTCCCAACAGGTAGGCAGGTGTAACATATGTAAAAGGCTGGCCACATGGCTCTCAGGCTCCTGGATCAGTTCTGACAACCTCTTCAACGGAGACCTCAAACAGGCTCGTCTGTGATGCCTGCTTTGTCTCAGAATGTCAGACGTGAACAGTTTCTAATAATTTAGCACTTAGAATTCTCTAAATACATATTCACAATATATTCATAAATAGAATTCGCTATTTAAAGGTTTCATTATTTTTCCATGTTACCTATAAAAAGATAAAAACCCACTGATATTCCTACATCCAAATACAGATACACACAAACACAAAGAGAGATGTTAATGCATCTCTTCCATCTTCAGATAATTCTTTTGAAAGGTTATCATAGGCATTGTCATCAATTTCTAATTCTTTTCAGATTTGTATTTCTATCAGAGTTATTAATGCACATAATTTTAAAAGTAACAACTTTTATAAGGGCTTTTATTTTAAAACTTCAGACCATCATACACTCCCTTCATTTCCTGTTTCTTAGAGGTGAATAGTTTCACTTCCTTCAACAAATTCTCTGTTTCCGCCCTATATGTGTGCATGGGTTTCTTATAGTGCTGCTTTTTGATTTTTAAAGTATTATCTATTGACTTATCCCTCTGGAAGGTGAAGACTTAAAATATTTTCCACCTCCTACCCACCCAATTCGCCCCCTCTTCTGCTTCCTGCCCTTCCTCTGATAGAGTTCCATCAGAGCCATCCAGGCAATCTGTGGTAATGTAACAGTGATGAAAATGCTATTAGCAGCCAAGTCATGAAGTTCACATTTAGTTTCATGCCAACTTTTTGTTTTCCTTTGTGGTAATAATTGTGGGTCTTATTTATTTGCCTGTTGGTTGATCTGCTTAGTTTTCTAGGTACTTATCGCACATTCAACCCCATACTCTGTAGTTATATAAATCTCCTATTTTGCTGAAAACATTAGACATTCGATCAGTTTCATCTTCTTGAAGAAATTGCCTATCTGTCCTCCTGGGCTGCTCTGGTCTGAACCTGGTACCCTATGCCTGTGACTTGCTGCAGAGCTGTTCTCTGGCTCTTCCATCCTGTTGATCATGGGAGCTACCTTCACCTCTCTCTCCTGTCCTTCCACTGTTTTCTGATGCAAGTTTCCTCACTTGTGGTTTAATCATTCACTTGGGTGGAGCACAACCTCCAGTAGCTTTCTGAAAAAAGTGTACACGGAAGGTGAATATTTGTGACCTTACGCATCTGAACATGTCCTACGTATATATTAATATAATGGACTGCTAGTTTGGGTATTATATTTGAAGCTGTAAATCATTTTCCCTTAGAATTTTAAAGCCATCACTCCACTCAATCCTACCACCTAGTGTTGCCTTCAAGAAATTGTAATTTTGATTCTTGATATTTTGTAAGAAACCTTCTTCCCACTCCTCATTCTTTCTCTCTCTCTCCCTCCTCCTACCTCTTTCATCTTCCTTTTCTCTCTTTCTCTGTGGAACTTTGTAGCATCTTCTTTTTACTTCAGTGTTTCTGAAATGTTTCAATGATGGGCTATGGTCTGAGTCTCTTTTCATCCACTGTATAAGCCTTTTTAATCTCAAAATTTATGGGTTTTGATTTGGGAGAATTGTAAAAAATTAATCATGGCTTTATCTTTGTTTTCCCTTGTTCTCTCATTCCATAACACTTCTCTTTTTCATATGTTAACTTCCTGACTAGTATTCTATTATTTTTTCTTTGCTGTTTCCTTTTCTCTGTTGTCTTTCTCTACTTTCTCTGTTTGCCAATTATTCTAACAGGTTTTTCACCCCTATAATTTTTTCAATTTCCAATAACTCTTTTTATTTACTGCATATTTATTTTCCAACAGCATCTTCTTCTTGTGTCATGAATGATTCTCCTCCTTTATATCTCTAAAATATTAATAATCAGTTTTGATTTTTTTTTGCAAAGTCTTTGTTTCTTCCACTTGCTTTCTATTCCATTTCTCTCTTTTGTATTTGAGACTTATCAAATTTTTGGTGATCTTGACTGAATACTCATATTTGAAAGTGGGAATCTGAAAAGCTGACTGGAAACTTGTACAGGTAGATAGAGTTCATTGACTGTGGGCATTGTTGCGGGGCTTTCTGGCTCATCTTTTCTGTTGCAGAGCCACTGAGGTCAGATTCTTTAGGCATTTTTTTTTTTTTTCGTTTGGGCTGGCCAGATTTCCCAAGGAAGATTTATTTTGTCTCCTGTCTGCAAAGTTCAGATCTGACTACTAGTGTAATGGAGGTGATTGGGGAAAAAATGGGAGCAGAGTGGTGAGAGAGGGGTGCATGGTCTCAGTATTTATTATGTAAATACTCAGTGCTTCTACCTTCCTGATGTGCCTGTGTGTTCCCCAGTCCAGGGACCCTGTTTCAGCCTCTGTATAATTAATCTCAAGTCTTCTGCTAGGGTAGGCAAGGATGTTGCTTGGTGTTCTTAGTAGGTAAGAATATCTTAAGGTCTGACAACTTTGTAATAGACTTTTACTATTATTCTGTTGTTACCACCGCCCTCACTCCTGTTTCCTGTGGCTCTTTATGCTTCTAATTCTTCATCACTGGGAGTTCTAAGGAACAAATCAGACTGATTTTCAGCATTTCTAACATCACCTGAGGATACAGATTTCTCCGATCCACCAAGTTACTACTCTTTCATCTGCTTTCCAATTGCAACATTTTGTTGTTTCTGTCTTTCTTCTCATTCTTTTCATTCTTACAGGTTTATGCCTTTAAAAAAATCCCTTTATTGTTGTTTAGTTTGGATTCAGGAGGTAACAGAGGTAACTGCATGTGTTCAAAACACCATCTTCATCCAAAAGTCACTGACTCATCTTTTCTGTTAGGCGTCCCCTGGATGTCATTTCTTCAGGCATTTTGTTTTTTCCCTTGAGCTAGCAGATTTCCCAGGAAAGGCAATTGGGTCTCCTGTTTGGAGAGTGCAAGCCTGGCTACCAATGTAATGAGAGATGAAGATTCCTTTAGAGGTTAATTTTCCTTTAGATTTCCTCCAGCTTGATTTGTTTAGTTCAATGAACATATTTTATGAAATTTTAACATGTGGCTTATACATAACCCATTAGAAGGAACACTTAAGTAATATAGTGAGATTGAATTCACAACATTTAAAAAGTTTGAATTTTGGAACTTCAACCACTAACTTCTGATTTGGTATCAACAGCCAGAAGAGAAGCTGTGGACTAAAGATGCCCCTGAAGCCAGTGGCCTCTGTTTAATGACTCTCGTAGTATTCTGCTAGCAGAGACTTATATTAAAACTTACTTTTGCATGTTTTGACTTAATGATTTAAAATAAAAGGGGACTTTAACATGTTTAAAATAATATTTATTGAGGCCAGGCATGGTGGCTGCCATCTCTAATCCTAGTACTCTGGGAGGCCAAGCTGGCAGATTGCTTGAGCTGAGAAATTCAAGACCAGCTTGGGCAACATGATGAAACCCTGTCTATACAAAAAAATACAAAAATTAGCCAGGCGTGGTGATGTGCACCTGTACTTCTAGCTACTCGGGAGGTTGAGGTGGATCACCTGAGCCCAGGGAGGTGGAAAATGCAGTGAGCATGATCATACCACTATACTCCAGCCTGGAGGACAGAGGAGACCCTTTCTCTAAAAAAAAAAAAAAAAA
>NW_012098099.1:1759395-1810242 GCF_000951045.1 Mandrillus leucophaeus
TATATATATATGTGTGTATGTGTGTGTGTGTGTGTGTATATATATATATATATAGAGAGAGAGAGAGAGAGAGAATTGATGGTAGCTAATTTAAACATCTTTTAAAAACATCTTCTATTTTTATCCTTGATTATCAGCCCCAGGATACTTCATTATTCGCAATGCAGACAGACCAGAGTATGATCTGCAATTTGGTAAGTTGATTTGGGTTTGTGCTCTCGGGAAGTTGTTAGTTATCCCTACATCTAGAGTTTTAATATCCAGAATGTGGTTTCTGGATCCTGTGCTTTTCTAGAAGACAGGAGAGAACGTGTCTGTAAAACCTCAGTGTGACTTTGCATTTAGTTATTTCTATTCACACAGGCACAGTCATTCCAGCAAAAACCAGTCTCCTAATTATGAACCCCAGCAGAACACAGTGAATCCATTAAGGACATGTATATTTCCATATGAATATAACTTAAGCTCCAGTATTTAAAGTGAAATTGCCTCAAGAATCCATGTTTCAAAAGAAATCCTTGTTTGTTTCTTGAACCTGAAACTACCCCATTTCTCATCTCATCCCTCCACTCTGTGAGAGGTAGAAAGCAGTAATGCATAGTAGAGTTGTGATTCCTAATTTGATACCAAATGAGAGCAGAGACAAAAGCTTAGTTAGGGGATGAGTAAGAAATAGAAATAGTTACTCCTGGTGTTAGAGGAGATTCTTAAAAGATCAGTGTTGCAGTTACGATGGAAAACATTTTTAGCAACAGCTTAAAGCTTACTAGTAAAGATGAATGAAGAGACCTTAAGAGATGTCGCTTTTGAGCATGTCATTGCTACACTTCAGAGGATTTGGGCTCTTAGAGGACTAGGTCATGAGGGTTATTTGTAGCACTATGGTTTTCTCATGGGAGTAGTGCATACTTATCCCAGCTTCTGCCTTTCATATTGGATACTTGGAATTAAGATTAAATACAATGAATTTTTAAAAACTATTTTATTTGTAAGTAAGGAATTCTGTTCTGGACAGTTTGTCTTCAAGGCTGGTTTGATATATTTTCAAAGGCAGGTGTGTCTCTCGTACCTTGTCAATAGATTGTCACGCTTTTGCCTTTTGGACAACCAACTGAAAGACAGAGTCTCTCTGGCCTGCAAATAAATATTTAAATGTTTCAAATACAAATTATACTTGTGTTAGTCATGGAGCCAGTGAAACTCATTCTTCATGTTCATTGGTGATTCTCCAGCTGGGTGATGGAGATGGAGAATGGAATTTTTAATTATCAACCATGAATGGTTTATGAGAAATGGAGAAATACCAGTATAAAAGGAAAGGCAATTGGTTATAATTAAACTCACACCTACTACACTGATGCAAAACATTCAGGTCTAGAATTCGGTGGTTTTTAAGTTTTGGTGAGCCTTTCCATATCATCCCTGGCTGGTCCTAGGAGCTTCCATGCTTGTCTTTCTCTTCTCTTTGTATGTATTCTCTGAAGCAGACATCTTGCCCCTTCTTTCCACGGGGAACTTAGCTTTGTCATGTTCAGCATTGCAAATGCTGCTAACATTGGCCCTGCCCTCTGATCTAGGAAATCACAGTGAACCGATGTCTCCCAGTGAGTCCTGATTGTACACGATCTTCCCAGGAGCAAGAAAACTTCCCAGTGTTTGGCTCATTGACTATTCTGAGCGAAGTAGGAGATGAAGTTGATAATCAGCTGTACATCTCCCAGTCTGCATCATACAGCCCCACAGGACATCTTTTGAGTACAGGTTTAAACCCTTTTGAATCAGCAACTCTTGCTCAGAGCTCAGAGCTGCCTCTAAAGCCCTCTGCAGTTCTCACTAAATTAGCTCTCTCAGGATTGGAGAAACTGGATACAAGGCCACATTGGATGTGACTAGACTTCTGCCCCTGCTCTCCCAACCCATCTCCTTTTCCTCTGTGTTGACCCACCTTTCATCTTATCACAAAGGATACCAGAAAAGGTGCTGCAAGGCTATACTCCTTATTTTATTCTAAAGGAAGAATTGGTTTATGGTCCTCAGAGTTCAACCATTGTGGTATCTACTGCCACCAATATCTGTAAAGGATGCACCTCTTCTCTGAATGTGTAATGACTGCGACTGAAACAAACAATAGGAAATCGTTCTCAGCACTCCAAAATAGGTGTGGCAGGGGATCAACCCATTTGCAATGTCTCTCGAGGGAGACATCTTGTAGAAAAAAATGGTGAAGGTAGGGCACAATTCCCACAGGACTATATTGAATCTCTCCACAAGAGGTTGCTCACATTTTATCTTAGTTTTTCCCTCTTTCTTGACAAAACACTTATAATTTTGCATTATCTTGGAAAAGAAAGGTGGCTTCTATTTCTAAATTTAGGTAGCTGATTTTATATACAACCAGGCTTCATTGTTACTCATCATTTAGTGAGTTATACTATCCTCCTGGAATTTAGGTTAAGTTGTAATGCCTTATTGTGAAATTTCATGTGTTATTGTCGTATGTGAAACATCTTGTGACTTGTGGGGACATAAGCAATCCTATGTTCTCCTGATACTAGACCACAGTCACACTGTCAAATTTCAACAAGCAAATGCAATTAGACTCATTTATAGAATCACCCTAGCTATTTATTCTTGCCTTATAAAAAATGTCAGAATTTCTTGAGACTTCTAAGAAACCTAGACTCTGATGCAAATATTTTTTGCATTTTGAGATATCTTTGCATTTTGTAAAATATATGATGATATATTTCTTTGACTCATGTTTTAAAACATCTCTTGGCTTCTCATCTGGCTTCAATCTAACTTCTTCCGTAGCATAGACTCAGCTTGCAGTGAACAGCATCTACTTGTGGATTTCTTGGTGTTTTCTCAAATTGCCCTTTTATCCTTCATTGTGAAGGTCATTTGATACCAGGCTGTCATAGCAAATCACCTTGACTTCCTAAATGGTAAGATCATTCCCTGAGCGCTTACAGTATCTGTTTGCTGTTATGAAAACTTGTTCCATTATGAAGATAATTCTTTTCGAACAATAAAAGTGAAGTATTTTTCCATAAAGGACTCCTGAGAGCATATTAGTGTGAATTTTATCTCATTCTTTCCTAAAAATTATGTCAGGCCACCTCTTAAAGCTTAAAAAAGCCCATAAAAAATCAAATGTCTATACACCTGTCTACCAGTCCTTTGAATTTATTATGCCCTTTGAAAAGAATGGTCGTGTGATCCTGGCATGCATAAAAATGGAATGATTTGGTGGGAGACATAAGACAAATAGTTTGTGTGTTTGTCCAACACTAGGCTATTCATATTCATTTTGTATTACCTCAGTATAACTTTTCCATCACTTCTCTGGGGAACTTGCCATGTGCATTGACTCAGATAAATGTACAGGACAAATAGAGGTGGGTTTTGATTGCTTATGGTGAGTTGGATAGAAGTTGCTGATTTCTCCAATCACAGCATTAATTAGAGACTTCTTACTCCACTGGGAAATCACTTTTCAGCTTTTTTTTACAGTTTAAGTGTTCTGATGATAGAAAAGGATCTTATGAGCCCTCTAATGGCCATCCATTTAGTGAAAGAATCATGCTAGATAAATCTGTGTATTTATATTAATAAGAATGGAAAAAGAAGGAATATTTTCAGTAGTTGTAGTGACATGCACTGGCTGTGGTGCTTTTAATGGCTTGTTGTTAGTTGATATCGCTAATTTTAAAACTAAAAAGGCCTTGATCTAAGAGATGCCAGAAGCCTGATTTAGCATATATGTAATTGAAATCAGGATGATGTTTATGTGTTGTGTTGGGACAAAAAGACCTCACCCTGCCTACACAATTCAGGGGGTGTAATTGAACCACATGGAGAATACTGCCCTGTGGTTCTTTAAACAACTATTATATGAAGTAAATGCATTACTAAGGATTTTGTTGGAGGGAGAAAGGGAACAAGGAACTGAACAGGAATTTACAACAAGGAAGTAAAGTATCTATGATTGTGGTAGCGAATAGCCAGGTAGCTGGTTCTGTTCCTCCCAGCCTTGGAAGTGGAACACTAGCATCGTGGTGACCTGTTGAGTCAAATGAATGCATTTTAGTCTGACTATTAGAATGACTCTTTAATTTTTTTGGTGCAATGCATATTCATAAAACTGAAAGGCCCTGGAACTGTGTGCCCTGCGATTTCTTCCTTACTCCTTCCCACTGGCAAATAATTGTGGGTCCTCCTAGACTTCTCTCTCTCTCTCTCTCTCTCTCTCTCTCTTTCTCTCTGGAAAATAGCAGAACCTTTTATAGCTATCATAGGTAAGTAGGTATTCAAAATGTTGCAAGTAAGTAAAATGGGTAGGTAAAACTTGGTAAGTCTTGCCTGACTTCAAGGGAAATGACAGTCTTGATGATGGTAAAGCAGAAGTTTAATAAGATTTTATTTCTAGTCTTTTCCATTCTCTAAAAGCCTATGATGTCAAACAGGGGGCTTTTCTCCAGCACGGATTTCATGAAGCTAGTTGCCTGTGGGATGACAAAGAAAATCTTAATTGTCCAGTATTCTGTAATGTTATCTATTTACCTGTTGAATCTTTTTCCTCTAACCCTCAAAACAAACACTCCAAGGCTGAATCTGAACAGGCTCCACCCACAGAGCCAAAAGCAGAGGAGCCCCTGGCTGCCATCACACCTGCCGTTGGGCTGGACCTTGGAATGGACACTCGGGCTGAGGAGCCAGTGGAGGAGGCAGTGGTGAGCGCTACCTCCCTCTCACCCTCGATCTGCCTCGCTGCCACAGCCATGCTCATCTCATGACCCCACGCATCACTCTCATCTTTGCCTCACTTGGGCCAAACATGCTCCATATCTGTTGTAGCTCCCAGGTTCCAATAGCCTTCATTCCTATTCTCTTTGATTTTTTAATGACTAATCTTATGATCTAAAGAAAACTGTACATAGCCACAGGTTTAGCACAGTAGAAGGGTTGTAGAACTTGCGAGTAATCAGAACTGTTAATGCTTTGTTCTATCTGTGACAACTGGAGACGTACCTTTATTAGGGATGTGACAAACAGAATAATAACTTTGTTCATTGTGTGTACATACTGATTACTTACAATGTTCGTTTTGTAGGTTGGTTAAGGTCCAATGAGGTGTTGAAATCCCATATCACAACTCCATGAATCTATAAGGATTCACCATTTGCTCACAATTAAGTCTGCTGATGACTCTTATAATCATCTTGAGGATGTTTTGTTTCTGTGCTGGGTTGGAGATCCATTTGTCTGCCTGGAAACCTGCTCTTACCCTAATCCATGCAGCCATAAAGAACACCACATTGCAAACTGGGCTGAGCTCTGATATGTACCAAGTAGAATTGGACATTGTAATACCCACGAAAGTGTAGAGTACAAAATACCCATGGTGAGTGAAAAGTCATTTATTTATGAAATGAAGAAAAATGTCTTCCAACAATTTCAATCAGGGTACCATTTACTACAGCCTTCATAGACTGTACAAATAGGAAAACCAATTTCTCTATTACCAAAAATAACATTCCCTAGATTAGATACCTAGAGAAATGAGGCTTACTTCATGTCGTTGGTGCCTTAAGTCATTTTACAGGGAAAATGGTAGGTCATCTGTCACATCAACAGTTTATTAATCAAGTAGAAAAATAAATAATAGTACAAGATAGTAATGGAACTACTTAAAGTGGGACTGAATCTCTTCTAGAGGCGTTGCTTGCAGGGACTTTAGACCAGGGAGTGCTGTGTCCAGGGCCGCTCCCAGATTCGCTGGAGATTTCAGCAAGTCCATGCAGACAGTGCTTTTTCATTTGGTGTCCAATGGTGATCTGTCTACTCACCTTAGCTTTAAGATTATTTAAATAACAAAGGAAGGGGAAAATAGAATTTAATTTTTCACTACTGTTATAATTAAGAAGATAATTGATTTTTAAAGGAATGTGGATGATGCCAGGGAGTTAAAAAGATATTGATTTAGGTTTTGAGGGAAATCGTTCAATTCTGAAAAGCTCTCATCAAATCCCTATTTTGAACAGCAGAACCAACTTCACCTTCACCAATGTTTTAAAACTAGTTCATTGATTTTATGCCCAAGACTATTCAGTGCAAGGCTTAATGCCATCATGCCCATGTGTTTGAGCACGGGCAGCATTGGATGTTGTGCGATAGATTGGAAATGTAGAATAGACGAGTTACTGCGTTCAATACAGGCTGAACGTTGATTCTCCATGATCCCTTCTAAGAATGCCATGTCCATATACCTCCCACACCCTCATCCTCATTTCAACAAACCAATTTAAGAAGGCTTTTATTTTTTTCAGAATCCAGGTTTATGGTTTTCCAGTGGACAATATTAGTGGCCACGAATTATTAAGTACCTACTATGTAATAGCTAATATATATGCATATGTTTGATAATTGTTTAAACTAAAGGTAATATGAAAAATATTCAACACCCTGTGGCACAGGCACCAACCGTCACTCAAACCGGCTTCCCTCATGTTGGGTAAGCAGCTCTTTGGAAGAATGCTTCATTCTGAAAATACCTTTTCTCCTAAAGCTCATAGGTGAACTGTAAAGAATCAAAAATTGTGATTCCTTATAAAATATAAGGCAATTTACAGTCTTATGAAGGATTTAGGCACCTCCTGAGATCCACAGGTGATGCAAGAATTGCAGGTGCAGAGCTCGCACTGTGATCCATGCTTTCCACAGAGAAAAAATTCAAGTTCATTTCTCCATATGGACTGAAAAATAACAGTAACAATGTTAACTAAGAGGAGACAGTTTACAGCAATTCAGTTTGCCTAATGCTCATCAGTAGTGGCTGCCTTCCATGTTTTTAACATGGACATACTTGGATGAAATCAATTCTTCCCGTCATTCTCCCTTCTCCTTAGGAAAACAGAATCAGATAAAATGTATTTTTGTTTCCTAAAGTAGATTTATAGCTTGTTCCTTCTGGTCGTAATAATCTAACATAATATTAGGGTTATATTTCTCTGGAGAAGTGTCTATTAGGTTGCTAGATATGTGATATTAATTGTAAAAACAAAAATCCCCATTGTGTCCCTAGCATTAATTAATAGGCTGGCTGTGGTTGTCATTAGTCAGCATTGAGTTGACATGACCTTTTGAGGTAATCCCTTTCGCTGCTGAAATGTCACCATAGTTATTAGTTCAGGTTTTGACAAAATGCATTTCATCTGAGATGAAGTTTGTGATTGTTCTGTTTTTTTTTTTTTTTTTTTTTTTAAGAGGCAAGTATAATTTCAAACATGGGAAATTTTAACAGTGTTTTCCAAAGGGCTTTTAAGAAAAGTTTAATTATTACATTTTAGTTTGTTGTTTTATTTCTCATATAGCTAGTATTGTTGATAGTTTTTTCCAATAATATCAAATTTTACTAGTATGTCTACAGGATGCATTTACAAAAACAACACTGTTGTCTTTCCTTTTCCAGATGTTTCTATGTTATGTAAATAATGAAAATATTTGTTAGAAAAAAATGATTTGGGGCCGGGTGCGGTGGCTCACGCCTGTAATCCCAGCACTTTGGGAGGGTGAGGTGGGCAAATCACGTGAGGTCAGGAGTTCAAGACCAGCCTGGCCAACATGGTGAAACCCCATCTCTACAAAAATACAAAAATTAGCCTGGCATGATGGCGGGTGCCTGTAATCCCAGCTACTTGGGAGGCTGAGGCAGGAGAATCGCTTGAACCCGGGCGGCAGAGGTTGCAGTGAGCTGAGGTCTTAACCATTGCACTCCAACCAGGGTGACAGACTGAGACTCTGTCTCAAAAAAAAAAAAGTTCAATACGATTTCAATATTCGTTTCAATATATTTTAGAGAATTAGGTTGAAAAGCAGGTAAAGATGAGCACAGAGTCAATTCATAATGAATTATTTGGTTACAATTAATTATGGTTAAATTTTTACCCACATTTATTCCATTTGTTTCTAGAGAGGCCCCTTCTAATTTTCTCTAAATTTCTGTCAGTGCCTGTATTTTGCTTAAATTATGTGAATTATACCACTGTTGTTTTTTTTTGCCTATTATTTTTTCAAAATAATGCCATGTAATTAAATTTAGAGTTAACATAGTTTTTAAAACATATAAATGTAAGAAAGACTGGTAAAGACGTTTTTAAAATTGTTGGGGAATCCTGGATTATGAAACATTATTGACCCATTATTCTGGGGACAACTTTGGTTTTTGCTATGTTTTGTTTTTTAAAAACTTTACCACTTAACTGGTCAAGACCAATTTAAACCAACAAATATATACATATCAGAATTGCCAGACTATAGTCTATCAGTTTCATCTTGCTAGGAATATTTCTGTCTGAACAGAATGCATGTGTTCACTTCCTCTTTTACTCAGTTGACAGATATATTTGAGTCCTCTGTAGGTGTCAGGCTCTGTTCTGGATCTGGAGAATACAGGGATGTGATAAATAGATATGGCTCCTGCCTCCTAGTTTCCACAGACTGGTGGTTGAGATGCACGTTACACGGAGGTTGAGGTGTCCTTCAGTGACACTCATGTTCGTGGGAAACAGCATTTGGGTTTTCTCCTTTTGCAGGGTAAACATGAGAGCTAGCGTTTCCCCTGTGCCTCTAGATGTCATCTCCCAGTAAGTCAGAGGAAGACATTGAAGATCAGAGGAAGCCAGGGAGCTTGAATTATTGCCTGCCCTTATAAACATAGAATGATCTTCCAACTCCAAGTGCTCATACTGAAGCATGCTTTAAGATGTCAACAAACATACGTATGTATATATTTTTCTTTTTTTTATGAGAACCTTGGAGATGGATGTTCCTATTTACCTTTCGTAGAAAAAAAAATCACAGAATTGTTTGTTTTCTGAGTTTGACTGTATTTCCATTAGCAAATAGTTACATTTTCAGTGCCCCTCAAGCTAAACAAGTGTCTGTTTCTCTCTTGTTCACAATACCAAGCACACAGCAGAGTATATAATACATGCCCATCAAATTCTGAGTCATTGAGTTGTTAATTGGTTGACACTGTAGTCTTGGGGTCCTTAAAGGGGCTGCAGTTTGATTTCTTAAAGTACAAATATTTATATGGTCGTTTTCCTTGTCATTTTTTTTCATTCAGACATTTTGGCTTTTTTATATTTAGGAAAAGCAAGCCAGTTATGATGATCAAAAGCAATGTCAGTTTTTTCATTCTGCCCCACAGCTCTGTGACACCTAAGCCCCACTTACCTCAAATATAAAATGGAGTTAATAATAATCACCTTAAAAGTTTTCTATGAGGGCTTAGAAATAATACATATTGTCAGTTTCAGCATCTGTCATGCAGAAGTTATTAATGACAGTTTGGTGATATCATTATTGTTACCATCCTCATGAAAAGTTGTTGAGAAGGAAATAAGCAGAAGCAGGGGAAATATGTACTCTGGGGAGGAGAAAGCAGCAGAGGCAAAGGATAACAGCCCCCTCTTCCAGTGTTGCCTCGTGTCAGAAATGGCAAAGGATCCAGTCCCTGCTAGATCTCCATCAACACAAATTTCCATGTGGTTTCCAAACAAGCTGTGTCCCATCAAAATTCTTTGTCCTTTCTAAGAAGACTTTCTGTTTTCTAGGCACCTTCATACTCAGTGAATGAATAGGGATTTTTTCTATCTTCATTGCCAAGGAGATGTGAGTATTCAGAGAACTGGCAGTGCCCTCTCAGCTGCGTCCTCTTTCAATGTGGTTGTAGAAGGAAAAAGAAGGGCAGATGATCTGTAAATATGATACATCCAAATCCGATATAAGTAACTGAATTTAGATCTTTCTCTCTGTCTTTGCAGGAAGTCATAGGGAAGAGATAAAGTTAGCCAAGAATAAAGTGAAAGTAACAACACGGTGATCAGTTCCCCCAAACTCACAGAGCAGGTTGATCTGGATTGGTAGGTGGCCATCTCTGATGTTTTCAGATGTGGCTGATATTAAGTATTCATTAACCACCTACCAACTGCTAGTAGCAGCATACACACACCATTTTCCCTGCCTTCTGGAGTGTGATTTCCAAAGCCCTATCGCAGACAGGCCCAAGTGAGACTTTTGAAATGTCATTGTTTATTCAGAGTGTGGTTATAAATCTATGTGAACATGAACTCAGGATTCAGGTTGTTCTTCCACTATTGAGGAGCCATTTTTAGGTGATAGATGCCCAGTGGCTTTTAAGTATTACTTTTGGCATGTACTTTTCTTCTGAGGTGAAATTCACATAAAATAAAATTAACCATTTTCAAGTGAGCAATTAAGTGGCACTTAGTACATTCACAGTGTTGTACAATCATCACCTCTATCTCGTTCCAAAACATTTTCATCACTTCAAATCACAGCCCCATAGCCATTAAGCAGTGACTCCCATCTTCCCCTCCCCAGGCCCTTGGTACCTGCCAATCTGCTATGAATTTATCTAACTAGAGAGCTGATATAAATGGAACCAGACAACACATGAGTATAAGATGATTTTGTGACTGCCTTGGTGTATACATTTTGTCACATACTAAATCTAGAGCTTTAGTTTGATATATTTAATGTGAGTTGCTATCATTAGCTTCAGGATAAGAAACTCTTATTCTCTCTTCTGAATATGTATTGGGCCCAATTCATAATCCCTCATTGAAATGATTCCTGGTCATCAACACAATTGGGTAGCCTATGTAAGACCAGACCCATTCAGAGGTTAAAAAGACAACACTGTTGAGATAATAAAGCCCCACCCCAGTATGAAGCCCAATCCCACCCCAGAAATCAGAATTTAAACCTACAAGAGCCTTACAGATGTGTTCTGCCTACTGGCTCACCCCTCTTCGCCTACCGGTGGCAGTGCTGGGATTTGTTTAGTCCATGGATAATGTGGAACCAACCCCCTAGACCATGTGTGCTGAGTTCTCGTCCGCTTCTTGCCTGTTCCTATTCTGTCCATCCCTCACCTCCAGGATAGGAAAGCCCTTGCATGAATCCCTCCTGCTAGCCCCCCAGAGACTTGAGCTGGAACCCTAAATATGATCAGGAAAAAGTGCTTGATTTGAGATCAGAGATCCCTTCCTTTTCTCTGGCCAGTTGCCTTTTGTTCCAGCATCAGTGCCCAAGCAGCTCAGATACTGCCTTTGAGGACTACTGTGTGTGTCCTGAAGTGAAGGAGTATGATCAAAGAGAGTAAGGTGATAGTAAAGAAGGCCATACTGTGATAAGAGATACTAGGGAGCACTAGCATTGTCATGCATTCTCTCACAGCAGTCCCATGAAATAGGATTATTTAGGCATCAGGATCCCCATTTTACAGATTAAGAAAACGGACACAGAGAGATTATTTGCTTAACCAAGATCGCACACCTACAAAGTAGTGACCTGTGATTCAAAACCTGCTCTTTTAATCCATAGCTGTCCATCTCCTGACTACTCCAGGTGCTTTTAAAAAGAGCAGGTTTTATAAAAATATATTTATGAACACATTTCATATCACGTCTAACTAAAGCCATTAGGTTCACAACTTAGGGTCCAAGCTGACACAAAGACTTCCTACAACGAGTGCTTAGACTTGATACATGTTCCTGGTTTGTGGTTGAGGAGTTGAACTGAAACAGAAACTCTGTGTAGCCTCAACCTTGAGCTTCTCAGAGGTAATGTATATTCTAATTCTCCACTTTGGCTGCAAAGCAATTTCAGAGGGGATGTATTTGAAAGACCCTGAATTAGGAATATGGGGGAACTGACTCCATGGCCAACCAGTGAGGTGGCCTTGGGGAAATAATTTTACCCTCCATGCCAGTTTTCTCATCCTCCTTTAAGAGCGTTGTACACGATAACCTCTTCCTGCTCCCGAAAATCAAAATGTATTACTTTAAAAATTCATTGTAGTGACAGTTCCTTGTAGTAACAAGAGCACCCTGTGTTTATGGCTTTTTTCCAGCCTCTGTTTGCTAGGCCTTTGGGATGACATATCATTGCGGAGTGGCTTTTACTTACTAATGCCATGGCCAGTTCAAAGGCTGTGAACTCGAAGGTTGGCAGTCAGGCCTTCCAAGTGTGACTTTCAGCTGCCTACCCCTCCTCAAGCTTCAGGCCCCACACTGCCATCTGGGTTGGGTCCCAGGTTGCACACTGAGATATATGTCGTGCTTGACAGGGTCAGGTTTGGGAGATTTTGCCAACAAAGTGTAATGACATTCAGGTGATTTGCAGATCACTGTTTATCAGTCTAGTCTCCGGATGTGTCTGGCAGACTTCCTTCTGCCTTCTGCCAACCTGAGCCTGGGCCTGCTTAGGAGAAGGCAGTTTGAGCGGTAACAGCAGGCACTTTACATACCATTCAAAGATGACATAGCCAGCCATGGGAAAATGCTTATTGTACCATGAAAGTGTCTTCCTTAAGCAACCTCTTTAACAAACTATTTGCAATCCCTGTTGAAGCTGTCCATGGTGACTGCTCCAAAAACTAGTGTGTGCTCATTTCCTCGTCTCTGAGAGAGAACAATCCATGGTATTTACATTTGCATTAAAAGATAAGTCCCCTTTTCCTATCCACTTGTCCCCTACATGTTGCAGATAAATCACTAATTAAAACTTTAAATACTGATCTGTATTATTATTGGATATTCTGACACAAACTTAAAGGCCAAATTAACCAAAATGTGTTAACTTTGAGATCTCTGTAGAAGACTTTAATTTTTAAAGAAAGTGATGGAGCTAGTTCTAACAGACATTGCCATGGCAACAGTGCTGCCTGCAGTTGAGTTGCTCTGGGACCCAGCTGCTGAGGGTTCATGATGGGACTGCAGGCAATACCTGGAGAGCAGACTGAAAAAGATGATTGAGCTGAACATTGTGAGGGGGACACCACTAAATTCCTTTATTAGAAAGGAAGCACATAAATATGTCAAATGAAATTTGCGATGCCAAGTGCCAGCTTTGAAAGGAACACTACTGGGGACACGGGGTACCATGAGAGAGCTTGCCCCTGCAGTCACACCGAAGGACAATTATGACCCAAATTGTTTTAAATATAGTTCACGTGAAGAGATTTACCAGTCACCAGCCCATGCCATAGTTCAGTCATCTTCTTTCTATTTGGGGCCATAATGATGATCTGGAGACTCTACCTACCTCTTGGGCTTTTCTTTAAAATGGATTCTGAAGAAAATGCTGTATTTTCATTAAAATGCCAAGGATCTTCAGACAAGTCAAGAGCTCAAGTTGGATCTAGAATTAGAGATAGTCAAGAAAAGGCAATGGTGCCCTGCAGCCAGGATTCCCACTGTATTTGTCTTCCTTTGTTACTTTTCCCCATGAGTTTACACAGCCAGGCCCAAAGGGACTTCCTCCAGCTCCATAGTGAATTAGTGGAAGAGTCAAAACTAAAACCCAGTCTCCAGTCTATCTCTAGTGCTGCTTCTACTTTATAATAGTTCCTCCCTTGTAAAATGAGAACATTAGGCCCTGTGGTCCTTCCAGCCATGGGATCAGATTAATCTCTAACTTGTGAACATACTTATAAACGAAAGACAAAATGTCCAACTTCTAAATGTTCTCAGTTGTAGTTCTGTAGTGTAATGGATCAATTGGTCATCTTTTCCACTTTTCCAGCCTGTACATATCTTAACGATGAAACCTATAGGACGAAATGAAATCTACAGGACAACTACAGGACAAAATAATGTAGAACAATAATGTAGGCAAAAGTAATGTAGAGAAATTCTATCAAACCAACCTCTTCTTGATATCTTTTTATTGCATAATTCACTATTGATTAAGAGGGATTTTGTGATATGTTTGCTTTGGTGCCTGGGTAGTATGTGTGCATGAATAAAGAAAATTTATAATCTATGCATCTCACTTTAAAGAGTAGCATTCCAACAACTTAAGTGAATGTATCAACTGTTTATAAGAATACACTCACATTCTTTGTCAGACATTACTTGGGAACCAAAAGTTATTTAGGAGGTCTCAGAATTTCTGTGGAATTCCCTGACTTGAGAGGTGTGTGGTCTTCTTGGTTATGGGATGGTGTGAGAAAATACAGAGTTTAGAGTTAGACAAACTGTTTCAGTCCTTGTTTTTGAGTGTAAGATAATGTTGTTGGTGAACAGAGATAATTTGACTTCCTCTTTTCCAATTTGGATGCCTTTTATTTCTTTCTCCTGCCTGATTGCTCTGGCTAGGATTTCCAGTACTTTTTTGAATAGGAGTGGGGAGAGTAGACATCCTTGTCTTGTTCTAGTTCATAGGAGGAATGCTTTCAACTTTTTCCCATTCAATACAATGTTGGCTGTGAGTTTGTCATAGATGGTTCTTATTATTTTAAGGTATGTTTCTATGATGCCTGCTTTGTTGGGAGGTTTTTATGATGAAGGGATGTTAGATATGTTAAAAAAAATTTGCATCTATTGAGGTGATCATTGGTTTTTGTTTTAAATTCTGTCTATACGGTGAATCACATTTCTTGATTTATGTGTGTTGAACAATCCTTGAATCCCTGAAGTAAAACTCATCTGATCATGGTGGATTATGTCTTTGATAGGCTGTGAGATTCAGCTGCTAGTATTTGGTTGAGGATTTTTACATCTATGTTCATCAAGAATGTTGGCCTATAGTTTTCTTTCTTTGTTATGTCCTTGCCAGATTTTGGTATCAGAATGACACAGGTTTTGTAGAATGAAGTAGGGAGGAATCCCTCCTTGTTGATTTTTTTTTTTTTGAATAATTTTAGTAAAATTGTTACTAGGTCATCTTTGTACATCTGGTGAAATTCTACTGTGAATTCGATCTGATACTGGGCCTTTTTTGTTGGTGGTAGATTTTTTATTACTGATGCAATTTCATTACTCATTATTGTCTGTTCAGGTTTTCTGCTTCTTCCTGGTTCAATCTTGGTAGGTTTTATGTTTCTAGGAATGTATTCATTTCCTTTAGGTTTTCTAATTTGTACGCAGAGATATTCATAATAGTGTCTGATGACCTTTTGTATTTCTGTGGTATCAGTTGTAATGTCATGTTTATCATTTCTGATTATATTTATTGAATCATCCTTTTTGGTTAATCTAGTTAGCAGTTGTATAGTCAGGGTTCTACAGAGAGACAGAGCCCATTGGGGAGATATCTATCTATCTATCTGGAGAGAGAGAGAGAGAGAGTTTCCCTAACAGAATCTTCTCTCTCTGTCTCTCTCTATATATATAGATATAGACATAAATAGATAGAGAAGACATCTCTCTCTCTCTGTATATATATATGGAGAGAGAGAGAGAGAGACAGAGACAGAGAGAGAGGATTTTACTAGGGAAAATTGGCTTATGCAATTACAAGGTGAAGTCCTATGACTGGCCACCTGCAAAGCTGGGAACAGAGAGAAACCAGTAGCATGGCTCAGTCTAAGTCTGAAAGCTTCAAACCAGGGAAGCTGACAATGCACCTCTGTGTGACACCAAAGGCCTGAGAGCCCACAAGAGGCCACTGGTGTAAGTCCCAAAGTCCAAAGGCCGAAAAACCTTGAGTCTGATATTCAAGGGCAATAGGAGAGAAAGCAAGCATCCAGCATGAGAGAGAGAGAGAGAAGACTTAGAGCAAGCAAGCTTATCCCCCTCTTCTACATGGTGGTCCAGCCATCCTGGCAGCTGATTGGATGGTGCCCGTTCATGTTGAGGAGGGGTCTTCCTCTCCCAGTCCACTGACTCAAATGTGAGTCTCCTCTGGCAACAACCTCTCAGACACACCTAGAAACAATACTTCACCAACCATCTAGGCATCCCTCAATCCAGTCAAGTTGACACCTAATATTAATTATTAAGGCAGTCTATAAATTGTATTTATCCTTTTAAATAACCAACTGGCTGTTTTGTTGATCCTTCATAAGATTTTTTTTTTTTTTAATTTTCAATTGCATTTAGTTCTGCTCTGATCTTTGTTACGTCTTTTCTTCTGCTAGCTTTAGGTTTGGTTTTTCTTATTTTTCTAGTTCCTTGATATGACGTTAGATTGTTAATTTGAGATCTTTATATCTTTTTGGTGTAGGTATTTAACAGTATAAACTTTCCTCTTAGCATTGCTTTTGCTGTATGCCAGAAGTTTTGATATGTTGTATCTCTGTTTTCATTTGTTTCAATTTTTTTATTTTTACCTTAATTTCTTATTTACTCAAAAGTTATTCAGGAGAAAGTTGTTTAATTCCCAAATACTTGTGTGGTTTTTAGAGTTTCTCTTGGTATTTATTTTTAATTTTATTCCACTGTGGTCTGAGAAGTTGCTTGGTATGATTTCAGGGTTTTGGATTTATTGAGACTTGCTTTATGGCTAAGCATATGGTTGATTTCAGAGAATGTTCCATGTACAGATTTAAAAAAATGTACATTCTGCAGTTTCTGAGTGGAATGTTCTATAGATATCTATTAAGTCCATTTGGTCAAAAGTACATTTATGTCCAGAGTTTCTTCTTTAGTTTTCTGCCTTGGTCATCAATCTGGTGCTATCAATGGGGTATTGAAGTCCTCCATTATTACTGTAGTGATGGCTATCTCTTTTCTCAGGGCTAGTAGCATTTGTTTTATAAATCTGGGTGCTCTGGTGTTGGATATATATATACACACACACACATATATATACATATATATGCACATTTATATATATATATTTATATATATAAAAAATAGCTAAATCTTGTTGAATTGAACTCTTGTTATGACATAATGCTGTCTTTGTCTTTCTTTTTAATGTTATTGGCTTAAAGTCTGTTTTATCTCATATAAGGATAGCAACTCCTGCTCTTTTTGTTTCCAGTTACATAATACGTCATTTCCAGCCCCTTTACTTGGAGCCTGTGGGTGTCATTACATGTTAGATGGGTGTCTTGTAGGCAGCAGGTGGCTGGGTTTGGGTTTTGTTTTTCTTAATCCAATTTTCCAATCTGTAAGTGGAACATTAAGGCTATTTATGCTCAAGTTTAATATTGACATGTGAGATTTTGTTCCTGTCATAGTGTTATCAGCTAGTTGCATTACAATCTCAGTTGTGTAATTGCTTTATAGGATATGTGAACTTTGTACTTATGTGTGCTTTTATGGTGGTATCACCCGTCCCCTTTCATGTTTAGAACTCCTTTCAGCATTTCTTGTATGACCAGTCTAGTGGTGACGAATTCCTTTAGCATTTGTTTGTCTGGGAAAGACTTTATTTCTCCTTCGTTCATGAAGCTTAGTTTGACAAGATATAAAATTCTTGGCTGGCATTTTTTTTCTTTAGGAAGGCTAAAAATAGGCCCCAAATCTCTTCTGGCCTATAAGGTTTCTGCTGAGAAGTCGACTGTTAGTCTGTTGGTTCCTTTGTAGATAAATTTGACACTTCTCTGTAACTCCCTTTAAGATTTTTTCTTTAGTGTTGATCTTGGATACTCTGTTGATTATATTTCTTGATGATGTTAATCTCATATAGTACCCCCCAAGTGTTCTCTGAATTTTTTGTATCTGGATAAATACTTCTCTATCAAGATCAGGAAAACTTTTTCTGAATCATTCCCTCACATATGTTTAAGGGAACATACTGCACTCCTTTGAAGGTGTCAAAACACTTTGTCTTTTTGTATTGCCAGAGTTCTGCTGATTCTTTCTCACGTGAAGAAGCTGTCACTTCTTATGTTTAAATTAGTCATCCTTTGATGGGACATTTAGATTTTTTATTCTTTTTTTCCTTGAGGATATGGCTGTGGGGTTTGTTGTATATGATTATTTGGCTTTGTTTCTAGGTGCATTCAGGAGGCCAAGGCTCTGCATGGGTTCCTTGGTTATGGATATCTGTTGTGTGGTGGCTTTCTCAAATGCTGCTTGTTGTAGCAATATATTGGGTATATGAGTTGATACACTGTCTTCTGTGGGGCTGGGAGTGCGGAGGTTTCAAGAAGTTTATGTCATACATTAGCACTATGCCCTTCTGCAGCAGGTTTTTTATTTGGTCTTCAGTCTCCAGTCCAGTAGGTGGCATTTAAGGATGAGAGCTGGCTTACCCTTGGGTAGCTGGATGATGAATGGAGGCACCTACCCTGACAAGGGTGACAGGAGGATTTGTATTGGGATATGCTGAGCTCTTGGGGATAAGCGTTAGGGGGCTGCACCAGCTTCTCATCCTAGATAGGCAGGAATGTGATCCAGTTTACTGTTGCAGGACTCGTGACCTTCAGTTCAATAGATGCTGTCCTTTGACTCCAGTCTGCAGTGTGACTGAGGTCTGTGAAAGGACCTGTCTGGTGGCTATCAGCAAAATGGCCTTGGGGCAGAGCTTCTTCCCCCAATCCAGAGCAGATAGCTCTGTGACTTGTCTGTCCTCTGTTGCCACCATGCTGCCCACTCTGTTTAGGGAGGGGAAGATGGGCTCTGCCCTTTGTGCAAACCCAAATGGCATAGGCTCACTTTCACTGGGGATGCGGCCATCGGGAAATGCACTGAAAAGGCTTTCTCCGAGTGCACTGGCACCAGCCCCCAGCAGAGAAAATCTGCTCTGCATCCACAACAGTGGGTGGGGGAGATGGGAAATGGCCCCTTTTCCATGATCTTTCCCAGCCACTGGTCCTGCCCCTTGCAGAAATCAGCACCATGCCTGCATTTCCTTTGTTCCAAGGGGCACTTTGACAGGCCATATTCCCCCTTCCCTCAGGGTGGCCTGTGCCAAGAGCTAGCTCTCTGGAGTACCCACAACTTCCCAGCATCCTCCCTATCAGTCCTCTATCAATGCCAAATCAGAGTGGGTTCTGAGGTATGTTTGCAGGGGTCTGGTGATACAGCTGCACAAAGGCCTAGGTTCCTCAGGCAGGCAGTGACCCACACTGTGCGCACAGCTGGTATGGCACCTGCCGTTTCAGTGCAGGCCTGAGGGGAGTGCGAGTACACCTGGAGGAGCTGACCACCGCTGCTCTGTCCTCAGGAAGTTCTCAGGTGGCTACCAGCAGCATTGCCCAAGGCCACAAGGGCAGAGGCGCTCTCTGACAATTTAGTGGTCAGCAGTCTGTCACAGAAGAGAGGGGAGTAGAGAAACACCCCCACCTATCCTTACTACCGAATTCTAAGTTCCTTAAGGGTCAGTCTCTACCAGACTTTTGTAGCTTTCCTTTTCTGCACCCCAGCTTATTTCCATGGGAACTCCAACAGGTCCTGGCTCTCTTCTCTCAGCTTTCCATTCAGATCATGGCCACTCATCTGTAACTTTGATCCCCTTTCTGAAGAGAACTGGCATCTGACGTCTCCAGTCAGCCATCTTGGGAGAAAAAAAAAATCCTTGGAGCATTTTTTTTAAAATGAAATTTGTCATTGGGATGTATAAATGAAGATTCATGAGAAAGCTGAAAACACTTAAAAATCACTCAAAAAATCAGATTCATTAATACCAGTTTTTTTTGTTTGTTTGTTTTCATTTTAATGATTTTACTCTTAAACAAAAAAACCCAGCATATAGAAAAAGAAAGTCAACATTTCAAAAGTATATTTTAGAAATGTTAGCTAAACCCAAGAGAATTTTCTATAAAACAAAGTATAAATGGATCGTTGAAGCATAATACCTGAGCCAGGCAAGGGAAAATATCTGAGAGTGTCATCCATCTCCACCCTCAATCAGAGACAACTTGCATCTACCCCGCCATGAGTATGGGATTCCTTTCTGAAGCATGCAGGCCATTTGGGGCCTGCTGCTACTCTCACACAAGTATATCCTTTGACACATATATTTGGGGGATTTATGTAACAGATGATTCTATGTAAAGACTTGATAAATCCCTCTCCAGCTCCTGTTCTGAAAAGGATATCTAAGAGTCCCCAGATAATGAGTAAAATGGAACAAAGAAAATGTTTCCACATCTACTGTAAACATCAAGCCTATAGAGATTTCCCCTGATTTGAGAAAACTAAGCAAATAAATAAGTTTTAAGATTAGCAAACACCTAAAGAGCAATACAAAAGAAAAAAATAATGATTGCATGCCAGAGTTAAAAGTTTCTTTAGAGAATATGCAACAATAACAAAATTTACCTGACATACAAAGACAAAATTTGAAAATTGCCTTCCTTTTTGTAATACTCAAGAGGACCTCGATAGGTGAAACAAAAAATGAAGGGTGAGATGATAAGGCAACCATATTGAGAAGAAAAGAAAGTCACTTTGAAAGGCAGATGAAAACGGAACTCAATAACATGGGTAAAGATTTTAAGGGGAGGAAATGTAATATTAGAATTAAAATTTGCATGAGACGTGGTAAAGATGAGAAGCAACACTATAGAGAATCGATTTAGTGATATGAGGACCAGCTGGAGGAGTTCTCCCAACAAATAAAGAGAAGCACAAGTAAAGGTGATGGATTTAGGGCCAAGGAGTGAAGATACAGCTCATGGGTAGAAGTTCATCCTGAAGAAGAGACTAGAAGAATGTTACAGAAGCAGAAGTGGCCAGTATAATAGAAGAAAACATGCTCGAGCAGAAATTTTCCTAGTTGATGGAATTAATGCACGTGGATCATAAGAAATCACCCAAAAAAACAAACTTAATGGAGAGAGACTACATTGAAATGTATTATTTTAAATATTTAAGTTCAGAGTTTAAAGAAAAAAGTCCTGCAAGCATCTAGATTGGAAATAAGAAAGCACTACAAGTGAACAACAATTAGGTTGTTCTCTGACTTATCCATACCAATACTAAAGGTCAGAAGCTATTAGAATAACATACAGATTTTGAGCACAAAGAAACACAACATAGTAATTCTACCCCAAGTCAATAGTTGGCCATGTAGGAAAGCAGCAGAAAGACATTACCAATTACATAAGGTGCTAGAGACTTTCCATAGAATTCCTAAAAAGCATTTTGTGAAGATATATTGCAGTTGACCAAAAGGTGGCTCAAATCAAGGCAGATAGGTGGGAAGACGTGATAAAGCAAATGTGGTGACATGTCTGTTGAAGATCCTAGGTGGCGGGCACTTAGAAGTTCATTGTATTCTATGTTTTTGAAATTTTTTAAAAAAAATTTGTTATTATGTTGAGCAGAAACCCCAAAAACATGTTTAATGAAAATATCATAAATAAATAAAGAGAGCAGTATTTAGTATTTAAATTATTGAAATATGTAACCTAAATAATTGTTGGGTTACAAACCAAAGATCTTTCTCACAGTGTTAGAGTAACATTTAAAAATGAAACCAACTAGTGTTTAATTCTAATAGAACTGTTAAATAACTTGTTAAATAGAATAAGCAATAAATTATTACATATCCATTACTATAACTTTTCTAAGAAACATGACTCATGTTTTGCAAAATAAACCTTGTATGATTAGAAAATGAATACAACTAAATATATCAAAATGTTGCCATAAATTATCTTTTATTATTTTAAAATTTGTTAGAAAAAATATTTTAATTGCTTTATTAGAAAAATGCCTATGATCACTTACAATAACCTACTTGATAAATAAGTATGGAATTTCATGGGCAGAAGGAGAATCAAAGTATCTTCTTCAGTTGTCTCATCCAGACCAATTGCGTGATTGGCAAACTACTTTCAGGCATTGTTCAGAGCTAATATTACCAAGAAAACAAGCAAATAAATAAACGAGTGAATGAATGTACGAATGCATGACATAAACCTCAGAGATGACAAGTTCTCTTGAGCCTATCACTACTCTGACATGTTTGGGAGTCTTGGTCCTTGTTGGCCTGCTTTTACGGCACCATCTCATAGCAGGACTGGCTAGTTTCTGTCACCCGGTTGTGTTTGGCTATTTTACATGATTGATAACCTAGGCTATTGTTGTATTTTGTTCATGTCATTACATTTCCAGACAATTTTGCTAAAGCAACTTTAAACTGGTGTTTAGAGGACCCTGGCATGAATACCATAATTATATGGCTTTCCACCAAGGAGATGATTGAGGCAGAATATTAGAAAGCAATGAGAGGCCGGGCGCGGTGGCTCATGCCTGTAATCCCAGCACTTTGGGAGGCTGAGGCAGGTGGATCGCCTGAGGCCAGGAGTTTGAGACCAGCCTGGCCAACATGGTGAAATCCCGTCTCCACTCAAAATACAAAAAAATTAGCCGGATGTGGTGGCAGGTGCCTGTAATCCCAGCAACTCGGGAGACTGAGGCAGGAGAATCTCTTGAATCCAGGAGACAGAGGTTGCAGTGAGCCAAGATCGTGCCATTGCATTCCAGCCTGGGCAACAAGAGTGAGATTTCATTTCGAAAAAGAGAAAGCAATGAGGTATGTATGGTGCAGAGACCCACCACCTACTCTCTCCAGAAGGTTCTGTGCTGGTCGCTGTGATTTCTGTGTGATATATAGGAGGGTTAGCAATACTCCTACTTTCTGCACCTCATAGACCACATAGATAAAGTAAATATGTGCCCACAGTCAAGGAGAACATTTTTAGTCTCTCTTTGCAATAGCTGTTTCCCCCATAAATATATTTGACCAATAAATAGTATAGTTTGGGCAGAAGATAGGATAATTGTGTTTTTCTGAACATTTAGAGTGAAGAGAAGCATTTGATAGCACTGGGTATGAAAGGCTTGAAATACTTTCAGCAGATTCAGTCCTCTGGTCTTCCTGGGTAACATTTTTTTAAAAGCAAATAGCAGTCATTTATCATTGTGTTTTTTCCTAGCAGATATAACATGTACTGTAGCAAGCAAAGCATAGAAAATGGTGTTTTTCTGTTATAGCTCTACAAATAGCTAACAAATTGAAATGCATAACAACAACAATAATAATAAGAGGTATAACTTTCATCAATGAAAACCTTTTCACTCTTTTCTTGATTTTGTCTACAGCTAACACCTAATCTGAACAAATGGGTTCCTGTTTTCCATTGTATTTTTATGTTGTTCTATTCTTGCGGTCAGTAAATAGGGCATTGGAAATATTTTGGTAAGAGCAAAAAATCTGGACCAGATTCCAGACATGAAGGGAGGATTGAGGCACCCCTGATCATCAGACCGGTGTCAGAAACAGAAAGCTATGAGGATACGCAGATAGTGGATGATCCTTCTCTGTTTAAGTAACGATTTTAAGCTCTGTAAAATCAACTTGTTAAGTAAACAGCAGCTGGAAAAGTGGGAATTCATTACTAATGGACTCAGAGATAGGGTGTAGAAGTGTTAATTGTTTGTTTTCCAAGCAGATCATTCAAATTGTTTGGCTTCCCTTTATAGTCTAAAGTGCCAATTCCTTAGCACCTTACTTTTGCCAGAATTTTTAATTTCAGTATTTTCCTGATATTTATTTATTATTCTTAAAATCAGTTTTCTGCATGCTGCAGTTCTTTTTTATGACAGAAATGAGGTAAATTGCTGAGGTGCTGAGGCTGAGGTATTTGCTCCTGCAAGGTCAGGAACGTCAGAGCAGTCAGGTAGAGCCTTTAGCCGCCACCTGCTGGTGGTTGGTGTTACAGCAGCTAATACCTGTGTTTTTTTTTTAATTATTTTATTTTATGTTTACTTTTAACTTTTGTGGGTACATAGGGGGTGTATATATTTATGAGGTACATGAGATATTTTGATACAGATATACAACGTGTAGTAAGTACATCAGGGTAGATATCTATCACCTCCTCAAGCATTTATCCTTTTTTTTGCATTATAATCCAATAATATTCTTTTAGTTATTTTAAAATGTACAATAAGTTATTGTTGACTGTAGTCACCCTGTTTGTGTTATGAAATACTAGGTCTTATTTATTCTTTCTAACTATTTTTGTGCCCATTAACCATCTCCCCTACTTCCTCACTACCCTTCCTAGCCTCTGGTTAGCATCTTTCTACTCTCTCTCCATGAATTCAATTGTTTTAATTTTTAGCACCTACAAACAAGTAAGAACATTCAAAGTTTGTCTTTCTGTACCTGAATTTTTTTCCCTTAACACAATGACCTCCAGATCAATCCATGTTGTTGCAAACGACAAGATCTCATTCTTTTCTATGGCTGAATAGTACTCCATTGTGTATAGGTACCACATTTTCTTTATCCATTTATCTGTTGATGGACCCTTAGGTTGCTTCCAAATCTTGGCTATTGTGAATAGTGCTGCAACAAACATGGGAGTGCAGATACCTCCTTGATGTATTGATTTCCTTTTTGGGGGGTATATACCTAGCAGTGGGATTGCTGGATCATATGGTATCTCTACTTTTAGTTTTTGTCCTTTGTTTTGTTTTGTTTTGTTTTTGAGGAACTTCCAAACTGTTCACCATAATATTTGCACTAATTTCCATTTCCACCAGCAGTATATGAGGTTTCTTTTTTCTATACTTCCTCGTCAGCATTTGTTATTGCCTGTGTTTTGGATAAAAGCCATTTTAACTGGGGTGAGTGACATCTCATTGTAGTTTTGATTTGCATTTCTCTGATGATCAATGAGATTGAGCACCTTTTCACATACTTGTTTGCTGTTGATGTCTTCTTTTGTGAAATGTCTATTCAGATCTTTTGCCCATTTTTTGATTGTATTATTAGATTTTTTTTCCCCCATAGAGTTGTTTGAGCTCCTTATGTATTCTGGTTATTAATCCCTTGTCAGATGGGTAGTTTGCAAATATTTTCTCCCATTATGCAGGTCATTTTTGTTGATTGTTCCCTTGGCAGTGCAGAAGCTTTTTAATGTGACGTAATCCCATTTGTCCATTTTTGCTTTGCATGCCTGTGCTTTTGGAGTATTATTCAAGAAATCTTTGCCCAGTCCAGTGTCCTAGAGAGTTTTCTCAGTGTTTCCTTTTGGTAGTTTCATAGTCTGAAACCTTAGATTTAAGCCTTTAATTCATTTATTTAATTTTTGTATATGGCAAAAGATAGGAGTCTAGTTTCATTGCCTGCTTAAATTATCTAGCAAAGGAAAGGTGATAACATGTATATTTAGTGATGGTAAAATCTTATACAATCAAATTGATAGATATCTAGAGGTAAGTTACAGGTTAATAATAAACATGTTTGTATGGAACAAATTTAAAAAATTACCTGTGGCAACACCATCTATAGGTCACAGAAGTATATTCTCTCCCAGAGATGTAGGATCAATTCAACTGAGACTAAAAGCCAATTAGTAATAATGTGTAGTTGGAACATATGTGTATAAAAGGGTTTATGCATAACCACTGGGAGAGTAGCCCATGAAATAACATCCTGTCTGCTTTTTCATCTGTAGCAGTGCCTCTGCTGCATGTGTGTGTAGTGGTGGTGTCTGCTGCTCTGTTTGTCCATACCGTCTGCATGTAGATAGAGTCCATCTGCTTCCAAGCTGTTGAAACTAGTGGGGTATTCTTAGGTGTGATTTTCCAGACAGATGGAGAGAATAAGCTTATAATCATGACACAACTTGTTTTCTACATTTGAGCTCATAAGTTTATTGCATGCACATTTTCTTTCAGGATAGTTTTTAACATGGAAGAAACTTTATTAGGTCCTTAGTATCCTAGAGAAACCCTGTTAATGTCTCCAACAATAAAGCTATGAGCAATTGCTCATTGTTCTTCTTGGGATTAAGATACCCTACTAATTTATGTTCTGATTACTATTCTCTTGACAGCAGTAACAATAGCATCCATAAAAAGGTCGGTGCTTATTTAAAACAGAGATGAAATTCTATTTGATTTCAAAATAAACTTTTTATTATAGGAATTTTCAGCCATTTGCCAAAATATAAACCCTCATGTACTTTTTACCCCACTTCAATAACCATCAGCATTTATAATTCACTTTAAATAAGTGTCTGTTACAATTCATGAGAAAGCATTACTTTTGTGAACCCATAATGTATTAGTCCGTTTTCATGCTGCTGAGAAAGCCATACCTGAGACTGAGCAATTTGCAAAAGAGGTTTATTGAACTTACAGTTCCACATAGCTGGGGAGGCCTCACAATCATGGCAAGGAGGAGCAAGTCACATCTTACATGGATGGCAGCAGGCAATAACAGAGCTTGTGCAGGGAAACTCTCATTTTTAAAACTATCAAAACTGGCGAGACCCATTCACTGTCATGAGAAGAGCATGGGAAAGACCCACCCCCAAGATTCAATCATCTCCCACCGAGTCCCTCCTACAACACACGGGAATTATGGGAGCTATAAGATGAGATTTGGGTGGGGACACAGAGCCAAACCATGTCACATACACTTTCATGACAGGGCAGGAAGAAGGAAGTATGTCATGGCTAGGGATTGTATTTTAAATCATTGTACACCCTGTGTGGAGAGCCACATCCTCATAATAGGAGATTCTCATAAGAGAGGGAAATAAATTTCTAAAAATATGAGGAATACTTGGACATATAATGAGTAGTATAGCTGTTAACATTTCTTTTTCATTCCCAAATAAAATATTATCTTGTAGAAAAATGTACGGTATATATTCTGTAACAGGCATTTTTATTTAAACTATTACCTATAGCTTTGAGCCAGCAGAAACGTTTTTAAAACTGCTTTGTTATAAGTGTAGGTGTATGGTTCATGTTCTTCATCTCCAATTTCTGATGCCCACTCAGAGGTACTCTTCATTATCCTTTTCTGTTTTCTGAGTTTGAAAGTTAATATTTGCAACATTAGGGCCTTCCTAATTTAAGATGTTGAACTGGGTAGAATGTATTCAACAAGGAAAAAGTAGTTAATCCTAATCACATCAGATAGTAAGATCCACTTTTGAAATATGTGTCCTGGATATATTATATAAGATCAACCTGAGATTCTTCTTCCATAGTCTTTCTCATGTGAACCTCTCAAATCAAGTCTGTCAAGCTGATGTTGTCAGAATCCTGTTTAAAGAGTTGGACTCCAACCCATTTGTTCAAAACTGAAACTTCTGATTGCACTTCCTTTATTTCATTATCTCAAATTTTAAATACTACTTAAAACTCTTCTTCTGACTGTGTTTCTACCTTAGAAAGAAAATTCTGGCTTTTTTCTATTTCACTTCTCCTTACTGGACCTAAACTGTGATTTTGGTATTTTGCCTGTAATGGGCTCTGCAGCTATTTGGAGCATTACCATGCATATTTGATTACAAAAATTATTTCCCCTTCATTCCTGAGGGTTCATTGAGAAAGCTTCCTTATTTTTTTTTTCCTGTGAAAGTGATTTGGCTTTTGGAACCTTCCTCACAAAGATTTGAAAGTTTATACTAAAATGCAATTTTTCGAAATTTTGACTTTGTGTGATGAGGATGCTTTTCTGATATGGCTTTTCTCTCTGACCCAGGTCACTTCCATCCTCTGACCCAGATGTTCTATGTAAATCAAAAAGTGAGCAAGGCAGGTCTCAGTCATGGAGAGGCTTATTTAGCCAAGGTTAAGGATGCACCCGGAAAAAGAGACATGAGTCAAAGGAGGATCTGTAACCGGTGCTTTTTCTGAAGAGAGTTTTGAGAATTTAAAGGGGAAATAGCAAGCAAGAAGGGAATAAATTTTTAAAAGGAGGGTGGGTAGGCAATGAGGCAAGTGTCACATTCTTGTGAGGCTCTGATTAGTGCTCAGTGAATCTACATTTCACATATAAAAAGGGGGAGTGGGCACACAGTCACTCATGCCTTCATCTCACGCTCTGTAGTTCCGCATGTTACGTAAGATGAAGGAAGCATGTGAAATTATAGCTCTGTGTTTGGGAATGAAAGGAAGGTTGTTTTCGTGTGACTCTGTTCCCAAGCTCAGCTTTCCTTTGGCATGGCGAGTTTAAGGTCTCGAGATTCAATTATATTTCTTTTATTCCCTTAAGGCCTCATTTGTTGCTTCCAGCCAATAAAAATGGAAATAGCTTGTGGAGAGGACCACCTACACCTTAAAAGCCGTGTTTTTGGAATAGTATATGTCACTTCCATTCCAATCCCATTTGCCACACCTGACAGCAAGGAAAGCTAAGGAGTGTAGAATTGTTGGGAGCTCAGCAGAAAAGAAGTCAGAGTGTTGATGAATACATGGCAGACTCTGCTGTACCTAAATCCTGGGAGTGCAAAGAATGTTCCAAATCTGAATAGCCTCCGCAGAGGAGAGATTAGAAATAGGCTTGAGTTTGACTCCTGGCGGAGGCCCATGGAGATGCAGACGTGACCCGTTGGATTCTGCCCTGCAGATCATACCTGGAGCTGATGCTGATGCAGCTGTTGGAACCTTGGTGTCAGCAGCTGAGGGGGCCCCAGGAGAGGAAGCAGAGGCAGAGAAGGCCACTCTCCCTGCCGGGGAAGGAGTAAGTTTAGAGGAGGCCAAAATTGGAACTGAAACCGAGGGTGCAGAGAGTGCCCAAGCTGAAGCAGAGGAGCTGGCAGCAACAGTGCCTCAGGTGAGTGTCCCATGTTGCCGCCAGGGGAGCTCCTGGGAGGCGGCGTGGGCTGGTTGCTCTGTTGGTTGGTCCATGGTGATAACTCTTTGGATGTATAATAGGTTTGTAGCAATTTTGTGACTCCACCAAACAACATTATTATCAGATTCTCAGAAAGAGTAATCCCAGCTGCTCAGTATCAGCATCACAATGTTGCATACAGGCCCTCAGGGCCTGTGGCTGACTGGGCCTAAGCATGGAAAGGGGAAGGGGGAGCTCTGGGGTGGTGGAGAAAGGAATGAAGCAGGACAGTGAAAAGGATGAGAATGGAGCCGGGAGAAAGAGAAGGTGGTGAAGTGAGCACTTAGCCCAGGGAGAACTCAATAGTATTTAGATCTTACTATTCTTATTACTGTTTGGTGGTTATTATCATCATCAGAGTGTCCCAAATTCACCATCAGGCCCCTTTCACCAAGAGCCCACCACTGTGTGGTACTTTGACAAGGGAAACAAAGGGACCTGGGCCATTAGGTCTGTGCATGAGGCTGGAGCGGGCCCTGCTCGGCACTGCCTCAGAGCAGCATTGAGAGGCCACAAAGCCACATACTCTACCACTGCAGGGGCCTCCAACCCCAGGGCCTGCCTCCACTGTCTGGTTCTTCTGTATTCTAGAAGGCAATGTTAAGAGGGGCCTTAATGGTATGTATTGTTTTCTCCTGATGATTTTACTCCCAATAAATTTTCAAAAATTTCTCCAGGGTTGCTTAAAACTTGAAACTGAATTATCCCTTTCATTATCCCTTTTTGGTCTGGGGGCTGAGGCAGATAGCAGTGTTATGGGAGAAGGAACTTAAAAGAATATTCCTTTTTCCCCTTAGATTTTCTCATCACAGTTCCCAGAGTGTTTTTGCGTATATTGTTGTACTCATGGAAAGACGGTATTATCTCTCTAAGTTGACGAATGTTACTGCTCTAGTCCGCTGATAGCAGAGGGAATATAGAAAGACTCCTGTTTCGCTGATGAAACTCCCCTCCATGCTCATCTTTGTGAAACAAATGAAAGCGTGGTCCTAATTCTTTGGTTCAGACACTAGAGTACCTGGAGTGGATTGTGGGAGGTGTGGTCCCTGCAGCGGCCACAGCCGTGGGGGGCTGGAATCACAAGCGAAGGACTGGTGGATGATCTCCAAACCCCGGCTGGATCTTCACCAGCAAGCATGGTTCAGGCACTGGGGGCCTCCTGGGACTAGGGGAGGGGAGGAAGGGGCTCACAGGAGGTGAACTGCCAGCGGCAAGAGTTAGGGCTCCGTGGGACAAGAACCAGGCCAGCCTGTGGGGCCGGGTGCGGCAGCTCACGCCTGTAAACCCAGCACTTTGGGAGGCCGAAGCGGGCGGATCCCGAGGTCAGGAGATCGAGACCATCCTGGTTCACATGGTGAAACCCCGTCTCTACTAAAAATACAAAAAATTAGCCGGGCGTGGTGGCAGGCACCTGTAGTCCCAGCTACTCGGGAGGCTGAGGCAGGAGAATGGCGTGAACCCGGGAGGCAGACCTTGCAGTGAGCCAAGATCACACCACTGCACTCCAGCCCGGGCGACAGAGCAAGACTCCGTCTCAAAAAAAAAAAAAAAAAAAAAAAAGAACCAGGCCGGCCTGCACTGACTTCCTGCAATCCCTCTCAGGATGGTTTCCCTCACCCTTCAAGACTCAGTCTCCCATCCCCTATGTCTCCTCCCAGTTTCCACGGAAACCTCATGCTTACCAAACTGCCTGGCTATTCAAGGATCCAGAAGTTAATTCCACTAAGGGTTTAGGCCTCAGGAGGAACAGAAGGAGGCTGTGTGGCACAGCAGAAGACCCGGAGCCTGACTCTGGCTGATGGGGAAGTATGGAAGTGGCAGCCCCGGCTTTGGGCTGGGGGCTGAGGCAGGTTGTGCAGGACAAGGAGGTTGTGTTTTCCAGGCCCTGCTGGGCACTGCCACAGGTTTTCTTCCCCCAGGAGAAGGTCATCCCTTCAGTGGTCATAGAGCCTGCCTCCAACCATGAAGAGGAGGGAGAACACGAAATAACTATAGGTGCAGAGCCCGAGGAGACCACCGAGGACGTGGCTCCTCTGGGCCCCAGCAGTGAGACGCCAGAGCTGGCTACGGAGCCGAAGCCCCTGCAGGACCCTCAGCCAATGCCTTCTGCACCAGCCGTGGGGACTGCTGACCAGCTAGCATCTGTACGGGAGGCCTCTCAGGAATTGCCTCCTGGCTTTCTCTACAAGGTATTCTTATTTTTTTAACTCTCATTTGTCCTTTTTTTGCTTTGAGTCCCTTTTGCTTAAGTCTTTGGTTTTCCAGTGTTTACTTTTACTTTTTGCAATTATTATTTCTCTGAACTGCTTTCCCTTCACCACAACATCACTTGGACAAGCCAGGTCGACAGTAATAGATTTTCATATTTTAACAAAGAATGACTAAAGGGAAGCTAACCACAGGGCAAACAGTATGCCCCTGGGTAATGAATGAGAGAGTCTCTTCCAGCCCTCCCTCCTCTCTACTCCCCCGGGTGCCTGTGAATCTGTGGAGCCTGGCTCAGACCAGGCCTTGGAATCACCAAGAGCTCCTGACTGGGCTATACCCGCTGGGGGTCAGGCAGCAATCCTTCAGTCAACTCTGGCACCTCGTAGGGTGCATGACACAGAGTAGGAAGCCCATAAATATTTTGTAAATTAGTGGATACATATATGAATAAACTTGCACCAAAAGGCAGAAAAAAAGGTGGCTAAGTTAATGGGAGGAAGGTTTTGCTCAGACAGGCTGCTTAGAGCCTTCATAAACCAAAGCATTCTTACCGAAAAACTTAGTAAATACCTGAAAACACTGGCCTAACCCAAGTGTTTCCTGTCTCAGATGTTTCCTAATAGAATCTGAAAAGGAATTTTAAGTTTTTAAATTTGATTTTACATTTCAAAATTCAGCTCTTTTTCTTCTAAAGCGTAAAATGTCATATCATTCTCTCTCTGTCTCTCTCTCTCTCTCTCTCTCTCTGTGTGTGTGTGTGTGTGTGTGTGTGTGTGTCTTTATCTCTCTCCACTAGAAAGTAACTACTACCTTGCTACCTCTTGTGGGGACAGGGTCAGCTATAATGGATTTATGAATGATTAATTTAGAAAAAAAAATTAAACCTGTAGATAGGGGGTTGTTTCTTGCTAGGTTCTGTTTTAATTGGAGCACAAGGAGTCTAAGAAGCCTTGTGCCAAACACGGCCAGAGCTTGCTGGGCCCATTCTGGCCTCCTCACTAACTGTAGAATAAGCTAAGGCACCCCTATAGATCCTCTCTCTGGGTATCAGTTCTCCCATCAGAGAAATTAATTTAGGGATAACATAATCCATTTCCAACTCTGACAGTTTATGATTCTATGAATATGCCCAATGGCAAAATATACACTTTAAAAGCCGATGTTTACTCTCAGGGGTGGAGTTGAGGGAAAGGTGGAAAAATAAAATCAGCCATGATGGTAGAGTGATTCAGACTGGGTGACAGATGCATGGAGGTTTATTACGTTATTTCTTCTGCTTTAAAATATTTTCCTATAATAAAATTTTAAGGAAATCTTTTTCAAAATGGGAAAGGAAAAGAAACTGGTTGCCATTGTATATAAGGTAGGATAGGGAAGAAAGGAAATATATTTACACGGAAATTGATCACAGAGTTTTATTTCGTAGTAATTACTGTATAACCTGCGAGTGGTGGTTTTCCTGATTATTATTTGACAGAAGCTGGGGTTAGAGGAGCTTTAGACATTTTTGGTTCCAGTTAAACAACAAACAGTAATAAAGCATCAGTGATAATAAAATGCAAATCTCTAACAAAAATAAGATGAATTAAAATTTGGTTAATATAGTACTTTTCCCTGTTGTAGAGGGCATTGCATTACTATTAATAAATATACATATGAATGGCCTCATATCAGAGAATAGGACTTCTCTTCTGGCTTTGGAGGCCTTCTTCTTCCTTGGCATATGGCAAATATCTTCATCTTTTCATCCAGCTTGGAGAGTGCTTGTAAGAGTGTCTGCTTATAATCTGGCTGGGAAATTGATTTTTATATATTCTTCTTATCTTCTGCAGGTGGAAACACTGCATGATTTTGAGGCAGCAAATTCTGATGAACTTACCTTACAAAGGGGTGATGTGGTGCTGGTGGTCCCCTCAGATTCAGAAGCTGATCAGGTAAAAGATAAAGATTGGAAGATGCTTTGTGCTACATTGATTTTTTCTGAGGACACAATCACTTCCTAAAGATGTTTCTATTTTCTGAGATGCTACAAGCCATCTAAAAAGGGCTTAAGGGCTTGTGACAGCATAGATCATTAACCAGGTTTCTAGGACACCCTTTTGGGATGCTGTTGCATTTTTTTTTTAATGTAATACAAACAGTTGACCATTTCTTAATCATGTAACCACTTTCTAGGAATGTTGTCTCTGTAACACCTGTCTTCAGGAAATGCAGACACTATGAATGTGAACTAAAAGACCCCTTCAAAAGTGGTTGCCTCTGGGTGTGTGGATATTGATTAGGAAAGAACCTGGGGAACACTCTGGAGTGATGGAAATGCTTTGTTATCTTGAGAGGGATATCTGCATGTATTTGTCCAAACTCATTGAGCTATATACCTAACCATCTCTGCATTATACAGTATTTAAGTTATACCTCAATTTAAAGAGATTCTTCAAAAATATCACCTCCTAAAAGAGTCATCTGATGTAAGGTACTGAGAACTCCATCTTGTTCTCGTTCATAAAATGTGTGAACCCTTGAAATGGTATGCAACACAAGTAAATGTATCTGCAAACATATTTTTCTGGAGAGAAAAGCTCTAACTTCCATACTATTCTCAAAGAGATTCATGAGCTCTCCCCTTAAAAAATAAAGTCAAGCATCACTGCCTTTGAGGTTAAGACTTAACATGTTCAACATTTTGTTCTTTCTTTTGACAATACACTTACCAAGATACATCAGGTGTTGGGTCAAACAGTCTCTACCACAATAAAATTAGATTTGAAATTTATGTAACAATAATCTGCTGAGCAGGATGGCTCATGCCTGTAATCCCAGGACTTTGGAAGGCCAAGGCAGGAGGATCACTTGAGGCCAGGAGTTCCAGACCAGTCTGGTCAACATAGCAAGACCTCATCTCTACAAAATTTTTTTTTTTTTTAATTAGCTGGGTGCAGCAGTGTACACCTGTAGTCCCAGCTACTCAAAAAGCTGACATTGGAGGATCGTTTCAGCCCAGGAATTCAAGGCTGCAGTGAGCCATGATCACGCCACTGCACTCCGGCCTGGGCAACAGAGCAAGACCCTGTCTCAAAAAAACCCTTAATAACAATAATGTATCTTTAAAAGCCCCCAAAGATTTAAAAATTTTAAAATACACTTCTAAATAACCCCTGGGTCAAAGAAATCATAGTGTGAGTTAAAAATATTTCATAATGATCGTTAAATAGAAATTAAGTAGAAAATGTATAGAAGGAAGGAAATAATAAAAATAAATTCACAAATGAATGCAATAAAGGACATAACAGATAACATTGATGAAGCCAAAAGTAGGTTTTTGAGAGGATTAACAAAATTGTTAAAACCTTAGAAAGACTCAAGAAAGAAAAGTCACAAAGCATAAATTACCAATATCAAGAAAAAGTATCAGCATCACACATTTCAAAGATATTAAAAGTCCCATTTATAATGGGATTTTTGTCTGTATTAACCAGAAGTTATTTTGTAAAGAAATAAAAGGAAAAAAAAGGTAGTCTTTTATATTTACCATCATGTTTATCATTTCCACGTCTTCATTCTTTCCTATAAGTCCGAGTTTCCATCTGGTCTTAATTTCCTTTCTCCTTAAAGAACTTTCTTTAGCTATTCCTGCAGTGCTAATGTGCTGGCTGCAAATCTTCTTGGCTTCTGTTTATCTGAAAATGTCTTTATTCTTCTTAATTTTTAATGATACTTTCACTAAGAAAGAAATCTGAGTTGATTTTTTTTTTCTTTCAACTCTTTAAACATATGTCATTGTTTTCTGGTCTATATTGTTTATAATTAGAAATCAACTGTCATTTGTTTAATATTGCTTCTCTGTATGCAAAGTGACTTTCCCTGACTACTTTTAATAAATTTCTCTATATCTTTCATTTTCATCAGTTTGAATATATTGTGTTTGGGTAGGGTTTTTTTTTTTGTTTGTTTGTTTGTTTTATATGGTCTTCATACTTGAAAATCACTGAGCTCCTTAAACTTGTAACCTAATGTTTTTCACCATATTTGCTTTTTGTCTTTAATTTTTTTTCCTGACTAATTCTCTTTGTTCTTTTTCTCTGGGTATCTAATTATACTTATGTTGGACTTCTTGAGGGCTAAGATGCTGTTCTTTTTCTTTCACTATTTCTCTCTGGTAGTCAGGTTGGATAATTTCTATTGGTCTGCCTTCAAGTACTGTGACTGTTTCTTCTTCTACTTTGAGTTTGTAGTTAAGTTTATCCAGTGACTTTTTCATCTCAGATATTAGAGTCTTAGAATTCTTCATTTCCATATTGTTCTTTCATATGGTTTCCATTTCTTGGCTGAGATTTCCCACTTACATTCTTTCATTATCACTGTCTCTCAGTTTATATACTTGAACAAATTTATAATAGCTGCCTTAAGTTTCTTACTGCTAATTCCAACAGCTGGGCCATCTCAGGGCATATTTCTATTGTTTGCTTTTTAATCTTTGGGTCATAGTTTCCTGTTTTTTTCCATGTCTAGTAATTTTTTAATTGATACTAGACATAGTAGGCAGACCATACATGGTAAAGAGTCTGACTCTGTTTTCTATATCTGAAAATTCCTCATTTTTGTTTTAGCAGACATATAAATTACTGAATAATTCCCTTGAATTGATGGGAGTTGGTTTTATATTTTGTTAGGGTGGGTCTGTACCCTTTATGCATGCACAGCTTGGGGGTCAGCCCAGGACTTCAAGGCAATTTATCCACATATATTAGGATACCCATCCCACAGTGGCTCCTTTCTTTTCAAGATAATACCCCCTGAGTGTACAGCTTCTCTGACAGCCTTACACTCTATGATCTGAATGCCCCACATCACACTGAGTGAGGATAATCCTCCGGGGAAAAGCTGTATCAGTATAGATCTCACCCCGTGCAGTTCTCTACTTTCAAGGGTCAAATACCCTGTAATTTCTGCCTGCTTTTGGTCATTTCCAGCATCTTCAAATAGTTGTACCCATTATTTATACCCATCCCATTATGTATAAATGTGTACTTTATATGTTATATAACCAAGAGTTGTTTTTATGTATAAATAGTTGCATATATGTATATATAGATATTTATAGATATATAGTTATTCCAGTGTTTTTAATTATTCTCTCCAGAAGGATTTGTCTAATACAAGCTATTCTGCCATTACCAAAACTGGAAATCTTTTTCTACCACATATTTTAAGCAGTTAATATTTAATTTTTTATATTTTCCTCAGCTAAAGATTGATGTTGGCTATTATTCTCTACAGGTTGTCTTTCAGAATATATGTGTTGGAATATATCTTGATTGTGGGTTTGTGTAGTCCTTTACTTGTTTTCTTTATTGAAACAATTTTTAAGTGTTTAACTCTACTTAGCTCCATTAGATTTTTCACTCACTGTAAATAAAGTCAAATATAGACACTTGTGGGGGAAAAATGACCTTGTATATGCTTTCTAGAGGTTCAGAAAATATTTAGCTATCATCTTTTATTTTAAGTATAGCTTTGTCCTTCCCATATATGACATCATAATTTTAAAGAGGGCACTTTTCCTCATCAGCTAGGATATTATCAGTTATTTTATTGAGTCATTTTTTTCTCCAGCGGTTTTTTTTCTGCCTTCAAAAATTGGGCTGTCTAAATACTGATATTTCTTGTCTATATGGCAGCATCAATTTATAGTCTCAGATTATATCAAAAGGGAATGAATTCAGCTTCTTCATTTAATTTTTGAGGTCTAATTTTCTCTGATGTACTTGAACTATGTTGGGGGTTGGTTCAGACTAACCCTGGCCATCCCTCATCTGAAGTGGAATTTCCTTTCTGCACTGGTTAACATAATAAGGATAGTCATTTCCCACTCCTTGAACTTCCTATGGTCTCGTTTCCTGCTGTTTCTTTCAACACAGCTTTTCCAGTTAGACTCTGCTTATCTTCAGGAAGCCAAGGGCAGACCACAGCCTCTGTTTCTCAGTTTTAAGTATCGTCTCCCATTCTGCATGACCATACGTGGATGGGTTCTCTACCCTTTCTGGGGCAAAATGTTCCATTTTTGCGATGGCACTTCTATAGGACAGACAAATGTCTATGAGAAATAATTTATAAAGGATATAGGAGTGCTTCCAGCAAGAATGCCATGACATCCAACTGATTTGTAGTTTATATAAACTTGAAAAATTAGGTATTATAAAAACCAAAATAGTAATATCAGGCAATACACATCTAGCTTTTAGTATTTGATAAGCCCTACATAGGTAGTTTATTGGGGTTATAGGATATGAGCTGGGGGTCAGAGTTCTTTCTTATAAGCAAGTGGCTTGGGATGAAATATAAGACATTCCATGGTCTCATCAGTACTCCATTCTAACCCAAGGAACCTAAAACCTTTTTTACACTCTGACCCCAGAACAGGTCATGCTCTTGTGCATGAAATGCTTTCACGTGGTATTCCTGTCTTTGCGCTGGTTGTAATTGTAATCCTTTTCTCCTCTTTAAGAACTCATATTATAATCCAGTTAATGTCAATTAACTATGCTTTGTACAGTCATAATGTTAATATTAATTGTCAATTAACTATACTTTGTACAGTCAATAAGTCATTGAAAACGTTTATTCCATCTTTTTCTTTTTTCTTTTTTGTTTTTTAACTAACAACTTATTTGGGATAGGCCTTCCCATTGATTATGGCACAGCACTTTACCTGTAGTGTGACATCCTGGTGCAGAACCACACACTAATGTAACACATTATTAATTAATTGTGGCAGTGTGGATTTTCCAGTAGTTTGCTGGACCCTGAAGGTCCTGTCATTGTGTTTCAGGATGCAGGCTGGCTGGTGGGAGTGAAGGAATCAGACTGGCTTCAGTACAGAGACCTTGCCACCTACAAAGGCCTCTTTCCGGAGAACTTCACCCGACGCTTGGATTAGGGCAACAAGTATTGCAAGAAAGAGCTCAGTTACTGGGTTTTTAAACCTTCATGAAAACCTGAAGAGTTCAGTTTTGCTATTATGCTCTTAATGATTTACAGACTGATGCCAGACGAACCTTGGGAAGATGTATCAATGGAGTATGTGTGCAAAAAAAAACGTAAGAGAAAGAAAAGTAAATTAAGGAAAAAATCCTCACTCGTTCCCATGTTGTCAATAACAGGTTTGTTTGTGCTTTGTCCAAGCTGTGGACTCTTGTACTTGATCCCCTCCCACCAATTCTAAAGTAGCTTTCTCCAGATCAGACTTTTATTTCTCTGCATCAGGTGTATGGTATTGAGTGGCTGCCCTGCAGAAGATGTGATGAATTATCCTGTGGTACAAGATTATCTTATTCCCCTGCCCAGGTGTGAGCACGTGCTCTCGCTCCCTTTCAGGTTTACTGTGTTTAAAACTAAACTGCTGCAAAATTTCTCAATGTTATTTTCCAACACATCTATATGTATATATATATGGACACACAGTCACGCAAGCTAGTTCCCATGACTCCTGGATCTATGTGTATGCAGAAGGCTACATATACATAGTTGCTTTCTTTCCTTTCCATTGTAACTCTTTGCCTCTCAAGTGTCATTGATACATGCATTGCTCTTATTCTGACTGGCATTACAGTCGCAGTTTTGCGTCATGGCAAAACCAGCCATCCCATTGCCAAAACAGTCAACAGTATCTGTGTTTGTACTGTGCAGTTTTCAGGATGAGATGACAGATAGCATGACCACACTGAGACCCCCTCAGAGAAAGCAGGGCCTGATTTATCTAGCTGTCCAGCCGCTGTGGCTGGAGGCAGGCTAGTTGGGATGGGCAGCTAAGTAGTCTTCTCTTCTGCCTTTATGAGATTGGGTAGAAAGATGGGGCATATTCATCCACCCCCAAAAGAACACTATAAAAACAGTTCCTCTATATTTCCACCTCTTTCTATTTATGCAACTCATCTTCACAGATTGTTCTAAAGTAAAATAGATAGTGTATGCTGTATCCACAAATCATCTGTAACAATTATGTTTTCAGTGCTGTGTCATTCCAAATAAACCTTTGGTAATCTCCAACGATTACCCTAATTCCTTTTGATGAGTCTTTTTTTTTTTTTTTTTTGAAATTTTGTTTTGTTCCAGTCAGATACTCTGCTTGAAACAGTTGATATTGGAGTTGTTATTTGTGCAGAAATATGCTTGTTCTTCCATTAGGATGTACTCCACGCCCCCACCTCACCTCCCCACTTCCTTCATTCCAGTCATTGCTGGTCACTCGGTGTTCCCTGACATCCAGCAATTACTGCAGCACCAATAACAGCTGCCAATGGAGAGCCCTTAAAGGTGCCGGTACGTGAATCAATGATAATCTTACGACCTTCATAATCAGCAATTTCTTCTCACACCAGCTTCATTTTCTGGTCACTTTTCTTTCTGGCATGTTTATGTTCGTAGGTACATAAAAAATATATCAGATGGAATAGGAAAGTGAATTCACTTGGCCATTATTTCCAGAAGAGAATTCTTAACCCAGAAGCCTTTTAGTTGATTTGGACTCTTTTCTGCTAATGTAATTCTTTATACAACATAGGCTGATCAAGAATGTATATTATTAGACTTTTAGATTTGGTGTGTATTCCTGATTCATGGTTTGAATCTTCCTGGCGTATTACTGACTTTGTTGTGTTAAGTGTGAATAGGGAAATAACTGTTATTGAGCCAAGATTTTTCCAGGGGCTAATTTACAGAGAGGCTGGATCATCATGAATGCTATTCTAGTGCAAGAAAAGCAAATGTCACTGCCCGGGAGCATGACTGATAATTCAGCAAGTGGAAGGCAGGAATGTAAGATTCATAACAGAAAGCCACTCCTGACATTAGAGTGCACACAGGATGTTAAAAGCCAAGACTGAAAAATTAGCTCTAATAATAAAATGCACCTAATGTTCTGCAAAGATAATTGCCTTGCCACATCTCCTGGAGCAGAAGATGTGATGAATTGTTCTTAAATTCCTTTCACCCTCCTGCCCACAGTGGCTGCTCACAGTGTACTGTTGGCCAGTACATGGCCCAGGTAACTGTAGCCCTAGATGAATGTTCCTGGATGAATGTAACAAGTTCTTCTGAAATGACATGGTTTTAATTAGCTATTTAGTCCTGCTTTTTAAAATGCCTTTGGATTTTTTTACACTAAATAAGAGTCATCAGATTTTTGTTTGTTTGTTTGTTTGTTTGTTTCAGGAATTGCCAAAATCCAAGAATTCCTAATGCATTGAAAACAAAGGAGATGGAGGGGATGGGTGTGGGGTGGTGGCATTCCCCAGAAATGTCCTTGAATGTGGAGTGAACATTGTTTTCCATTTCAGTGGATTTTCTAAGGAATGTTAGTTTCAAGGACTTTCTGGGGTTACTAGTGTGAAGTTCTTTCCACTTCCCTTTCTTAGTTATTCTGTTCAAGTTCTCACACCACCAACCCATCCTAGGCACATCACCCAGTCATATAATGGCGAGTTTGTAGCTCATTGATCCCAAATGGCGTTGAACCAGGCCTTGGTACTTTCTGAGCTTCCTCTCCATGATTTAAGATTCCTCTTAGAAACCCAATGGCATGCAGACCTTCAAATAGTTATGAGTCAGAACTGTTTGGAAAGAAAGCCAGTAGTTCTTATTACACATACACCTACCTGGCATTCTTACCAATATGACAGTCACTCATTTAAACCTGTGTGATGTATATAATTGCAAAGTAAAGTTGCCTGGCAATTTGAATTTTTTTTTTTTTTCTTTTTGAGATAGAGTCTCACTCTGTCACCAGACTGGAGTGCAGTAGAACGATCTCGGCTTACTGCAACCTCTGCCTCCGGGGTTCAAGCAATTCTCCTGCCTCAGCCTCCCAAATAGCTGGGACTACAGGCACGTGCCACCATGCCCAGCTAATTTTTGTATTTTTAGTAGAGACGGGGTTTCACCATGTTGGCCAGGATGGTCTCAGTCTCTTGACCTTGTGATCACCCTCCCAAAGTGCTGGGATTACAGGTGTGAGCCACCGCGCCCTGCCGGCAATTTGAATTTGTAACACTATCGCAGAGTAGCCAGGGCGCCTGGGACAGGTAAAGGTTCCCATACCATGCTGTCGCATTGCTTCCACCATGCCTGCTCTTCCTGACAAAGCTGGAGCAGCTTTGGAGTCAGCCAGAAAACCATATCCATCACATCTTAGGCTGCCCAGTGACGTGTGCACGTTTAGAATTCTGAGCCCTCTTTTCTCACATAAAGAAGCCTCTAATCAGGCCACTGGAACAATCCCGGCATGACCTCATGGCCCATTCAGATGGCCCATTAAAGAAAATGCCTTCGGGAAACTACAAAAGTTATGAGAAATCACTGAGTTTAAAGATGGCGGAAGCTCAGTGCTTTATTTCACACAAATTGCCAAATTGCATGGCTGAACACCTTGAAGTCTTGGAAATAGACCGGCCAATGGATTGGCCTTGCAAGGACTCTACTCCTCTTTTCAAAGGAGCCCAACTAACAGCTGCCTTCGGATTTTTACTTGGAACTCAACTAAAAACCTTATAAACATGTGTCAGAACTTGGAGATGAGCAGATCACACAGCTTTTCTACACAGTGCTGTAGCTACTGTGTTCCTGGGGTGACTTCTTCCTAGGACTTCAGTAAGTGGAATCGGACATTTGGTAACCGCACGGAGAAGACAATGATCAAAATTCTCTTGGAAGACTTAGAAAATGGAGATCCAGGTGGTTCTGTTCATCTGTGAGCCCCGCAGGTGCATCCCTGTTTGGTGATGATCCTGTCCTGAATCACCAACAGGAGACTACCTGGCTGTTCACGGGCAGTGTTCTTCAAGACACAGAGCAGGGGGTTGATAAATTGTTCATAAAGCCAAATAAATAAACTATGCTCGAATAAGCGTAATATTCCATCCAAATATTTTGTGACTCATTGGTAATACCTTTTAAGGATCACTTAACAAACAGCAGCAAATAATGACTTTTTCCACTTAAAAGGTATTTGAGACATAACCCTTACATCTATGCAAATTGAGAGGAAGGCCAGGTAGCTACCTTGAAGCTCTTTCCAGAGGAATCTAAATTTTATCTCTGTTTCCTAAAATCCAGTTAATTCCCAGTCCCCCCTGATCTCAAATCAAACACTCAGGTTGTCTGATTGAGGGTTGGGTCAGAATTACATGCTTATTTCCCTCCCTGCCGCACCCTACATAGGGTGCATCTGTAGTTAACACTCCAGAAACTCTTCCTGCTGCATTCTGATGCGCTGTAAGACCAGTCCAGCCCAGGAGCACCTTGTCCATAAGCACCTTGCCACATGGCTGATACCCTATACCCTCTCCCACCAGTAAATATTAAACTCTGTGTCATTATGCTCTGCTCTCCAAAAACTTACCAGTGATCACAAAGTTCTGTCTGTGGCATTTGGAGATGCCACCAGACTTCCAGTTCTCCCCCAAGATTCCAAGATACGAACTTTCCTTGTTTTCTTACCTCTCTGGTTGTTCCTTCTCTGTTATGTTCCTAATTTTTTTTCCTTCTTCCTGAGGGTGCTGGAAGTGGGGTGGGGCAATAGCGATCTGTCCTTCAATTTGTGTTCTAGTTGTCCAAGGAATGTTGCCTTTGGAGTGTCCAATTATTGCTTCCAAGTACACATGTTCATTTGTTCATTAAAATATATCAAGCACCAGCTAAGTGTCAGTTACTGTACATGGGGACCGCATTCATAAGACTTAGACATTGCGCTCAAGGGACTTCCTTCCAAACTGCTGTATGGTGCATCACCGAGGGGCTTCTCCATTCTTCAGAATCTTGGGCCTGAAGACTTGGGAGCTTCCTTTGTGCATCATTTTCCAGATTTTGGGCACCTGCTATGATTTCCCCTCAAAACATACAACCTTGCACTTTAATCTATTTGGGGTTCTGTTCTCCATGCTGCCAGAGAAGACAAATTGGATCCTTGTTGTCTCCCTTGTCACTTGAATTCCTGTCTTCCTCGTACCCTACTGCCCACCCATTTTAAGTACCTAACAGGTCCCCACTCCCTCCTCACCTCTCCCTCTCAGAAACACACACACAACCGATGAATATCTACTGCATGTCATACCAGATCCAGGAGCCTCTGCTTGGTCTTCAGAACTGAACTTCATCTCTTTCCCAGTATTCATCCATTGCCTGCTTCAGAGGCGTCCCCTCAGCGCCCCACCCACCTTCTCTCCCTCAGCTATACACCTTTCTTGCCATGTTGCAATCCCCCACTCCTGGGATGCCTTCCCAGCTCCTGTTGGCTTCTAATCCCATTCCCCAGGCATAGTTCAAGTCCTATATCTTCAAAATCCCCCTGTCCTCTCACCCTTCTACATCCTTTCCACATTTAGAGTAAATACGATACTCCTAGCCCTTCATTTTCTCCACCAAGTGGCACAGTGTCTCCAACCTTCTCTGCATGCTGTATTCACTCCTGGATCTTGTACACTCATTTGCTGAGTCAATGAACAAGAGGCTGATTGAACAATTAGTTCAGGGAAGTCTAGAAACCCTCATCCCAGGATCAGCATGGAATAAAACTTGAAACTGACTATGAGAAGAAAATGCAAACTACTTCTGTGATATTGGAGAGGGGGAAGTCTTCTTAAACAGCACTCCAAAACACCCAAAGTATATGGCAAGAAAAAAGAGTTTGACTCCTAAATTAAGAATTTATATTTAATGAAAAGATATTTGAGATAGTTAGTTGGTAGAAAGATGATAGACTTGCCTAAGATATTTGTACCATCCCAAATTCACAAAGGATAAATGTCTAAAATATACAAGGAACTCATTCAAGAAGAAATGAATAATTATTATAATTTGTTTATATCATTTATATTTATTTATAGTTATGGCAATAGTTAATATAATAACACTTGTCAACTCTCTGTCATTTGCCAGATACTGTGTGTATTATTTTATTTAATCTTTACAAATCTATGAGGTGTTGCTGTTTTTCCTTATTACAGGCAAGGAAGTTAAGATAGAGTTACATGAGGAAGCTTGTTCGTCGTCACACAGTCAATAAATGGCAGGGCCAGGCTGTGTCCCAGGCAGACGGGCTCTAACATAAGTTCTAACTCCAGCCTCCTTGTTGGTATGCTTAGAGGACGTGAAAGGTAATTCACACTTCAGTGAATACTAAGTATAAAAAAGGGCCTCAGCTTCCTAATAATCAGACCTGTGCCATTTTTTGTTTTTGTTTTTGTTTTTGTTTTTGAGACAGGTTCTCATTCTGTTGCCCGGGCTGGAATGCAGTGGTGCAATCTCAGCTCATGGCAGCGCCTGCCTCCTAGGTTCAAGCAATTCTTCTGCCTCAGCCACCAAGTAGCTGAGATTACAGGTGTGCACCACCATGCCCAGCTAATTTTTGTATTTTTACAAGAGACGGGGTTTCTACTAAAATCCTAATTTTGTATTTTTAGTAGCGATGAGGTAACTTGATAGCTATCATATTGGCAAAAAAAAAAAAAAAAAGCATTTCTGATAACACCATAGCACTGGTAGCATTTAGTGAAGATGTGAGTGTGTGTTCCCCTTGACCAGCAACGCTGGGAGGACATTCCCAGGGAAAGGTTTACTGGGGAATCAGAGGACCCTGTGAGGGGTCCGTCAGAGCTCCCTGCTGATAGCAACATGCCTGTGTTTGGGGGAATGGATGGATGGAATGCGGGCGCTGCCAGCCGTGGAGCGATGAGCAGCAGAGAGGAGCATGAACGAGGGGCATGAGCTGGTGTGCAGACGTGGACAGGTAGAAATGGTATGCCAGTACACAGACAAAAAACACATTATTCATGAACAATTCTATACACAGTCATGCGTTGCTTGACAACGAGGAAGCATTCTGAGAAATGCGTCCTTAGGCGATTTCATCCTTGTGCGAACATTGTAGAATGCACTTCCATAAACCCAGATGGCACAGCCTACTACACACAGAGGCTATATAGTGTAGCCTGTTGCTTCTAGGTTACAAAGCTGTGTAGCATGTTACTGTACTGAGTGCTGTAGGCAACTGTAACACATTGGTAAGTATTTGTGTATCCAAATATATCTAGACATAGACAACCTACAGTAAAAAATAGGATATATAAGCTTAAGTAAAGTAAGCTTATAGGGAACTTACTGTGAATGGAGCTTGCAGGTGAGTGAGTGAATGAGTCAGTGGTGAGAGGATGTGAAGACCTAGGATGTTCCTGTCCACTCCTGTAGACTATAAACACTGCACACTTAGGCTACACTAAATTCATCAAAACATGCATTTCTTTCTTCACTAATAAATTAACTTTGCCTTACTGTAACTTTTTTACTTTAGTAACTTTTATTGTTTAACTTTTTGACTCCTAGTAACACTTAGCTTAAAACACAAACAGGCCAGGAGCTGTGGTTCATGCTGGTAATCCCACCACTTTGGGAGGTCGAGGCAGGCAGATCACGAGATCAAGAGTTCAAGACCAGCCTGGCCAAGACGGTGAAACCCCATCTCTACGAAAAATACAAAAATTAGCCAGGTGTGGCGGTGTGTGCCTGTAGTCTCGGCCACTCAGGAGGCTGAGGCGGAAGAATCGCTTGAACCCAGGAGGCAGAGGTTGCAGTGAGCTGAGATCACGCCACTGCACTCCAGTCTGGGTGACAGAGCGAGACTCCATCTCGAAAAAAAGAAAAACACACACACACACATTATACAGCTGTACAGCTGTACCCAAATGTTTTCTTTATGTCCTTATTCTATAAACTGTTTTCTATTTTTAATATTTTTACTTTTAAAACATTTTTGCTAAAAACTAAGACACAGCCACAATTAGCCTAGGCCTACAGGGTCCAGATCTTCAGTATCACTGTAATCCAGCTCCCCATCTTGTCCCCATGGAGGGTCATCAGGGGCATAACACACATGGAGCTGTCATCTCCTAGGACAACAATGCCTTCTTCTGGAATTCCTCCTGAAGGGCTTGCCTGAGGCTGTTTTACAGTTAACTTTTTTTTTTTTTTTAACAAGTAGACCTTGTACACTCTAAAATAATGATAAAAAGTATAATGTAGTAATTACATAAACCAGTAAACCAGTAACATGGTCATTTATTATCAATTTCAAGTATTATATACTGTGCATAACTGGATGTGCTAGACTTTTATACAACTGGCAGTACAGTAGCTTTGTTTACACCAGGGTCACCACAAGTGAGAGTCATGTGTTGTGACATTATGATGGCTACGATGTCACTAGGTGACAGGAATGTTTCTGCACCACTATCATCTCACGGGACTGTGGTACATGTGGTCCATCGTTACTGAAATGTGAGGAAGTGCATGACCCTAGTCTTCACAGATATGGAGGATCTAAGGACAGATACCAAATACATTAGATTGGGCACCGATAGGGGAACAGGAGTAGGGAATGGAGGAGAGAAAAGAGTAAAATAAAAAACAAACATGCAAAACTATACATAACTGGCATGGATAATGGTGATAATGTACACGGCACTGAGAAATACGACAGAAAAATATGATAATTAAGATTTTTAAAAAATAAGCAAAAAGTAAGAAGATATCAAGCACAGATTTCAGGATAACTCATTGAAGCCTCATATTTTAGCTTTGAGACTTAATTTTGGACGATCCACAGACAGAGGTTCCAGCAAGTAAATCACGATTAGGGTAATCCAAAGAACTCCTTTTCTTCAGTTGTCTGTGGAAAACGTGACATTTTTCTTCAGGTAAAATCCGTGTATGCTGGCTGCCAGCACAGAGCCATCTGGCTGGCCTTGGCCGATGGCCATTGGTCTTGGCTTTGTCCCACCCCTGCAGCAGCCTTCTTCTCCAGGATGGTCAAAGCTCACCCAGAGCAAAGATGCTCTGCACTCAGGAACACTGGATTCAGGCACTGATCCAAGCCCCTGCACAGCTCTGTGATATAAAAATGAGAAGAGGAGAACTTGTCTTTTAGCCCAAACATTTTCCAAACCACAGGCAATTACCATGTCTTTCACAGTCAAGGCACATTAGGTACATTGATAATAATTCCTGTAATTTTTAAGACCACAAAACATTAAAACATTGAAAATTATAAATAGATAACATCGAAGCATGGTGGGAATTCTATTTTGTATGCATGTGTAGATTGACTTAGGGTCTTTTCTTTTTATTCAGACTGGGCCAGAACCAAGTACCTGTAAGAATCAGCACAGTTCAGCCTTTTTTATCAATTGCAGTTGTGTCCATGTATGTGTGTGTGCATTCTTGGATATGCGTGCACACACCTGCATGTTACCTACACAAACTTCAGTGTTCCCATCCTTCTTAGGTGGGATTTTTGAACATTGCATTTACACTGGCCTAAAATAAGTTTGTTGGAGTCATGGGCGTCATGTAGTGGCCAGGCTGGGCTGCAAAGCCATTCGCTATCCAAACATTCAGAAGACCTTTAGGAATCAATGTGTTTTTGTTCAGGAATATATGTAGAATAGAATTTTCCTAGAGCAGTGTTGAGTCAAGAGGAAGCAAAAAACATGCCTTATTATTGGATCAAAATAAAAATAGGAAACTTCCATTGTTCATTTCACTACACCTATTGTTTCAATAACCAGTTTATCAATTCAGTTCAGAATCACAATTAGAGCTGGAGGAAACCAAAACCATCACCCACTCCTCTGATTTCGAGGCGGGGGAAATGACAACCCTGCAAGAAGGAGTCTCTTGCCTAAAACTATCCAGCACATAAGGTGTGCAGTTGGAGCCTGCCTTGCATTTGGGGTCCTTTCCATTCATTATACTAAGTCTTTGCTGTTAACAAACACCACTTATTGGGCTCTGATACTGGGGAATATAACACGTATGCTATGCCTTGAATGGCCAGGAGGGGGTGCTAGATGTTAGTACAAATAACTAAATGCATTCAAAACACTCTACTTTTAAAGCATGGCTGAGACGGGAGAATGGCGTGAACCCGGGAGGCGGAGCTTGCAGTGAGCCGAGATCGCGCCACTGCACTCCAGCCTGGGAGACACAGCGAGACTCTGTCTCAAAAAAAAAAAAAAAAAGCATGAAGCTGGGAGTTGAAAACAAATAGGAAATATAACATATTTTGTATTAAAATGCAGCAGCTTCATGAAGACAGAAATTAATCCTTGAATCATAAACAGCCAAGCAGTTCCCTTATGGCACAGGCTCTGGAGACCGATCAGTTTGGTTCGAATTCTTGGTGTGCTCTTTATTAGCTAGGTGACCTCGAGGCGTTATTTAACCTCTGAAAGCTTCAGTTTCATCTGAAAAATGAGGATAAGTAACACCTACTTTATGCTTGCGAGAAAAGAATACATATATACAATGTTTGACACTCAAAGGGTATTTGCTATCATTTAATGGATCAAGAATTTCTGTTATCATGTTAAAAATTAGTCTTTTAATAAAAGGCCATTAGCTATTTACTTAACAGTGCTAGAGGAAATTTCTATGACTTTTTGAGGTTCACCATAATTAACTGAATGAATACTATTCAACAGTATCTTAGGCTGTTTGCTTACTGGCATAGGAGAGTGACCCTTGAGTTTCTAAAATCTTTCTGAAATTTTCTTCATGATCTCTTATACTTTATAGCTTAAAAAGAAATATATATAATATTATATACATATGACATATGTAGACATAGTATATGTTATATAATTTATATTAAAATATTTATGCATATATATGAATATAAAATGGCCGGTAGCCAGGATTTTGGAATTTGTTAGACTTCAGTTGAAATCCGGGCTCCATTATTTACTTGTCAAATGACCTTGAAGAGTTTAACCTTTTTAAGATTCCAATTCTCTCATCTGTGAAATGTGATTGATTATATCTCCTTTGGAGTATTATTGTAAGAATTAAGTTGTGGTAAAGACTAGCTTAGATACCATTTAGTTTAGAAATGAATGAGGTGGCACAATCCCTGGTCCCAGGAGATGAATGGTGTATCCAGGGTAAAGGTTATTATCGCCACATACAGTGACTTTCCCAAGGACATACAACCTCTAAGCGACAGTGCTTGGATTTTTATTCTGCCTTTTCCAAAGCAATAGGTTCTTGGAGTTAAAAGTTCTCAGGTCAAACTCTCAGAAGTGGCCATATTTGGCAGCTCCATCTTGAGAAGTAACCTCTCTCTTCTGCACACTCTCCGTGGGATTGCATTCTTGGCTGCTCATCCTGGGCTGAGGCCCATGACGAGACCACTCCCAGGGCACCAGGCAGCCACAGGGCCGGTGGACAGAGCAGGCAGGAAGTGAAGCTTTGGCTGAGGTTTCTGCGACACACTTAACTTCCCTGGAAACGGTGCCTGACACAGCCTGGCCACAACACTGGCAGGAGATGCTGCTGTTTTCTGGGAACATGCAGGACCCTGTGAGCAGCACAGGACACAGGAACATAAACTGGGGACCGTCCTCCACCCACTCTGGCTTCATATCTTCTCCATTGTCCACTCCTATTTTAGTCCAGGATGATCAGTGACGATGTGCATGAGTTACTCATTCCCATCTATGCCCCAGCCCAGACTGACCATATTAAAATCCTGTTCTTTGCAGAATTTGTTATTTTTCCTTTTAATTTTCTATGGAAAGAACACACGTTATATAATTCAGCTTTATTGACACCCTTATAAAAGCCTTCTAAACTACATACCTGATAATTTATCCCGTTCAAATATGCATATATTTGTTGCATATATCTGTTGCCCAGGCTGGAGTGCAGTGGCACGATCACAGCTCACCGCAGCCTTGACCTCCCAGACTCAAGTGATCCTCCCACCTCAGCCTCCCAAGTAGTTCAGACTACAGGCGTGTGCCATCACACCCAGCTAAATTTTTGTATTTTTTGTAGAGACTGGGTTTCACCATGTTTCTCAGGTTGGTCTGGAACTCCTGGGCTTAACTGCCTTATCTGCCTGCCTCAGCCTCCCACAGTGCTGGGATTACAGGCATGAGCCACCGTGCCCAGCCTCACTGATACACATTAAATGCCTACTATGTTCCAGGCCTTGTGCTGTGTGCTGTTGATACTGAGGTGTGTGCCCCCTTAAGCTTGTTGAAAACACTACTGTCCTGCGTCACTGTGGTCACAAAGTGATACAGAGAGCCCAGACAACCATTTAGAGATGAGGAAATTCTAACAATTCTTAGTAAGAAGATTATTTCCCAAAATGTTGCTAGGGAACATCTCACAGCAGACTGAAACAGAAATATAAGCAACTATCTGCATACTAGAACTTTCTCCCCAAGGCAGTGCTATTTTTTTTTTAACAATTCTTCTATCATCATCATCATAATTCTGACCTCTTGATAGGTAAAGGTACAATTATGAGGAGAAGCAGAAGAACTTTTACATCTGTGAGTTTGCACCTGTCTCCCACCACAGTGAGCCGATCACACCCTCAGGCGCCCAGAAGACTGGCAAGGAGGACTTGATAGAGACAAAAGGAGAGACACAAGAGGGGACAGAGGTTAATATGAAGAGGGAGAGGGCGTGATATAGAGACAGTGATGGCAACAGAAACTAGAAAGATGAAGAGGGATGGAGAGCAGAGTGGAAGTGAGAAGGAAAGAAAATGATTGGGACAGTGGCCATACAAGCAAAAAGAGCGAGAGACAGAGACACATAGAGAGGAGTAGGTCTCTATCATGACCGGGAGAAAGAGAGAGAACAGAGACAGAAAGACAAAACACACAGAGAGAGGGTGAGAGACAGAGGGATAGAGAGACAGAGAGAGACAGAGAGAGGGAGAGAAGATGGAGCGAGAAAACAACAGAGAAGAGAGAGAGACTGTGATAAAAATATAGGGACAGGGAGAGGGACAGGGACTGAGAGAGACAGAGAAATAGGGAAAGATACAAGAAGAGAGAACTGGAGTTAGGGGGAGAGATAGGGAGAGAGAGAACGATAGACCTGGAGAGACAGAAGCTTACACATAGACACACAGAGTGTGGCAGTGTTAGTAAGATAGAGGTAAATATACAGAAATAGTGGTAAACTTTGAGATAGAAAAACATATATAAAGAGAAAAATAAAGAAATATGCATATTTATATATTGTTAAAAATAATATATAAATGTATGTATACATGTATAATATGTTATATAAAATATTATATGTATTTACATACAAAAAAACTAGCCAGAGGTGGTGGCGGGCACCTGTAGTCCCAGCTACTTGGGAGGCTGAGGCAGGAGAATGGCGTGAACCCGGGAGGCGGAGCTTGCAGTGAGCCAA
>NW_012098099.1:1811207-1812637 GCF_000951045.1 Mandrillus leucophaeus
AACTGTACACCAGGTGAGGACAGAGAGAAAGGGGGACTCTCTGTGGTCAGAGAGCCCTGGTTTTCTCTTTTTCGTCCTTTTCCATTCTCCTGCAGCCCCCTGGCAATCTGAGTGGCAGTGGCAGCAGCTATGGTGAGCCAGGAGCCTAAAACTCTTAGGAAAGGGATCCTTCTCTCTGATCAGGGAAGCTGTGGCCCTGAGAGAGAATCCTAGTGGTTTTTGTTCTCTCTATATCCTCTCACTACTTGGCCCTGGAGTCAGACACAATGGTGGGAAATGCAGTGTACTAAAGCCACACCTGTCCGGCCAGAGGACTGGAGGGGACTAGAAAGAACTAGAAAGTATTGCAGAGCGTGCAGAGGGAGGAAGATTAAGAAAGAAACATCGTGCAATGATATCTGGACTCCTGGGGCTCACCCACTAGCTGTGCATGCACAAACACAACCCCAAACAGCTCCAAATCCAAAGGCCTTGCAAACCGAAGTAGGAGTAGGCACTGCCCAGGTCCCAGAATGGCCACTGGGTGGCGCACACACGGGACGGGTCTGACAAGCACTGCCAAGGCTGGAAAACGGAACCAAGGGGAACTGCCCACCAAACACAAGTAGGAACTTGTAATCCCTAACTGGGTCAGTAGCCTGCTAACCAAAAAAAAAACCCTCCACATTCTGTGTAATATTTAAACAATGCCCAGAGCTCTATAACATGATATTCAAAGTGTACGGGATTTAATCCGAAATTACTCCGCATGTGGAGAACGAGGAAAATCTTAGCGTCTCCAAACGGAAAAGCCAAACAACAGATGCTAATCCTGACATGACACAGGTGTTGGAATAACAAAGACTTTAAAGGCGCTATTGTGACCATAGGAAGAAATGGAAAGAGAGGAGGAGAGAAAGTAAATAGATAGGAGTGATACAAATAGAGAAACAGAAAAAGAGATGAATAGAGATAGGCAGATAGAGAGACAGAAATATAGAGATATGAAGAGAGAGACTAAGAAACAGGAGCACCAAAGCAAAATAGAGGAGACTGAGCTGTAAGAGGGAGCTATAGAAGAAAAATGTAAAGGGATGAACAGCAACGGGACAGAGAAAAAATAAATATGGACATAAAGACAGAGATGGAAGAACACAGTGATAGAAAGCAATGCAGGAGATAGAGAAATAGAATAGTAGAAACAGAAATATAGCCAGTGCACATGAAAGCTATAAAGCAATTCATGGTAGTTGTCTAAATTCAATATATCATTAGGGTTGCATAATGCTAATATTCTCATTTTAACATTTCTCCTAAATTTATTGGTTGTAATACTTCCACAAAAGAACTTTCATTCGGCCGGGCACAGTGGCTCACGCCTGTAATCCCAGCACTTTGGAAGGCCAAGGTGGGTGGGTCACTTGAAGTCAGGAGTTCAAGACCAGCCTGGC
>NW_012098099.1:1813622-1818061 GCF_000951045.1 Mandrillus leucophaeus
CATGTGCATGTGTCTTTATAGCAGCATGATTTATAATCCTTTGAGTATATACCCAGTAATGAGATGGCCGGGACAAATGGTATTTCTAGTTCTAGATTCTTGAGGAATCACTATGCTATGGTTTTCAAGATTTTGTGTAGGTGTTATTCTTTTGGTGCTTATAATGTCCTACCGATGGTTAGTGAGAGCCACGGCCATTGTTTTTCTTTGAGTAGAGTCCAAGGCAAACCAACATGCCTCACCCTCAGTCCTGTTAATAAAGCAGGTTCAAATCTTCTCAGAGTGGCCCTGGGTGGTTGCCTCCAAGTGGACTTGCAAATGTGAAAAGGAAGGTGATTCAGGGCCCTAATCAGAAGCTTCCTGGCAGGACCAGGTCCTGGAAGCAGCGTGGGCTGCTGCAACTCTGAAGAGCAGGTTGTGAGCCTGCTATGGAACTGCCCTCTCCCAAGGGCCATGGCCAGCTGGCACCAGGGTCGGCTTTCCCCACATCTGCACTCCCCCTGCTGCAGGCCTGAGCTCTCCATGCCCCTGGCTCTTTCCTGCAGAGGGCCTGCCCTCAGTGGCCAAAGGAGGGCGCTGGAGAACGGACCTGAGCAGAGAGGCAGGAGCTCCTCTGCGGGGTCCTCTCAGGCAACACCTCTTCTGGAAGGAAGGCTTGGGAGTCCCCTGAGACAGATCCTCAGTCACTTCTCTCTGCCTGTGTCTTAGAAAGACCAGCTCCTCCTGCTGTCTTCTGTGCTAGGGATCACTTCCTTGTTGAGTGGCACCTGAATTTTGAGAGGTTCCTCTGCTCCTCTTCATCTGATCCCTTTCCTTCCAAGGCCCCGCAGAGGAAGGCATGCGGTGGGCCCTAGCCCTGGTTCTAGCTCTCCTGTCTCCTGGTGAGTGTGCTGCCTACAGAGAGGCTCATGGGTTTTGTTTTGTTCTTTTCTTCTTTTGCAAGGGGTGCCATACTAAGAAATGCCTCATTATATTTTGTGTTGGTTCCATTGCAGCCAGTCAGAAATCTTCCAACTTGGAAGGGAAAACGAAGTCAATCACCGGGCCTACTGGGTCACCTGCTGAAATCACCTGTGATCTTCCTGGAGTCAGTACCTTATACATCCACTGGTACCTACACCAGGAGGGGAAGGCCCCACAGCGTCTTCTATACTATGAACCCTACTACTTCACGGTTGTGTTGGAATCAGGAATCAGTCCAGGAAAGTATGACACTGCAAGCACAAGGAAGAGCTGGAATTTGAGACTGCAAAATCTAATTGAAAATGATTCTGGGATCTATTACTGTGCCACCTGGGACAGGCACCATGATTCAGACCTGCCCTACACCACACTAAAAATCTGCCTGTGGTTGCTTCTGGTACACAAGATAGACCAGCCAACTCTTATTTCCTGCCCTGAATTTACTGTATTCTGTACAAAGAGAAACACAGCTTAACTCCTGCTCTCCCCCCTAATATCACACTCCCCTGGGCAGCAGCTGCATCCTGTTCCCCACTCTCCCCCAGGACTTTCCCGAAGACCAAGTTGCCATCTCCAGGCCTCAGCTCAGCAGCCTGGCTGAGGTCTCCTAGGACATGGGGGAGGCCCACTCACTCTGCTTCCTAGGACAGACAGGTACACCTAGAGTCCAACTGTGAAGCAAGATATTTTGGACAGCAAATGGAAAGGGTGTTTATACTGAATCATGTATCCAATCATGGTCCAGGGATCACAGCTGAGAGTGGCACTTATTCCTTATGTCCATAACAATATATGCAATACTATAATGACCACCAAAACGCTAGGCCTACATATGCAGTTGAACATTCTCGCCCTCTGCCCTCCCTTTTATCCTCGCCCTCCTTTCTTACTTCCATGCTTACTTTTATTATTTTTCTCTCCCTCCCTCCCTTCTTCCTTTCCTTCCATCTTCTCTCCCTCCCCCGCTCTTCCTTCCTTCCATCCATTCTCCGTTTCTTTCCTTCCTTCCTCCCTTGCTTTTCTCTCTCTTTCTTTCCTTTTTGGGTACATAATCAGAATACTTTTTCCACAAAACCATTTGAAATAATTTTCCTCTATTTGTTCATGCCAACATTGATACAGGTACTTTAAATGTTCAGTCTTCATTTTTATATTTTGGAAATTTGTTGTGTTACTTTGTTTTGTTTCATATTTGTTTTGTATATACAAAACATTTACATGGAACTGAAGTCAAAATTATAGAAGATGCGTTTGAAGATTTTAGCATCCATTGTAGAGTTCTCGTTCCTCTTTTCTCCCTCACCCCATAGGTAAAAATATTTTTATGAGTTTTCTTGAACTTTTTAACTTTGTTTGTCATAGCACAGTATGTATCAATTCTATTTAAATGACATATTTATATTTTTTGTTCCTATATTTGGTTTTTATACATTTTAATCAATCTCTTATTTTCCCATGTCTGGATTTTGTGTCTGACTTCTAAAGGTGCACATACTTCATAAGTATGCATACGGAAATCCATATCATGTATTTGAATGTTTTGATGCATTGATTATTTAATGATGGCATCATTGGTCTATCAGGAATTTTTATACAATAATTACTGTATTAGTAATAATAATACTGGCCAGGCCTGGTGGCTCATCCTGTAATCCCAGCATTTGGGTAGTCCGGTTGTTAGGATCACTTGAGGCCAGGAGATTGCGACCAGCTTAGCCAACATGGTGAAACCCTGTCTCTACTAAAAATACAAAAAATTAACCGGCTGTAGTGGTGCACACATGTGACCCCAGCTACTTTGTATGCTGAGGCAGGAGAATCTCTTGAGCCTGGAAGGTAAAGATTTCAGTGAGCTAAGATCACACTACTGCTATCAAGTTTGGGCAACAGAGTGAGACACTGTCTCAAAAAAGTTAATAATAATAATATTGATGGTAAATATGGGTACTGACATTCTGGTAGTTAATTTACTAAATACATTACTTTCTATTTTATTTAATCTATATAGAAACTTCATTAAAGGTTTAAAGTACTGTTGAATTTAACATTAGAAATTCGGGGGTTAATTAACATTTCCTAAGTCGTATACTTTAACTTGATAATGATTGGAATCCAAGCTCTGCGATTCTGAAAATGAGATTTGTGAATTCAGTTTGCATTCCCCCATCTTTAGGAGTACTTGCATTTTTTACAACATTATGGGTCATTTACAGTTCTTCTTTTGTGAATTGCCCTGTCACACTCTTGACCTATTTTCCTTTTGGAAGATTAATTTTTTCTCGTTGGTATGAAAGACTTAATATACACCATTTTAGATAAACTGACCCTTTATCAAATGTGTTGAAATATATCTTCTCCTATGTTATTATTTTATTTGACAACTTTTGGCGAATTGCACTTTGAAAAAAAAAATCTATCAATTTTTCTAGGGTCTCTATTTTGACATCAGACTTAGAGAGGCCAGTCTCACCTAGAATTTGTATGCAATTCATCATCGTTTAAATCTAATGATTTTTTTTATTATAACTTAATTACTACTTGTGACTGCTAAGGTAGAAATGTAACAATATTTGTTTCCATATGGTAGCTCAATACCCAAAAGAGAACTTATTAAATAATTGGCTATTTCCTTGTGGATATTAACATATAACTTTATCACATGAGAAAATATTACATACATGTGGTTCTCTTTCTGAATTTTCCACTGTGTTCCATGAATCTTGTCATTCTAGTGCCAGTATTGTCCTCTCTTCAGCACTGTAGCTTTGTAGTTCTTTTCACATTCTGATGAGGTTTCTCTCATTATATTTTTCTTTTAAGAATTTTCTGTGCATTCTAGTGTGATCTCAATTCTCTCCCTTCCCATTTTTAAACCGTGGGACTTCTGTCCAACAAGACTTTTTCATGCTCCAAGGCAGGCAAGCTCCCCGGCTTCACAAGAACCCTGAGAACTCAGCTTTCAGAGCTGCTCCTATGGAAGCCTCACGTCCTGCACGTGTGGTCCAGTGGCAGAGGGAGACCAACCAGAGCCCCCTCCCTTTCTCATTTCCAGCTGTGATGACAACAGAAACTAAACTCTCTGAGCTAGGCCAACACCACAACCGAGAGGGACATTGTTCTACATTTCATTACCCATATTTCAAACTTGTGTCTTCTTATAGAGGAGGTGAAAATCTGTGTATGCCCTACTGAATTTTCACAATTATATTACTGGACTTGTTTTTTCCCCTATATTTCCATCTGTGAATCCAGGTGCACTGCAGATCTCAGTCTGCTTTCTGAGGATAGGGCTAACAAATAAAATATACAATGACAGATAATTTGGAAGTTCAGGTAAATAACAAGTTTTTAGTTTAAGTATGTTCCAAATATTGCATGACATGGCACCCTGAACTACTTTAAAAAACAAACAAGGCCGGGCGCGGTGGCTCAAGCCTGTAATCCCAGCACTTTGGGAGGCCGAGACTGGCGGATCA
>NW_012098099.1:1818731-1824667 GCF_000951045.1 Mandrillus leucophaeus
CCCCACACACATACACCCATTCATCTTAGAACAGAGTCCAAGACCCACCCACACACATGATCCTCAGTCCTTTTTTATTTTATTTTATTTATTTTTATTATTATTTTTTATCATACTTTAAGTTCTAGGGTACATGTGCCCAACGTGCAGGTTTGTTACTTATGTATACATGTGCCATGTTGGTGTGCTGCACCCATCAACTCATCATCTACATTAGGTATTTCTGCCAGTGCAAACCCTCCTCCCTCCCCCCACCTCACTACAGGCCCCACTGTGTGATGCTCCCTACCCTGAGCCCATGTGTTCTTATTGTTCAATTCCCACCTATGAGTGAGAACATGCGGTGTTTGGTTTTCTTTCCTTGTGCTAGTTTGCTGAGAATGATGGTTTCCAGCTTCATCCATGTCCCTACAAAGAACATGAACTCATGCTTTTTTATGGCTACATAGTATTCCATGGTGTATATGTGCCATATTTTCTTAATCCAGTCTATCATTGGTGGACATTTGGGTTGATTCCAAGTCTTCGCTATTGTGAATAGTGCTGCAATAAACATACGCCTTGGGTGGTACCTCCAAGTGTCCTTGCAGATGTGAAAAGCAAGGTGGTTCATTTCCCTAATCAGAGACTTCCTGGCAGGAGAAGGTCCTGGCATTAGCATTAGCTGCTGCAACTCTGAAGAGCAGGTTGTGAGCCTGCTGTGGGACTGCCCTCTCCCAAGGGCCATGGCTAGCTGGTGCAAGGGTCGGCTTTCCCCACATCTGCACTCCCTCTGCTGCAGGCCTGAGCTCTCCACGCCCCTGGCTCTCTCCTGCAGAGGGCCTGCTCTCAGCTGCCACAAGAGGGCGCAGGAGAATGGACCTGAGCAGAGAGCCAGGAGCTCCACTGCCTGGTCCTCCCAGGCACCACCCCTGCTGGGAGGAAGGCTTGGGAGTCCCCTGAGACAGATCCTCAGCCACTTCTCTCTGCCTGTGTCTCAGAAAGACCAGCTCCTCCTACTGTCTTCTGTGCTAGGGATCACTTCCTTGCTGAGTGGGACCTGAGTTTTGAGAGGATCTTCTGCTCCTCTTCATCTGATCCCTTTCCTTCCAAGGCCCAAGAGAGGAAGGCATGTGGTGGGCCCCAGTCCTGCTTCTAGCTCTCCTGTCTCCTGGTGAGTGTGCTGCCTATAGAGAGGTTTTGTTTTGTTTTGTTTTCTTCTTTTGCAAGGGGTGCCATACTAAGGAATGACTCATTATATTTTGTGTTGCTTCCATTGCAGCCAGTCAGAAATCTTCCAATTTGGAAGGGAGAACAAAGTCAGTCACCAGGCCGACTGGGTCATCCGCTGAAATCACCTGTGATCTTCCTGAAGTCAGTAGCTTCTACATCCACTGGTACCTACACCAGGAGGGGAAGGCCCCACAGCGTCTTCTGTACTATGACTCCTCCAACTCCAGGGTTGTGTTGGAATCAGGAATCAGTTCAGGAAAGTATGATAGTTATGGAAGCACAAGGAGGAGGAACTTGAGATTGAGACTGCAAAATCTAATTGAAAATGATTCTGGGGTCTATTACTGTGCCAACTGGGACAGGCACAGTGATTCAGACCTGCTGAACACCATACTGAAAATCTGCCGTGTGGCTGCTTCTAGTACACAAGACAGAACCACCCCCTCTCACTTCCTGCCACCCAATTTACTGTACGCTGAACAAGAGAAACACAGCTTAACTCCTGATCTCCCCTACAGGATTACACTCCCCTGGCAGCAGCTGCCCCCTGTTCCCCACCCTCCCCCAGGACTTCCCTGAAGACCAAGCTGCCATCTCAGCTAAGCCTTAGCGAAGCAGCCTGGCTGAGAGCAAGGTTCTTTAGTTCTCCTAGGACGTGGGGGAGGCCCACTCACTCTGCTGCCTAGGACAGACAGGTACACCTAGGGTCCAGCTGTGAAGCAAGATATTTTGGACAGCAAATGGGAAGGGTATTTATACTGAATCGTGTATCCCATGATCCAGAGATCACAGCCGAGAGTGGTGCTTATTCCTTATGTCTATAACAATATAAGCAATGCCATAATTACCACTAAAACACCAGGCCTAGATATGCAGGTGAACATTCTCTCCCTCTGCCCTCCCTTTTATTCTCTCTCTCTTCTTTCTTACTTCTTTGGTTGCTTTTATTATTTTGCTCTCTCTCCCTTCCTTCTTCCATCCCTCCATCCCTCCCTCCCTCCCTTTTTCCTTCCTTCCCTCCCTTCCTCCCTTTTTCCTTCCATCCATTCTCCTTCCTTTTTTTCCTTCCTTCCTTCTTTGCTTTTATCTCTCTTTCTTTCCTTTTTGGGTACATAATCAGACTACTTTTTCCACAAAATCATTTGAAATAATTTTCCTCTATTTGTTCGTGCCAACATTGATGCAGTTACTTTGAATGTTCAATCTTCATTTTTATATTTTGGAAATTTGTTGTGTTACTTTGTTTTGTTTCATATTTGTTTTGTATATATAAAACATTTACATGGAACTGAAGTCAAAATTATAGAAGATCCATTTGAAGATTTTAGCATCCATTGTAGAGTTCTCGTTCCTCTTTTCCCCCTCACCCTATAGGTAAAAATATTTTTATGAGTTTTCTTGAACTTTTTAACATTGTTTGTCATAGCACAGTATGTATCAATTCTATTTAAATGACATATTTATATTTTTTGTTCCTATATTTGGTTTTTATACATTTTAATCAATCTCTTATTTTCCCATGTCTGGATTTTGTGTCTGACTTCTAAAGGTGCACATACTTCATAAGTATGCATACGGAAATCCATATCATGTATTTGAATGTTTTGATGCATTGATTATTTAATGATGGCATCATTGGTCTATCAGGAATTTTTATACAATAATTACTGTATTAGTAATAATAATACTGGCCAGGCCTGGTGGCTCATCCTGTAATCCCAGCATTTAGGTAGTCCGGTTGTTAGGATCACTTGAGGCCAGGAGATTGCAACCAGCTTAGCCAACATGGTGAAACCCTGTCCCTACTAAAAATACAAAAAATTAACTGGCTGTAGTGGTGCACACATGTGACCCCAGCTACTTTGGATGCTGAGGCAGGAGAATCACTTGAGCCTGGAAGGTAAAGATTTCAGTGAGCTAAGATCACACTACTGCTATCAAGTTTGGGCAACAGAGCGAGACACTGTCTCAAAAAAGTTAATAATAATAATAATATTGATGGTAAATATGGGTACTGACATTCTGGTAGTTAATTTACTAAATACATTACTTTCTATTTTATTTAATCTATACAGAAACTTCATTAAAGGTTTAAAGTACTGTTGAATTTAACATTAGAAATTCGGGGGTTAATTAACATTCCTTAAAGTCATATGCTTTAATCCAAGCTCTGTGGTCCCGAAAATGAGATTTGTTAATTCAGTTTGCATTCCCCCATCTTTAAGACTACTAGCATTATTTTACAACTTTATAGGTCATTTATACTTCTTCTTTTGAGAATCGCCTTGTCATACTCTTTGTCTATTCTTCTTTTGGAGGATTAATATTCTCTCCTTGGTCGTAAGAATTAATATACACCATTTTAGAGATACTGACCCTTTATCAAATGTGTTGAAGGTATTTCTCCTCATTTGTTATTATTTACATTTGACACCTTTTGGTGAATTTGTCCTTTAAAAAAAAACAATTCTATCAACTTTTCTAGGGTGTCTCGTTTGATGTCAGGCTTAGAGAGGCCAATCTCACCTAGAATTTGTATGCAATTCATCATCGTTTAAATCTAATGATTTTCTTTTTATTACATGTAAGTCAGTATTTGTGACTGGTAACATAGAAATGCAACAATATTTGTTTCCATATAGTAAGTCAATACCCAAAAGAGAACTTACTAAATAATTGACTATTTCCTTGTGGATATTAACATATAACTTTATCACATGAGAAAATATTATATACATGTGGTTCTCTTTCTGGATTTTCCACTGTGTTCCTTGAATCTTGTCATTCTAGTGCCGGTATTGCCCTCTCTTCAGCACTGTAGCTTTATAGTTCTTTTCACATTCTGATGAGGTTTCTCTCATTATTTTTTTCTTTTAAGAATTTTCTGTGCATTCTAGTGTGATCTCAATTCTCTCCCTTCCCATTTTTGAACCATGAGACTTGTGTCCAGCAAGACTTTTTCACGCTCCAAGGCAGGCAAGCTCTCCGGCTTCACAAGGACCCCGATAACTCAGCTTTCAGAGCTGCTCCTGTGGCAGCCTCATGTCCTGCACGTGTGGTCCAGAGGCAGAGGGAGACCAACCGGAGCCTCCTCCCTTTCTCATTCCCAGCTGTGATGACAGCAGAAACTGAACTCTCTGAGCTGGGCCAACACCACAACCGAGAAGGACATTGTTCTATATCTCATTATGCATATTTCAAACGTGTGTCTCTATATGCTACTTATAGAGGTGTGAAAATCTGTGTATGCTGTAGGGAATTTTCACAATTATATTACTGTACTTGTTTTGTCCCCTATATTTCCATCTGTAAATCCAGGCGCACTGCAGATCTCAGTCCACTTTCTGAGGGTAGGGCTGAGAAATAAAATATTCAATACCAGACAATTTGGAAGTTCAGATAAATAACAAGTTTTTAATTTAAGTATTTCCAAATATTACATGATATGGCACCCAGTACTACTTAAAAAAAAAACAAAAAACAAAAAAAACCAAAAAACTCATACTCCTACTTTAACGAACAAAAATCCTCTAAAAAAGAGATCACACCCACAGGATCACAGGCACCCCCTGCCTCACACCCCCACAGACACACATACACCCATTTACCTTAGAGCACAGTCCAACACCCACCAACGTACTGATCCTCAGTCCTTTTAATAAAGCAGCTTCAACCCTTCTCAGAGTGGCCTTGAGTGGTTGCCTTCATGTGTCTGCAGATGCAAAAAGGAAGGCAGTTCAGGGCCCTAATCAGAGGCTTCCTGTCAGGACAAGGCCCTGGCTTCAGCATTAGCTGCTGCAAGCCTGAAGGGCAGGATGTGAGCCTGTTGTGGGACTGCCCCCTCCAAGGTCTGAGCCTGTTAACTCGGGGGTCAGCTTCCCCTACATCTGCAGTCCCTCTGCCAGAGGCCTGAGCTCTCCATGCCCTGGGCTCTCTTCCGCAGACGGCCTACTCTCAGCGGCCACAGGAGGGCGCTGGAGAACGGACCTGAGCAGAGAGGCAGGAGTTCCTCTGCAGGTCTTCCCAGGCACCACCTCTTCTGGAAGGAAGGCTTGGGAGTCCCCTGAGACAGATCCTCAGTCACTTCTCTCTGCCTGTGTCTCAGGAAGACCAGCTCCTCCTGCTGTCTTCTGTGCTAGGGATCACTTTCTTGTTGAGTGGCACCTGAGTTTTGAGAGGGTCTTCTGCTCCTCTTCATCTTGTCCCTTTTCTTTCAAGGTCCCAGAGAGGAAGGCATGCGGTGGGCCCTAGCCCTGCTTCTAGCTTTCTTGTTTCCTGGTGAGTGTGCTGCCTACAGAGAGGCTCATAGGTTCTGTTGTGTTTTGTCTTCTTCTTTTGCAAGGGGTGCCATACTAAGGAATGCCTCATTATATTTTGTCGTTTCCCATTGCAGCTGGTCAGAAATCTTCCAACTTGGAAGGGATAACAAAGTCAGTCACCAGGCCAACTGGGTCATCTGCTGAAATAACTTGTGATTTTTCTGGAGACAGTAACTTTTATATCCACTGGTACCTACACCAGGAGGGGAAGGTCCCACAGCGTCTTCTGTACTATGACGTCTCCAACTCAAGGGATGTGTTGGAATCAGGACTCAGTCCAGGAAAGTATTATACTCATACACGCACAAGGTGGAGTTGGATATTGATACTGCGAAATCTAATTGAAAATGATTCTGGGGTCTATTACTGTGCCAACTGGGACAGGCACAGTGATTCAGACCTGCT
>NW_012098099.1:1828602-1828892 GCF_000951045.1 Mandrillus leucophaeus
CAGAGATCACAGCCGAGAGTGGTGCTTATTCCTTATGTCTATAACAATATAAGCAATGCCATAATTACCACTAAAACACCAGGCCTAGATATACAATTGAACATTCTCTCCCTCTGCCTTCCCTTTTATTCTCTCTCTCTTCTTTCTTACTTCTTTGGTTGCTTTTATTATTTTTCTCATTCTCCCTTCCTCCTTCCATCCCTCCATCCCTCCCTCCCTCCCTCATTCCTTCCTTCCCTCCCTTCCTCCCTTTTTCCTTCCATCCATTCTCCTTCCTTTTTTTCCTTCCT
>NW_012098099.1:1828942-1837703 GCF_000951045.1 Mandrillus leucophaeus
CCCCCTCTCATTTCCTGCCACCAAATTTACTGTATGCTGAACAAGAGAAACACAGCTTAACTCCTGACCTCCCCCTAATATCACATTCCCCTGGCAGCAGCTGCCCCCTGTTCGCCACCCTCCCCCAGAACTTTCCTGAAGACCAAGCTGCCATCTCCAGGCCTCAGCTAAGCAGCCTGGCTGAGAGCAAGGTTCTCTTAGCTCTCCTAGGACATGGGCAAGGCCCACTCAATCTGCTACCTAGGACAGACAGGTACACCTAGGGTCTAGCTGTGAAGCAAGATATTCTGGACAGCAAATGGGAAGGGTATTTTTACTGAATCATGTATCCAATCATGGTCCAGATATCGCAGCTGAGAGTGGTGCTTTTTCCTTATGTCTGTAACAATACAAACGATACTAAAATTACCACCAAAATACCTGGCCTAGATATGCAGTTGAACATTCTCTCCCTCTGCCCTCCCTTTTATTCTCTCTTTTTCTTCTTTGCTTGCTTTTATTTTTTTCTCCCTTCCTTCCTCCCTCCCTCGCTCCATCCTTCTATCCCTTCTTCCCTTGTTTCCTTCCATCCATTTTCCTTCTTTTCTTTCCTTCCTGCCTTCTTTACTTTTCTCTCTCTTTCTTTCCTTTTTCGGGTACATAATCAAAATACTTTTTCCACAAAATCATTTGAAATAATTTTTCTCTATTTGTTCATGCCAACATTGATACAGCTACTTTAATTGTTCAGTTTTCATTTTTATATTTTGGAAACTTGTTGTGTTACTTTGTTTTGTTTCATATTTGTTTTGTATATATAAAACATTTACATGGAACTGAAGTCAAAATTATAAAAGAAGATGGATTTGAAGATTTTAACTTCCATTGTAGAATTCTTGTTCCTCTTTTCTCCCTCACCCTATAGGTAACAATATTTTTATCAGTTCACTTGAGCTTTTTCACTCTGTTTTTCATAGCGGAGAATGTATTGCTTCTATTTCAATGCCATATTTATATTTTCATTCTGATATTCCGTTTTTGTACATTGTAATCAATCTTTTATTTTCCTATGTCTGGATTGTGTGTCTTACTTCTAAAGGTGCACATACTTCATAAGTATGCATAAAGAAATCCATATTATGTATTTGAATGTTTTTATGCATTATTTAATGATGGCATCATTGTTCTGTCAGGAATTTTTACACAATAATTGCTGTATTAGTAATAATAATCCTGACCAGGCCCGGTGGCTTGTGCCTGTAATCCCAGCATTTGAGTATTCCAGTCAATAGGAACACTTAGGTCAGAAGACTGTGACCAGCTTAGCCAACATGGTGAAACCTTGTCTCTACTAAAAGTACAAAAAATTAGCTGGCTGTAGTGGTGCACACATGTAATCCCAGCTACTTTGGATGCTGAGGCAGGAGAATCTCTTGAGCCTGGAAGGTGGAGTTTTCAGTTAGCTAAGATCACACTACTGCTCTCCAGTTTGGAGAACAGAGTGAGACTCTGTCTCAAAAAAACTAATAATAATAATATGATGGTAAATATGGGTACTGACATTCTGGTAGTTAATTTACTAAGCACATTACATGCATATTTTATTTAATCTATACAGAAACTTTATTAAGGATTTAAAGTACCATTGAATGTAACATAAGAAATTGGGGGTTTAATTAACATTCCCTAAATCATGTACTTTAATTTGATAATGATTGCATTCCAAGCTCTGTGGTTCCAAAAATGAGATTTGTTAATTTGGTTTGCATTCCCCCATCTTTAAGAGTACTAGCATTGTTTTACAACTTTATAGGTCGTTTATACTTCTTCTTTTGAGAATCGCCTTGTCATACTCTTTGCCTATTCTTCTTTTGGATGATTAATTTTTTCTTATTGGTCGTAAGAATGAATATACACCATTTTAGAGATACTGACCCTTTATCAAATGTGTTGAGGATATTTCTCCTCATTTGTTATTATTTACATTTGGCAACTTTTGGTGAACTGAACTTTGATAAAAACACAATAAAATCTATCAATTTTTCTAGGGTGTCTAGTTTGATGTTAGTCTTAGAGAGGCCAATCTTACCTAGAATTTGTATGCAATTCATCATCGTTTAAGTCTAATGATTTTCTTTGTATTACTACTAAATCACTATTTGTAACTGGTAAGGTAGAAATGCAACAATATTTGTTTACATATGGTAAGCCAATACCCAAAAGAGAACTTATTAAATAATTGACTATTTCCTTGTGGATATTAACATATAACTTTATCACATGAGAAAATATTACATACATGTGGTTCTCTTTCTGGATTTTCTGCTGTGTTCCATGAATCTTGTCATTCTAGTGCCAGTATTGCCCTCTCTTCAGCACAGTAGCTTTATAGTTCTTTTCACATTCTGATGAAGTTTCTCTCATTATTTTTTTGTTTTAAGAATTTTCAGTGCATTCTAGTGTGATCTCAATCCTCTCCCTTCCCATTTTTAGACTGTGAGACTTCTGTCCAGAAAGACTTTTTCATGCTCCAAGGCAGGCAAACTCCCCGGCTTCACAAGGAGCCCTACTGGGTGCTGATTTCGTTGGGCACCAGATATCGGGGAAATCAGCCCCCAATATTTCAATGTAGGTTATTTTCTGTTTTCCCTAAGTGTCAGCCAGTCTGAGAAATAAAGAGAAAAAGTACAAAGAGAGAAATTCTACAGCTGGGCTACCAGGAGTGACATCACATATCGGCAGGTTCCATGATGCCCACCTGAGCCGCAAAGCCAGCAAATTTTTATTAGGGATTTCGAAAGGGGAGGGGTGTATGAATAGGGAGTAAGTCACAAAGATCACACGTTTCAAAGGGCAATAAAAGATCACAAGGGCAGAAGGGCAGAGCAAGATCACAAGGCCAGGGCAAAATTAGAATTACTGATGAGTTTCCATGTCCCACTGGGTACATACTGTCTTGATACTCTCTTGATACTATCTTCCTTACCAGGAAACAGGATTCGAGAGCAGAAAACTGGTCTGACTAGAATTCACCAGGCTGGAATTTCCCCAACCTAGTAAGCCTGAGGGCACTACAGGAGACAGGGCATATTTCATCTCTTATCTTCAACCACATAAGACAGACACTCCTAGAACGGTTGTCAATAGGCCTGCCCCTGGGAATACGTTCCTTCCCCAGGGTTATTCCTTGCTGGGAAAAGAATTCAGTGATATTTCTCCTATTTGCTTTCTGCAAGAAGAAAAATATGACTCTGTTCTGCCTGACACTACAGTCAGTCAGACCTTATGGTTATATCCCTTGTTCCCTGAAAATTGCTGTTATCCTGTAAGAACAGGGTGCCTAGATTTGATATTGTTCAAACACACATGTTTTACAAACAATTTGTACAGATAATGCAATCATCACAGGGTCCTGAGGTAACATACATCCTCAACTTATGAAGATGGTGGGATTAAGAGATTAAAGTATAGACAGGCATAGGAAATTATAAGAGTATTGATTGGGGAAGTGATAAATCTCCATGAAATCGTCACAATTTATGTTCAAAGACTGCAGTAAAGACAGGCGTAAGAAATTATAAAAGTATTAATTTGGGGAACTGATAAATGTCCATGAAATCTTCACAATTTATGTTCTTCTGCTGCAGCTTCAGCTGGTCCCTCCATTCGGGGTCCCTGACTTCCCACAACAAACCCTGAGAACTCAGCTTTCAGAGCTGCTCCTACGGCAGCTTCATGTCCTGCACATGTGGTCCAGAGGCAGAGGGAGACCAACCAGAGCCCCCTCCCTTTCTCATTCACAGCTGTGATGACAGCAGAAACTGAACTCTCTGAGCTGGGCCAACACCACAACTGAGAGGGACATTGTTTTACATCTCATTATGCATATTTTAAATGTATGTCTCTATATACTTCTTAGAGAGGAGGTGAAAATCTGTGTATGCCCTACTGAATTTTCACAATTATATTACTGTACTTGTTTTGTCCCCTATATTTCCATCTGTGAATCCAGGTGCACTGCAGATCTCAGTTCACTTTCTGAGGGTAGGGCTGCCAAACAAAATAGACAATACCCAGGGAATTTGGAAGTTCAGGAAAATAACAAGTTTTTGGTTTATGTATGTTCCAAATATTGCATAACATGGCACCCTGAACTACTTAAACAACAACAACAACAACAACAGCAACTCATACACCTACTTCAATGAATAAAAATCCTCTAATAAAGAGATCACACCCACAGGATCACAGACACCCCTTCCCCACCTCCACCCCCCGACACACCCATTTACCTTACAGGAGAGTCCAAACCCACCAACATACATGATCCTCAGTCCTTTTAATAAAGCACGTTCAACCCTTCTCAGAGTGGCCTTGGGTGGTTGCCTCCAAGTGCCATGCAGAGGCAAAAAGGAAGGCAGTTCAGGGCCCTCATCAGAGGCTTCCTGGCAGGACAAGGTCCTGGCATCAGCATTTGCTGCTGCAACTCTGAAGTGCAGGGTGCGAGCCTACTGTGGGACTGCCCCCTCCGAGGGCTGAGCCGTCTGACTCCAGGGTCAACTTCCTGGACATTTGCAGTCCCTCTGCCGCAGGCTTGAGCTCTCCATGCCCCTGGCTGTCTTCTGCAGAGGGCCTGCTCTCAGCTGCCACAGAGGGTGCTGGAGAATGGGCCTGAGCAGAGAAGCAGGAGCTACTCTGCAGGTCCTCCCAGGCACCACCCCTCTGAGAGGAAGGTTTGGGAGTCCCGCAAGGTAGATCCTCAGTCACTTCTCTCTACCTGTGACTCAAGAAGACCAGCTCCCCCCACTGCCGTCTGTGCCAGAGATCACTTCCTTGTTGAGTAGAACCTGAGTTTTGAGAGGGTCTTCTGCTCCTCTTCATCTGGTCCCTTTCCTTCCACAACCCCAGAGAAGAAGGCATGCAGTGGACCCTAGCCGTGCTTCTAGCTTTCCTGTCTCCTGGTAAGTGTGCTGCCTACAGAGAGGCTCACGGGTTTTGTTTTGTTTTGGTTTGGTTTGGTTTCTTTCTTCTTTTGCAAAGGATGCCCTACTAAGAAATGCCTCATTATATTCTGCCAGTCACATATCTACTAACTTGGAAGCAAGAAGAAAGTCAGGCACCAGGGGGTCAGGGTCATCTGTTGTTATCACCTGTGATCTTCCTGTAGAAAATACCTTCTACATCCACTGGTACCAACACCAGGAGGAGAAGGCCCCACAGCATCTTCTGTGCTATGACCCATTCACTCCAGGGATGTGTTGGAATCAGGAGTCAGTCTAGGAAAGCATGATAATTATGGAAGTACAAGGATAAGTCAGAAATTTATACCTCTGAAACTAAATGAAAGTGACTCTGGGGTCTATTACGGTGCCAATTGGGACAGCCACAGTGATTCATACCTGCTGAATACCACACTGAAAATCTGCCTTGCGGCTGCTTCTGGTACACAAGGTAGAAATGACCCATCTCATTTCTTGCCACCAAATTTACTGTATTCTGTACAAAGAGAAACACAGCTTAACTCCTGATCTCCCCACTAATATCACACTCCCCTGGCAGCTGCACCCTGCTCTCCTCCCTCCCCCAGGACTTTGCTGAAGACCAAGCTGCCATCTCCAGGCCTCAGCCAAGCATCCTGGCTGAGAGCAAGGTTCTCTCAGCTCTGCTAGGACATGGGGGAGGCCTGCTCATTCTGCTTCCTAGGACAGACAGGTACACCTAGGGTCCAGTTGTGAAGTGAGATACTTTGGACAGCAAACGGAAAGGGTATTTATACTGAATCATATATCCTGAGATCACAGCCGAGAGTGTTGCTTATTCCTTATGCATATAGCAATATAAGCAATACTGTAATTACCACTAAAACACTAGGCCTAGATATGCAGTTGAACATTCTCTCCCTCTAACTTCCTTTTATTTTTCCTCTCTCTACTTTCCTGGTTACTTGCTGTTTTACTACACGTCCCTTTTTCTGCCCTCCTCTCCCTCCCTCCCTAGTTCCCTTCCTAGCTTGCTTGCCTGCCTTCCTTCCTTCCTCCCTCTTTCCCTCCCTCCCTCCCTCCCTTCCTTCCTTCCTTCCTTCCTTCTCTTCTTCCCTCCCTTCCTTCCTTCCTTTTTTCCTTTCTTCCATTTCTCTCTCTTTCTTTTTTGGGCACACAATCAGAATACAGAATAATTCTCTATATGTTCATGCCAACTTTGATATAGCTAGTGTAATCGTTCAGTTTTCATTTTTATATTTTGGAAATCTGTTGTATTATTTTGATTTGTGTATGTAAAACCTTTACATGGAACTGAAGTCAAAATTATAAAACAAGATCAATTTTGAGATTTTAGCTTCTATTCTAGAATTCTCTTTTCTGTATCTCACCCTGTGGGTAACAATATCTTTATTAGTTCAGTTGAACTTTTTCACTTTTTCTCATTTATTCAGAAGTCTATCGCTATTACAGAAATTCATCTTTTGCTTGTCATATGTGCAGTATGCATTGTTTCTATTTGAATGGCATATTTATGTTTTTGTTCTGATATTCTGCTTTTATACATCTCAATCAATCTTTTAGTTTCTGATGTCTGCATTTTGTGTCTTACTTGGAAGGGTGAATGTAATTCAGAAGTATGCATAAAGAAATCTGTATCATTTCATTAATATTTTATTCATTTATTACTTGATATTGATATCATGATCTATCTGGAATTTTTATACAACGATTACTATAGTAATAATAATATTGATGATAAATATGGGTACTGACTTTCTGGTAGTTACTGTACTAAGCACATTACATGTATATTTTATTTAATCTTCACAGAAACCTTATTGACGGGTTTAAGTACCATTGAATATAGCAGATGAGAAATTGAGGGGTTACCTAACATTCCCTAAGTCATATACTTTAATTTGATAGTGATTTCAATCCAAGCTCTGGGGTTCAGAAAATGAGATTTGTTCATCCAATTTGACTTGTCTTATCTTTATGAATACTAGCATTATTTTACAACTTTATAGGCCATTTATACTTCTTCTTTTGTGAATTGCCTTTTCATACTCTTTGCCTATTCTTCTGTTGGGGTATTAATGTTTTCTTATTTGTTTGTAAGAATTAATATACACCATTTTCAAGATATTGATCCTTTATCAAATGTGTTGAAAATATTTCTCGTCGTTTGCTTTCATTTATTTTCAGCACCTTTTGGTGAACTGAACTTTCTATATTACTTTTAATAAAATCTATCAACTTTTCTAGGGTCTGTATTATGATGTCAGGCTCAGAGAGACCAATGTCACCTACAATTAGTGTGCAATTCATCATCGTTTAAGACTAATTTCCTGTTTTCAGTTTTATTACAAGTAAAGCTCTAACTTTTTAAGTTAGCAACCCAAGAATATTTGTTTCCATATGGTAAGTCAATTCCCAAAGGAGAACATAGTAAATAACCAAGTATTTCCTTGTGGATATTAACATACAACTTTAGGACATGATAAAATATTACATACATGTGACTCTCTTTCTGGACTTTCCACTGTGTTCCATGACTCTTTTCAGTTTAGTACCAGTATTGTCCTCTCTTCAGCACTGTAGTTTTATAGTTTATTTTATATTCCAGTGGAGATTGTTTCTCTCATTACTTTTTTGTTTTAAGGATTTTCTGTGCATTCTAATGTGATGGCAGTTCTCTCCCTTCTCATTTTTAAACCATGAGAGTTCTATCCCAGGCAGGATTTTCCTGGCTCCAAGGCAGGTGAGCTTCCCTCCTTCACAAGGACCCCGATGACTCAGCTTTCAGAGCTACTCCTGTGGCAGCCTCAAGTCCTGTACATGCGGTCGAGAGGCAGAGTGAGACCAACCAGAGTCCTCTGCCTTTCTCATTCCCAGCTGTGATGTCAGCAGAAACTGAACTCTCTGAGCTGGGCCAAAACAACAACCAAGAGGGACATTGTTCTACATTTTATGAATATCTTAAACATGTGTCTAAATATATATATATTTTTTTTTACAGAAGAGGTGAAAATCTGTGTATGCACTACTGAATTTTCACAATTATTTTACTATACTTGTTTTATCACCTATATCTCCATCTATGAATGCAGGTGCACTGCAGACATCGGTCAGCTTTCTGAGGGTACGGTTGCTAGGTAAAATATGCAATACTCAGGAAATTTGGAAGTTCAGTTCAATAACAAGTTTTTAGCTTAAGTATGTACCAAATATTGCATGACATGGCACCCTGTATTACTTTAAAAAAAGAAACAACTCACACTTCTACTTGAATGAATGGAAATCCTCTAATAAAGAGATCACACACAGGGGCACACATTCCCAACACACACACACACACATACACACACACACAAACTCACACAGGATCACACATACACCCGTCCCACCCCCACACATCCATTTACCTTAGAGGAGAGTCCAAGACCCACCAACATGCCTGACCCTCAGTCCTGTTAATAAAGCAGGTTCAGACCTTCTCAGAGTGCCCCTCAGTGTTGCCTCCAGTGTCCTTGCAGACGTGAAAAGGATGGTGGTTTAGGGCCCTAATCAGAAGCTTCCCCGCAGAATGAGGGCCGGGCAGTGGACTTACCTGCTGTAACTCTGAAGTGCTGGGTGTGAGCCTGCTGTGAGACTGCCCGCTTCAAGGCCTGAGACTGTTACCTCCAGGGTCAGCTTCCGCCACATCTGCACTCTCTCTGCAGCAGGCCTGAGCTCTCCACGCCCCGGGCTCTCTCCTGCAGAGGGCCTGCTCTCAGCTGCCACAAGAGGGCGCAGGAGAA
>NW_012098099.1:1838948-1880001 GCF_000951045.1 Mandrillus leucophaeus
TTTTTCTCACTCTCCCTTCCTCCTTCCATCCCTCCATCTCTCCCTCCCTCCCTCATTCCTTCCTTCCCTCCCTTCCTCCCTTTTTCCTTCCATCCATTCTCCTTCCTTTTTTTCCTTCCTTTCTTCTTTGCTTTTATCTCTCTTTCTTTCCTTTTTGGGTACATAATCAAAATACTTTTTCCACAAAATCATTTGAAATAATTTTTCTCTATTTGTTCATGCCAACATTGATACAGCTACTTTAATTGTTCAGTTTTCATTTTTATATTTTGGAAGTTTGTTGTATTACTTTGTTTTGTTTCATCTTTGTTCTGTATATATAAAACATTTACATGGAGCTGAAATTAAAATTATAAAAGAAGATTCATTTGAAGATTTTAACTTCCATTGTAGATTCCTCGTTCCTCTTTTCTCCCTCACCCTATAGGTAACAATATTTTTATCAGTTCATTTGAGCCTTTTCACTCTGTTTTTCATAGCGGAGTATGTATTGTTTCTATTTCAATGCCATATTTATGTTTTCGTTCTGATATTCGATTTGGGTTTTTATACATTTTAATCAATCTTTTATTTTCGCGTATCTGGATTTTCTGTCTGACTTCTAAAGGTGCACATACCTCATAAGTGTGCATAAAGAAATCTATATCATGTATTTGAATGTTTTTATGCATTGATTATTTAATGATGGCATCATTGATCTATCAGGAATTTTTATACAATAATTACTGTGTTAGTAATAATAATACTGGCCAGGCCCGGTGGCTCATCCTGTAATCCCAGCATTTGGGTAGTCCGGTTGTTAGGATCACTTGAGGCCAGGAGATTGCGACCAGTTTAGCCAACATGGTGCTGGCACCAGCTGCACCCTGTTCTCTACCCCACCCTCATGAGTTACCTAAAGTCTAAACTACAATCTCCCAGCTGTGTCAGCCATGCAGCCTGGCTGACAGCGAAGTTCTTTCAGCTCTTCTAGGGGCTGATGGAGACCCATTCCTTCTACTTCCTAAGACAGACAAGTTCCTCATGGACTGATCTGTAGAGGGATACATTTAGGAAACTCTATAGGAAGACCAGCTGCTCTCAAGCATTTATCCAATTATTGTCTATAGATCATGGCTGAAATAGTGCTTATTCACTGCTCAGGATAAATATTGGAATAACAACTTTGCACTTCAATAAGACACCTAACATGTATCAGATCTGCTATCTTTTGGACAAACTGATATTTTCGTTGACATATCAAATCATAGTACTATTGGTCTGCATGAGAATGGATAAAAAAGTGATTGTCATAGATATGCCAACCTACGAGTTGTATCACAGGTTTTGAACCATCGCAAGCATCCCTGCTGTAATGTGAGCATCTGCAGGATCTGACGCTTGCCTTGCAGCAGAATTCACTCCATCTCCCCTCTGGATATTAGACTGATAATTTGGATCAGGTCTCAGCATGGGCCATTGGGGAAGACTACAGCCCTGCTGAGCGATGGAAGGATTATCCACTCAAGGAGTTCACACGTCCTGGCCGACATGGAGAACATGACTAGAAGTAGATTTGGAGGGTGCTCGCTGGTGGATTGTGGAATGTAAGCCTGAAGAAGCAGAGTTTAATCCTACAGAGGTATTTTCATAATGTATTACCGTGACAGGGCTCCTGGTGTTGGTCCTTAGACACTCCTGGGATGGCTCCATGGAAACATGCAGGAAACCTTGGTCACGTGACATGATACGGAGATGTCAGAGTTGCATGAACGGAGTTATGGAGGAAGGCATGAGAAGACTTCGAGAGGTAGGCATGCTAGAGTGGACTTTCCCACTAAACCTGAGAACTCACTGGATAACTGTATTCCCTGCGAGAACCCAGAGAACCCTCTGAATTAGGAAGACAAGGCATGTTCTGAAATAGGAGGCATCAGCATTCTTGAGAGTCTCGGTGGACGCTGTGCCCTGTGGGGAGGACTATAGGAGATGCTGTTAAGGAATTAGCTCCCTAGAGTCAATGGAAATGATGTGATTTCAAAATAAGAGTCCAAATGGGCAGAATTAGTGTGAGAAGACGTAAAGCCAGAAAAGCAGCCAAGGAGCCCTGTTCAACAGAAATCTGGGGTGACAACTAATAAACCACAGTGTTCCTAGGGGTAAGGAAATTGGGCTACCACAATGGTATTCCACATATATTTTCCATATATACATGTATATACATATCTCATCTATATATGTAATTGGAACATATTAAGAGAAGATGAATGAAAGAATGATGTCAGCTCCTCCCATTCTCCAACTCAGAGTCCTCTGAATGAAGGGGAAGGCAGATTGTCTTGAGGGAGAACCTTGTAATGTTCTAGCAAATATATATGGTAGTGATTCTCTGAGCCTTTTCCCACAAAAGATGGAAGACCAATTACCTGAGAAATTTATACATCTAGGGAAGGAGAATAACCAGGTCTTTCAAGGCTGTTGGAGACAGCATCTGAGCTAACTTTGATACCAAGAAACCCATATTGTCAACGTGGTCCCCCATTAAAGTGAGGACTCATAGAAGCTCCCACTCTAATGTTAGTTTTAAAGGCCCAAGTCTATCTAAAAGTGCAATCCCATAGGTGGATGGGCTGACTGTGGTGTCTACCCTGTGTCTGAGAATATCACAGTGGATGTGATGAATGGACATAAAACAAGGAGGCTGCCCTCCACTCCTGGATAGTCCAGGCAGGCTACATTCCTTTATTCCATTTGGAACCCGTATGGCTTATTCTCTTTCACTGACTGGAGCTCACACTCTGGCTATTGTAGCCTGTCTTAAATCTTTTTCTCTTGAAAATGTCTTGACTTTGAGGCAGGTCTTAGAAAATGACTCTTCCTGTCTCAAAATGCAGTCCTTCATTCTAATTGGTGAAGTGGAAGCACATGGCTGGTGTAAAGAATAAGAAAGTAATTAGGAAACAGCAGGAGAAGAAAGCAGGTAAGCAACACTTACTGTGAATAATTAATTTCTGTTTAGAAAATATCACAGCTGATGTGTCAAAGGCCCTGGTATGCAGGAATGAGATGAAACAAATGTGGTCATGAGGAAGAGGTTTCTGAATGATGACAGAGAAGCTTGAGAAATCCAGAGTCCAGAATACTGAAGGGGAGCAGTACTGGGTTCATGTGTACCTGATTTCTTGTCTATTGGATCCTCTTTCTTCCAGAACCCTAAACCTTGAATCAGCCTGGCTCCTAGAAGAGTGTTTCTCAAAGTGAATTCCATGGACCACCTGAATCAGAAGCACGTGAGGCTTTTAATAATAATAATAATAATAAAGTACAGGTTCTGGGAAGCACCCAACACAATAAGACAGAATCTTGGAATGAAGGGTGAAAAGGTGCATTTTAAAATAACCTCTAGAGCTGATTCTTATTCAAACTGACTTTTGAAAACTGCTGCGCTGGTGGCAAGAAATCAAGGGACTGTCCTGAACCTGACACATGAAGGTATTCTGGAAAGCTGCTCACAGGCTCCCTCGCAGCTCACCAAATCCGCCTCACTCTAATCTCTCCCAACCCCTCAAACTGCTGCTTTGACAGATTCTCACACTTTTGCACGATAATCCCACAACCGCAGTTCCTTCTGGCTTCCTGTGACCTCAGGCAAGAAAAGGTTGTGTGCTAAATGAATCTGCTTTAACTTGCTCTCCTTCCTCGGGGATCACACCTTTTTAAGAAAGCCTGTCTCTTACTTTGAAGCATAAACATATTCTCGTTTTTATTCTCTCAATATCTTGAAGGTTTTCTTCTGCACATGTATTTGTTTGATCTACCTTTTGTGCGTGGAGTGGGAGTTAGGAATCTTAAAGTGGAGAGCCAGTTTCTCCCCAAATTACTGACCTAACCCATCCTTAACTCTCAGTTCAAGGCCACCTTTGTGATGGTGAAGTTTCCATATGCTCACTCAGCCCCTTCTGCTCTCTTTTCTTCTCCACTGTGCATGTTGGCTTGTACTTTTGCCAGTTTCTCTAAAGACACAGCCAGAGGTGGGGTGGCTGTGTGTGCACAACTTCAACTTTACACATGGGGCTGAGTCCCTATGTTGTGTATTCTTGTGCCAAGAGCACAATATGTTAATTACTATAGCTTTTAAAAAAAAATTAAGAGTTTTTCATAATCAAATTAATTTTATTGAAGAATAAACCCCTAATATATAGGTACACTTATTTATAACTATGAACCATGAACCAGAATAGAAATGCATCATGTATATTACAAAACATAGCAAAAATAAATAGGGGTAGGGAGGTGCAGATGTTGGTCAAAGGATATAAACCTGCAGTTCTATGATGAATAAGTTCTGGACATCTGGAATACAGCATGGTGACTATACTTAGTAATACTATATTGTACACTTGAAGCTTACTGAGAGTCAGTCTTAAGTGTTCTCACCATATAAACCCAAAGGTAATGATGTGAGATGATGACTGTATTAATTAGCTTGATTGTGGTAACCATTTCACAATGTATACATTTGCCAAAACATTATGTTGTATGCCTGGAATATGTAATTTTATTTATCAATTATACTTTGATAAAGCTGAAATAGAGGATTACTAATTCCCACAAAATAGATTTAACAAAAAGTTTTATTCAACAAACAGTGCTATGAAGTTGTAAATTGGAAACAAAATTCAATTTTATTCACAGTCTTCTTATGAAAACCCTTCAGTGGCATTCCTCTTTCTGGTGTCCCAGTCTTGTCAATTTCACTAATAACTGTCATCCTGTGAACACCCAATTTATCCTACATGACAAAGTGACAAAGTCCGATTACATGAGTTCTCAGATTCTAGGATGGCCAGAAGAGCGCTGTCCTGGGTCAGATAAATCACGTGGAAGATGCAGAGGATGCGTGACTTTAAAGGTCCAGCCCTCAGTTGCTGGATCTTCATGCAGGGGCCGCCTCAGCCTGGATCTGCTCTTCCCCACCACTGCAGCCATACCCCAGGCTGGCTGAGGTCTGCTTCCACCTGGGCAGTGACTGGATGACATGGGATGAGGGGACACACCTCTTCCTCGCTCAGCATCGCATTTCTCTTTCCCTGGAGATCTGGGATCTTGGTCAGCATCCTTAAAAAGCCACCCAAGGGCTTGAGAGGGCAAGCCCACCTACATCTTGACTGCGTTTTGCCCAAGATTTTTCCCGTTATTATTTTAAACATGTGTCTAATTTAGACAAATAGAACCTGCAAGTGCTACATGGAGAAGAGCACAGGCCCACCTAATTGGGAAGACAAGTAGAGGAAAGGAAAGCAAATGCCACCAGACAGAATGTGTGGCTGCAGGTTTACTGCAGATGCTATTAGAATCTATGGTTGGGCTGGGTGCAGTGGTTCACACCTGTAATCCCAGCACTTTGGGAAGCCAAGGTGGGCTGATCACCTGAGGTCAGGAGTTCAAGACCAGTCTGGCCAACATGGCGAAACCCCATCTCTACCAAAAATACAAAAGTTAGCAAGGTGTGGTGGCATGTACCTGTAATCCCAGCTAGTCGGGAGGCTGAGGCAGGAGAATCGCTTGAACCCAGGAGGTGGAAGTTGCAATGAGCGGAGATCACACCACTGTACTCCAGCCTGCTGTCTCAAAGAAACAAACAAACAAACAAAATATATGGTTCGCTGTTGCTAACAACGTTTGAGTCTTTAATGATCGCAATTGAATAAAAACGGTTAAAACAGCAATGAAGAGAAACATAGTTTTGAACACTGACAACACAAAATAACTTATCCGTGTAACCAAAAGCTACCTATTGCCCCCAAACTATTGAAATAAACAAACAAAAAAATTAGAAAGTGGAAACTTTACAAAAATTATTCTCACTAATGAGGTTGTCCAAAAGTCAACCAAATTTATTATAGAATAGTAATAACCAAGCTTGTGCATAAATCAGTGATGCCGTAAGTATCCTGTAAGCATTACTGAAGTTTTTTTTTTTTTTCCTATTAAATTTACCTTCAAGATGAGCCTTCAGGATGAGGCTTTACACTGCACTTCATTATGCAATGCCATGTTGACTTGGTATATTACCTCAGATGTGACTCTAACATGGTTTGATTTGTTATGACGAGACTAAATTGAAACATATCACTGTTTTCATGTGCATATTGCGCCTTATAAGCACAAGGTACAATAAATAGCCAATTCGAATATGGAAAATAAAGGTAGTGGTTATAAATTTTTTCTCCTCCAAAATAATATTTTTCTTACTGCTAAAAATATCTAAAAAATAGAGAAATATTAAAGACAAACAATTTGCCCATTTTCATAGCTCACTGTCTGTATTTTGCACTTTCTACCTGTCGTTTCCCTGTGTTGACATGTTCTGACCATAGTTGTCACTTTCTTTTCCATTAGTCTAGCCCACCACTGGGCTAGAGGTCTACAGAAGGTATAAATGATAGCCCCAGAATATCCCTCTGTCAAAATGTTCTGCTTGCTTTGTATTTGACCACCTTCTCACCAACTCTGCACAACCCTAAGCCCTGCATGTGAGACTGCTGAAAACTGGAATCATGACTTTCAATTTTTTCCACAGGAGGGAAGCTCAGGAACTGGGTTTGGTCGTGGGAGCCCAGGGACTCACAACTTCCCTTCCCAAGTCAGACCCCTTTTCTTGCCATGCCCACAGCCTTCCCCTCATGGCCATCTCTTTGACTACTCAGGAGGTCCTGGGTATCATTAGCAAAGCTGAAAATTGACCTTCATTTCAGTAGGAAGTCAAGGCTGGGTCTATTTCTCCAAGCCTCTGGCAGATGTGTCCTTCCCAACGCCCTATCTTCACCATTTCCAAGGACATGCCACTGGCAGAGAATGAGCTAGTCCTGCCTCCAGGCCCTCTCTGTCTGTTGGTTTGACTTAGCCTTCTTCTTTTAGACACACACACACACACACACACACACACACACGCACGCACACACACACACACCTGGTTCTTGAAAACTGCATTAGTCCCTATAATTTTTACTTTGTGCAAACCCCAGAGATCATTTACTGGAACCCATCCAGTTGCCAGGTGCAATAACAACACCCCACATTTCCTGAGCATGGTCTATGCAGCTGGGACTGTGCTGCGTGCTCTGCTCACATTCTCCTGTTTACTCTCCACGTGGCCCCATGACACCCCTCTTTACAGATGAGGGAAAACAGGTGAAATAACTTGCCCAAGACTACACAGCTATCATGTTATTTTAGGGCACTGAAAAACTCCTTCTACTAGGACCTCTGGGTGCCATGCTCTGAAGCTGGCTCAGACGTGGGCATGGGTTTTTGTCAGGGATTGCTGTTTTTTGTTTGTCCCTTCCTCTGGAGCAAGCAGCACACGCATTGTTCTCTGAGTATAGGATGGTTACATGAAGCAGGAGGTTTGTCACCAGTCAGGCCTGGCGCCTGTCCCAACTCTGATTCTCCTTAGGTGTTACAGCCTTGGAAAAGCTACTTTAAAAAACAGCCTTACTCCTTCATTTCTAAATTGGAGATAACATTTATCCTATAGAGTTATTTAAGGATTTAATAAAGCAATGACCATAAACCAATTAGTGCAGTCCAAGAGTTTCGCTAATTATACCATCAACACTCTTTAAGCCTTTTTTAGAACTCTAGCTATTGGTCATCTCACCCTTCATCTTGTGGTCAGATTTCTGTCTCTCCTCTGGGACTTCTTTCTTCCTCCCCCATTTCTCTCATTGGTTACCTCCTTGCACCACAAGGGAAACAGCAGTTCAGGCCCTAAGCTGGCTGTTACCATAACTCAGAAAAGTGTGGCTCAGGTCCACAGTTTGAAACAGGTCACTCTGGGCTCCTCTCCCCTGGTCAGGATCAGAGACGTGCTGGGCCGCCTTGCCTTCCTTTGGTCCATCCTGTTTCCAGGTCAGTCTCCTACCTAAGGACCTGTGGAGAGGTGGCGAGGCTTTGGGTCATCCCTACCTCACTGCTGTCTCCCTGACAGCTGGCTGGTGGCTCATCAGGCCGGAGCAGCTGGCCCATGTCCTGGGGCGCTAGGGAAACTTGGTCATCCTGCAGAGCTTGGTCTGCACCAGGATCAGTTACATCCACTGGTACCGGCAGCAGAAGGGCCAGGTCCCTGAGGGGCTCCACCAGCTGGCCATGTCCACGTTGGATGTGCAGTGGGATTCCATCTTGAAAGTAGATAAAATCACAGCCAAGGATGGCAGCAGCTGTACCCTGGCAGCGCTGAAGCTGGAGACAGGCATCGAGGGCATGAACTCCTGCACTGCCTGGGACCTGAGCAGCCCTGCACGCCACCCTAGGCCTGCACAAAAAGGACTCTTCCTCCAAATCCAACAAGGCTTTGGGCATTTTCACTAACTCTTGGTCCCTTGGCTTTCCCTGGGGCATAGAAGCAAAAAAGTCCTGTCCCCTGTCCCTCACCTCCCCATCTATCCTGGAGGTCCCTTCCGCAGTCCCACTACGGACGAGGCTCTCAGCCTGTGCAGATTCAGTGATCTATCTCATTGAAAGGGGCCTGTTTAAAGATGTTCCTGTTCATTGTCTCTGAAGCCTTTGCAGGATGATCTGTGCACCTGAATCTGGGTGCCACTGGCCACATGTGGCTATTGAGCATGGGAAACATACCAAGTACAATAGTCCAAGCTGAGATGGGCTGTATGTCCAAAATCACATTTTGAAGATCTAGTGTTAAAAAATGAAATAAATTTTATAATGATCAAACGTTGAAATGATTATATTTAGGTATCTTGGACTAAAACCAATAGCATTAAAACAAATTTTACCTGTTTCTCTTTACTTTGTTTAATGCTGCAACTAGAAAAATTTAAGTGTGTGACTCACCTTGGTGACTCACATTTATTTCTATTGGACAGTACTGTTAGAGACTGATCATTTAAGAGTCTGACCATCTCCTCTGAAGAATGCACAAATCAAATATTTTGGAAGAGATTTCAAGGGTGGAGGACTGGCTGAGATTTACCCCAAAATGGTTGAAAAGCTGAGACTGGAAGCCTACCCCTGTTTCCAGCTTCCAGGCTCTGGGCCCTGGGACTGTTACCATTTTGCAATAGAGTCAGCAATTAGAAGCATAGGAAATAAGATTGCACACTCCTCAGTACGTTCATCGGTGGGCAGGCTGCACAGGAACTCATGTGCGTAGACAGTCGCCATGGCAGGGTGAGCAATACTCCCTAGATGAGACACTGGGACTTTGCCTTCCACTTCTCCTTGAACAGGACCCCACTGTGGAGTATGTGTGTATCCCAAGCTTCTCTAGACTTTTGTTCTCCCATCTGACAAATGAGGGGGTTTAGCCAAATGTCTGCTAGGTTATGTGACTGTGATTTTTATATTAAAGCAAAGCCATACACATAAGATCACTCTGCCAACTACCTTCGTATAAAGCAGTCTCCTTTAACAGAAAATAAATGAAAGAAAACCTGTGTTACTGATCCTCCAGCACTAAACAGGAAACCCCTCTGCCACTCTATGTGCAGAAGAAAAAGAAATTCTTTGAAGTCTAAGCTGAATTTAAATGCCTTTTCAAAGGAACGCTTAATATACTGTTGATGAGAATGTAAATTAGTACAACTTCTCTGGAAAACAGTATGGACATTTCTCAAGAACTAAAAACAGAACTACCATTCAATCCAGCAATCCCATGACTGGATATCCATCCAAAGGAAAAGAAATTATTATATTAGACCACATTCATACATTTATTATGGCACTGTTCATAATAGCAAGAATATGGAATCAACCTAAATGTCCATCAGTGGATGACTAGATAAAGAAAATGTGGTATATATACACAGTGGAGTACTATTCATCCATAATAAATGTGGTATATACACACAATGGAATACTACTCATCCATACAAAAGAATGAAATCCTGTTTTTTGCAGAAACATGGAGGAAACTGGAGGCCATTATCAAAAGTGAAACAACTCAGCAATAGAAAGACAAATACTGGATGTTCTCACTTGTAAGTGGTAGCTAAATAATGTGTACACATGGACATAGGGTATGGAATGAGACATTGGAGGCTTGTAAAGGTGGTGGGGGGCAGAAGGAGTACAGATAGAAATTAAGTAATTTCACATCACAATGCGTATTATCCAGGTGTGGGGTATACTAAAAGCCAAGACTTTACCACTATGCATTACATGTGTGTAACAAAATTGCACTTGTACCCCTTAAAGTTATACAAATAAAAACCAAAAACAAACACCTTTTCAATGGAAGATTGAAAGTTTATGTGTGACTTGATGACATTAGTAAAAAAGATGAATGAATGTAAAGTCCAAACAATTTTGAAGGAACTCAGTCCATCGCATTCCTTCACTCATTGTCCACCTCTCTCAACTTCTGTTTTTGTGCTAGAGATTGATAATTAAGACACGCCTTGCAGGCTGGGCACTGTGGCTCCTGTAATCCCAGCATTTTGGGAGGCCGAGGCAGGAAGATCACCTGAGGTCGGGAGTTTGGCAGCAGCCTGACCAATATGGAGAAACTCCGTCTCTACTAAAAATACAACATTAGCCAGACGTGGAGACTCACGCCTGTAGTCCCAGCTACTTGGAAGGCTGAGGCAGGAGAATCGCTTGAACCCGGGAGGTAGAGGTTGGGGTGAGCCGAGATCGTGCCATTTGCACTGCAGCCTGGGCAACAAGAATGAAACTCTGTCTCAAAAAAAAAAAGCAAAAGAAAAAAAGCCACGCCTTGGTTCTGAAACAGCCCAGTGTCTCCAACCTCAGTGAAGGCTCAGGTCACGGCTAAGGCCTTCCAACTTGTGTGAGAAGGACAGAGGCTGTACAGCAGTAAACTTTCATTCTGTTTTGGGGTTGCTCCTTCATTTCATTTTTCTAATTGTGCTGATAAAACTGAATGGGCACAGAGAGATGCCCCCTCTGCTACCTGCCCCCTCTCTCAGTGCTTGACTCCAAACAATAGCAAATTTGGTGAAATAGTGATTATCAGGGAGTGGCCAAATGGAGGAGCAAGCTCCCTAGTCACCTCCTTACAGAACAACATCTTTCATTTCCTCAAGAGGAGACTCTGCCGCTACAGTGAACCTTCACCACCAGAAACCTCCACCTTCACTCCTCACCAACACCTGCTCTACTCTTCTACTCTTCATGAACGCTGTGACCTTGAGCAAGGTCTTAAATTTCCTAGCCATCAGTTTCCTCATCTCCAAAACAGAGAAAACAGCAATGTCCAAAATTGATCTGCCTCTGAATTATACCACTTGGTTTCAGCCTCAACCTCCAGGGTGATAGACTAGCTTAGAGACCAAGATTATATCTTTCTTAAGTGATCTCAACTTCAGAGGCATCATCAGCAGACTTTTCAACTTTTATTTCTTAGAAATGGTCCCAAGTTATTTCCCTCTCATCGTCACTTGCTTTGGGGAGCCTCCCAGCTAGTCTGTCTGATCAAGACAAGAGCGTGACTGGTGCATTGCTGCGGGTGAGCTGGGGCAAGGTCACAGAAGACAGAGTGGGAGAGTATAACAGGAATCACCATCAGTTTCCAAGGGCCTGCTCCATGTCAGGCACTGCCCTAAACACTCTACCTGGGCTAACGTTTATTCTTTGCAACATCCGGTAAGGTAGGCTGTGATTTTATTCTCATTCGATAGATGAGAAAACAGAGGCAGAGAGAACTATTCAAAGAGCTCAGGCTTTGCAGCCCGACAGAATTAATCTTAAATCTGTCACCAACAAGCTGTTAAACCTTGACCTATTACCTGACCTGCTTTGAGTAGGGCCTTGTGAAGATTATACTAAATTTGTGGGATTAAATATCATAATGGCTACAAAGTGCTTGACACATTAAAGGCATTCACTAAGTGTCCATTGCTTGGTAACTCTTTAAAAACTGTATTTTAAATGGTAATGTTTCATTAACATCAGAATGACAAAAAATACTACAATGGCCGTCCATTCCCTCATTCCACCCTTTCATCTATTCAACAAACACCTGCGAATAGAGAGATAAACAGGACATGATCTTACTCCCTTGGGAACTCTAACGAGTTCAGAATGAGAGAGAAATGGGTAAACAGGCCAAGGCTTGGGCAGGAGGTGCTAGGAGAGAGGAAGACACTAGGCGGCGCTAAGAGAAAGCAATTTGAAGCATCTCCATCCCGGACTTACTGGGTAAGGGAAGCTTCCTGGGGAAGACTGCCTGGGGCTGAGCCCAAAAGGATAAATAGGAATTAGCCAGGGAAAGTGGATTAGAAAGCAGTCCAAACACAAAAAACTGCAAGTCAATCCACAGAAGTGGGTCGTGGAATTCTAGGCAGAGAGTGACTGAATGAAGATGGAAGGACAGGGAGGCACTGGCCACATCACAGAGAGCCTCTTATCCTAAGAACTCTGGGCTTCATCTTCAGAGGCAAGGTAGAGCGAGGGAGGAATTTAGAGCAGGAAAATGACCAGGTCAGTCTAGTGGCCATGGGGAAGGTGGGTGGGAGGGGCCAAGATGGGACGCACGGAAGTGCGTGAGGTGGAGGCAGTGGTGAGCCAGGAAATGTTTAGGACGTAGAATCCTCAGGAATTGGAGTGTGGTGAATTAGTTAGAGGGGAGAATTGAGGCTGATACTCAGGTTCCCGGCCTGGGCAATGTGGGTGCATTGCTGCTGGTGAGCTGGGGCAAGGTCACATTATGTCCTAGGGGTAGTCATGTCATACAGGGAACTCGGAAGAAGATAAGGGTTGGGAGAAGGGAATGAGTTCACTCTAGCTATGAGCAGACTTGGTTTGAGATCCCGTGTCAGACGTACTTGAAAATGTCCCAGAGTTAGCTGGATATGGGTACAGACAGTTTTTGATTTAACTAAGGTCCGACTTAAGATGTTTTTTACTTTATGATGGTGCAAAAATGACATGCATTTGGTAGAAAACATAATTTGACCTTTGCTCTTTCCCCAGGACAGTGATATAAGGTTTTGATACTCTCTTGCGATGCTGGGCAGTGGCAGTGAGCCACAGCTCCCAGTGTGTAAATTAAGAATGGAAATCTGGAGCACAGCAGCTTTTAAGGGGTGCATTGGGGGACAGCAGTTTGTAAAAATACCTTGGGACAGATTAAATATCTTGGGTTAGAGAAAGAACAACAGACAGTAGGAAACTGTCATCGAGGAGAAGCAGGGATTCAGGAGACGTACATTATTCAGGTAGCTGAGGGAGGGAACAGGAACCTGAATCTTCAACAGAAGCAAACAAACTGGCATGGAGGGCTCAGCTCCATGAAGGTGACCAGAAGGGCCCCGTGCTGCAGGCTGTGTGGGTAGCGGAGCAGAGCTAAGCAGCTTGATGGATCAACATCTCTCCAGCTGGTTGAAGACAAGCTCTCAGAAGACAAGGCTGCATGTCAACAGCCCCGACAACCAACGACACCAGCCTGACAACTTGCTGCGGTGGCCGCCGTGTGGTCTGAGGTGGTTGTCTGAACTATGTGGTCTGATTTCAGGCCTCAGACCTCGTAGGACTATCTTCACACAGACTGGAAGTGCTAACAGGTGGTGAGGACACCACTTTACAATGATGCAGGAGGCCCCATGTCACCCTCACCCATGGGAAGTTTGACTTGGTGGACTCAGCCAAGCCACAGGGGTCTAACGCTTCTTTGCGGTGATTCCAGGCTGCCCTGGCAGAGAGCACAGTGCCTGCAGACATGCTGTCACTGCTCCACGCGTCAACACTGGCGGTCCTTGGGGCTCGTAAGTAGTTTTGCTCCCCCAATCACTTTGGACTGATATTCTCTATTGTTATATATTTTTACAAATTCCAAATTCTTGGTTTATTTACTCCCTCCCACTTTTTCCCCCCAGTGTGTGTATATGGTGCAGGTCACCTAGAGCAACCTCAAATTTCCAGTACTAAAATGCTGTCAAAAACAGCCCGCCTGGAATGTGTGGTGTCTGGAGTAACAATTTCTCAAACATCTATATATTGGTATCGAGAAAGACCTGGTGAAGTCATACAGTTCCTGGTGTGCATTTTATATGACGGCACTGTCAAAAAGGAATCCAGCATTCCATCGGGCAAATTTGAGGTGGATAGGATACCCAAAACGTCTACATCCACCCTCACCATTCACAATGTAGAGAAACAGGACATAGCTACCTACTATTGTGCCTTGTGGGAGGTGCACAGTAGCAGACAGTTAGAGCCATCCCATTCAATAAATGTTTATTAAGTCTTTGTTTATAATTATGAATTGGGAAGCCATAGTTACCACCAGTGTGCTTGTAAACAGTCTTCTAGCTAAACATTCATGTGGTGACTCTATGTGGAGTTGCCAATTCTATATTTTCTCAAAGCGGAAGCTTTGCAGAGGTCTATACAAGTGACCAGCCTCATCTTTTTCAGGGTTCTACTCTCTCACCAACAGCTTTTCTAGGTCACCCATGTTTATTTATCTGGTTCCACCTCTCCTACTCACTACATTGTTTCTCTGGCATAATATATACACATTTTTAGTGTGATTCTTTTGTACTAGTCAATATGCATTACATAAGTTTTCTCTGATCTTCCTATCTCTCTTGATTAAAAAATGGATATGACCTTAAATGGTATTCATTTTTCTGGAGATTAACATGTAACAAATGCAGCATGATCTAACCGTGAGCAGGGCAGACCGCAATGACAAGTCTATCACATGCATGCCTTGAGTGGTGATGTTGGATTTTGTACAAAATTCGTAAACACTTCCACTAATCAAGTCTAAGTCAAAGTCCACTTTGGATTGGGGTTTGAGGAAAAATTCCTTTTCTGCAACCTCCACCTCCTGGGTTCAAGGGATTCTCCTGCCTCAGCTTCCTGAGTAGCTGGGACTACAGGTGCATGTCACCACACCCAGCTAATTTTTTTGTGTTTTTAATAGAGACAGCGTTTCACCATGTTGGCCAGGATGGTCTCAATCTCCTCCTGACCTCGTGATCTGCCCGCCTCAGCCTTCCAAAGTGCTGGGATTACAGGTGTGAGCCACCGTGCCTGGTCATCCAACCATGAGTTTTTGATAGACTACTCTGAGCCAGGCATTATGCACAGCAGAAATTACAAGGCCCATATGCTCTGCAAAGGCCCGAGGTTGCTTCTGTTTAACCGCTTTCTGCTACTGGGCTGCCATTCACCACTAAAATGACAGTCCTCAACTTGGATATAACTCATGACTGTAAATCTCTCATGAATTTTCGTTACTTCTAGTTCAACTCAGGCTTTGTAATTTATTATGGTTGATGGTGTTGTTTAATTTATGTTTTTGCCATGAAACCCTTTCTTGAAATGTGATCTTACAAATATAAAATAGAGAAAAGTAGATTTCCACTGGGAAAGAGTTGAGAGATGAATGATTCTTAGTCTCATCTTCTCAAATTTCTCTGATACTTTGATTTTTCAACAGCTCAATAATTATCTGAGTATACATATAATGTACAAAGTGGTCAAGACCTGGGCCTGTCATATCAGAAGTACATAGGTCCAAATGGGCCTCTGCTTACCACAGATAAGCTGTGTGGCAAGACCTTGGGTTTCTCTAGCCCCATTTCCTTACCTGTGAGGCAAAGGTCCTGTGGTTACCATATGGGTGGCTGCAAGAACTCCTGACATGATGCATGTAAAGGATTTGGCCCAGTGCTTGGCATATTGTGACAGCCCAGCGTTACCTGACAAGAAAAAAAACTAGATACAACAACAACAGCAACAACAAAAAAACAGCAAGCACACATATATAGTCATGTGTCCCTTAACGACAGGAATACATCCTAAGAAATGCATCCTTTGGCGATGTCCTTGTTGTGCAGATACTGTAGAGTGCCCTTAACACACACTTACATGATACAGCCTACTACACACCTAGGATATATGGTAGAGTTTATTGCTCCTAGGCTGCAAACCTGCACAGCATGTTGCTGTACTGAATGCTATACGCGATTGTAACACTGATAAGTATTTGTGTATTTAAACACAGCATAGAAAAGGTATAGTAAAAATACAATATAAAAGAAAAATGCTACACGAGTATAGGGCAGTTTCATTATAATTTGTCCATCTTTGACTGAAACATTATTATTCAGCACATGACTGTGTATACAAGAAAACACACACACATCTTTTGTTTTGTTTTGTTTTGTTTTTTTGAGATGGAGTTCCGCTCTTGTTGCCCAAGCTGGAATGCAATGGTGTGATCTCGGCTCACTGCAACCTCCGCCTGCCAGGTTCAAGCGATTCTCTTGCCTCAGCCTCTCAAGTAGCTGGGATTACAGGCACGCGCTACCACGCCCGGCTAATTTTTTGTATCTTTAGTAGAGATGGGGTTTCACCATGTTGGCCAGGCTGGTCTCGAACTCCTGACCTTGTGATCCGCCCGCCTCGGCCTCACGAAGTGCTGAGATTACAGGCGTGAGCCACCATGCCTGGCCAATACACACATCTTTATATATGTAGGGCTTAGCCTACATCTATGATAGTGTGGCTATTACATTTTATAGAGAGAATAGCTACGTATGAAGAAACTCTTATAAGATGTCATCCCATGGTGGCTCACGCCTGTAATCGCAGCACTTTGGGAGGCCGAGGTGGGCGGATCACGAGGTCATGAGATCAAGACCATCCTGGCTAATATGGTGAAACCCAGTCTCTCTAAAACTACAAAAAAAAAAAAAATTAGCCGGGCATGGTGGTGGGCACCTGTAGTCCCAGCTACTTGGGAGGCCGAGGCAAGAGAATGGCGTGAACTGGGGAGGCGGAGCTTGCAGTGAGCCGAGATTGCACCACTGCACTCCAGCTTGGGTGACAGAGCAAGACTCTGTTTAAAAAAAAAAAAAAAAAAAAGAGGTCAACCCAGATTAATTTAATTCTAAGCTTTTGGTCATGGTTCCCTAAGACCTTTGACTCACACACAGCGGGAGAGGACAGTGACCTTGTGTGTAGTGCAGACGACCATTATGGGGGAAAAACAAGTCGAAATTTATAGTCCTTTACTCCTCCTGCCCTTCTCCTTTTGGCTAAGGTGAGCTTCACCAGGAACATTTTGGCCACACCAAAGGAAAACTAGCCAGAGGCAAACCAGCTCTAAGTTAATATTTGCCAATTAAATGGTTTACATTTTGGATTCACAGAAACGCTGACAGCATCTTATTAGAATATACTGCACTGCATATAGTAGGGCCTCAATGAATATCTATTGAATTGAGATTGATACTTTCATTATTATTGAGGGGTTCATTTTACCTAATGGGTCAGGGGGTTGTATGGATGGATGCCCTGAATATTCTGATGATTTGGGTTCAACTCATTTGCTTTTCTACCTGAGGTGGGTGAAAAACAATGACTCTGAATAATAGAATCAACATTATATTATCTAGTTAACATAAAATCTGAATAAAATCTAAGGAAATCTTGGAAAGGAATATTTTCATACACCATAGCATCTGTTGCCGAACTCCCCACACATACAAATACTATGGAAAAAGTAATGTCTACTGCCCAGGAGTCATCTTATAGAAGCCACAATTCTAGAAGTTGCTGTACCCACCTGGAAATCCATGTCGACTGTTTTGTCTCGGGTGCTTTTTGCTTTCAGTCCTGTGAAGGGGTTCACAAGAGGCAGCCTGGGGTAGAGAAAAAAGGGCACAGATTTTGAAATGCTTATCTCCAGACGTTGCGCTCATGAGTATTTTTGTATGTGTCATTTCTGTACTTTTGAAATGGTCTAATGGAAAACACATTACTTTTGAATTTTACTTTAAAATTTACTTAAAAAAAGAATTCATGTTTTATAATATTAAACATATCCTTGCATATTATTGAGCACCTAGAGACAATATGTAAAATTTGTTGGTTAGAAAGGCCTGGAAGGGGTTCTGCTTGACTGTTTTTTCTTTCCTCTTCTTTAATAACTTTTGCTTCTTTTAAAACACAAAATCTTATCTTTTCTTCTGTTTCCTACTGACTACTATGCTGAGCTAAAGAAAATGTTAGTGATTTGAGTGCTCAAGGAAGCTTATTGGGCTTGTATGTCTTCCTTGAGCACTAGGATTTTCAAGCCTGTAGCTCAAAGTCTTGGGAAAAAAGAAACAACTTTTTTCAGTGAGCTAACCGATATAGAAGAGAATGGCCACTCCTACCCACACCTCTTGAATCCTGGACATCAGCTCTGGCTGTGGGGCAAATGGCACTGTATATTGGCCAATGGGGGAGGATGCAGCCAACTTAAGGCCCCTTTTCAGGGAGGGAATGCTGACCCCACTCTCCTATTTCCCGGCTGCCTGCTGGTGTTTCCATTTTCGACCCCCAAACAACACCTGCAGGATAGGGAAGACCATCCACGCAGCCCAGGGCGGTCAGACTTTTAAGGCAGAGTTAGGTGGAAAATGAACTTGGATGAGCAAAGGAGGAAATCCTGCAGATGGCCCAATAAGTGGATTATGTTTGACCTCAAATAAATAAGACAAGCTAGGGAGCAAGAAGGTTTTATCTAGTTTCATTTCACTTTCCACAAAGCCACCAAGGTCCCATCTCCAACAGAACAGGATGTGTGACTGTTCCTTGAGTAAAAAAACAGGAAACTGGACAAATCTTGAGAGATCATCATTCATTAGTACTTTAGTTGATTTCTTAATATAGAGGAGCATGTAGATTATTTATAATGCTTTTGTTCTTGAGTTAAGTGAAGGAGTCTTAGGTATTTGTTGACTCATTAAATAAATAACCAACATGTAGTAGACTCAAATAAGAAACATAAAAGTGACATACATTTAGATAAATGATTATAGTGCTTTATGCTTATAGTGCTTCATGAATCAATAGTATGATTAATCCACTTGTGCTCATAGTGTTCTTTACAACAATAACTAAATTTAAAATAGGGAAACAATCTCAACTCTCATTAGATGATTGAGAATAGAGAAATGCCTGTCACGTTCGTATCAAGTAGAATTTATTCCCTTACCCCTGTTGCTATAATTGATGTGTCTCTTCTGTAGATCCCTAATTTAATTTCTTGTCACTTTTAAGTCAACTTTTAACTAGCAAATTAGCAAAGTACTAATGGATTCAGAGAGATTGCATCATGTGCTGTACTTTACTGTAGTCCCATTCTCTTTATATTTTACTTACTTATAAGTTAAAGTTAGAGTAATTATCAAAACTCCATATTTGTATTCTGAAATTGGCAGAATTTGGATTTGCAGTCCGTGGGTCAGCAAGTGTCTCTGACTTTCCTTATTTTCTTTGTTTAGCCACAGAAAAACAGAAAAATCAGTGAGTTTACGTGTACAGAGTTAAATGTACAAACTGTTCTCTGAAAGAGCTCAGTTCTATGTGAAAATAAATAATGTAGTAAATGTTCTTATGATTGTAATAATAGTAGCTATTGTTTATTGAGTACTTTTTATGTGCATGACACTTTATACTGCATGCTTTATGACATCTGAGCCTAACAAAATACTATCATTATTGTTATCATCTCATTTTTATAGATATTTTCTTTTTTAAATAAACTCTTTTATTTCCACATTTGTGTCTTGGGTTATTCGTGGGGTGAGAAACCTCTTCACTTCCAATTCCAGCTATCTGGTACAATCTAGTGTTGTGGTCCAGCTGTCAGCAAAGGGTAGAGGTGGGTGCAGAGCTGGCCCCCGAGTCTGTATCAACTCTTCAGAGCAGGCACCTCAGACCATGGTTGTACTTGCACTGCTTTAGGGCCTCGCTGGAGCCCTCACGCAGGGACAGGTGACTCTGAGTGGTCGAACAGTCCAGGAACTGCCTGCTGTCGTAGGCACAGGGCCCCATCTGCAAGGGCTGAGGGGCAGTGTAGGTGGAGGTCTGTTGGGCAGCAGGCTGGGCAGGCTCCGAGCTCCCCCAGCTGAAGGCACTGCCCATGACGTGTCCCACAGCCGAGTCCACGGTCACCCTTGCGGCGTGGACGCCATATGAGCCATGAGGCTCCGCTGGCCCGAAGGCGCGGAGATGGGGCGGCTGGCGGGGGAGGGGGGGAGGTGGGCGGGGTGCGCGAGCAGGTGGGCAGAGGGCGCGGCGGGAGGGGGCTGGCTGGCCAGAGGGTCGCGCTGCCGCTTCCCAGAGGCATGGTGGCGGCAGAGGGACCTGGGCGATCTTAAAAAGACAGAGATGACGGCAGCGGCTCTGTTGCGGGAACAAATGCCCTTTATAGACATTTTCTAGGTACAGATTTGAGGCTTTGATAAATTAAGATACTTGATAGTATCCCAGCGAGGCTGGGATCTGAATCCAGGTCTGTCCGACTACAAAATCTATTGCCTTGATCTCCTACAGTGATGAGAAAAACAAAACCAAACACGACCTTTTAAATGGAAACATTTCGGGGGAAAATAAAAAGTTTTATTTTTCGTTTTGTGATTTTTTTTCACTTGCAGCCTTAAGCTCCATTCCCCAGGGTCACATGAAGTTAGTTAAATTGATGCTAACGGTGTTTACTTAGATACAATCGGGAGAGAATTCTCTACAGAGAATTTTCTTATGCAATCAAGTTTTTCTGACTTCTGGGTTCTAAGATTTTTTTTTTTTTTAAACAAGAAAAAAAGCGTAACCAAAACTGTGCTTATTGAGTAACCGAAAAGCAGCGAGATGGAACACAAAGATATTCACCCTAATTATCACCTTTCCGCTGCATTCCCTTACCCTCAGTCCGCTGAGGAGCACAGAAATGTTATCCAAAGGTGGACAGGAAAGGGAGGAAAGGCCAAGACCCAACTGCAGCCTGGCCTGAGATGGCCACATCATGTTCTGCTTCCTGCGTGGCTGCCCAGGGAGGGCTTGGATGGGCGGAGGGCCAAGTCAATGTCAGGCCTGGAACTTTACATGCTTTTCTCTCTTAGATACTATCATCCCCTTTCTCAGACGAGGAACTGGAGATTCAGAGAAACTCCGTAGCCTCCAAGATCACGCAAACATCACTAGTAGCAGAGAAGGGATATAGAGCCAGTGTGACGGTCCGTAAGACTTACTCTCTTCCCACCACACCACACTCACCCAGCAAGAACTGGAATAAATGACAAGGGAGGGAAGAGGGGCTCAGACTTCTCTGTATATTTACAAGGATGCAGAATGTGTTCCTGTAAGTGTACCCAAGTAGGGAATTTGGCCCTTTCATGAAAAAGGTTGAAGCAGGAAGACTTCCAGTTTACTGGATGAAACATAATGCAGCAATCAAACAGCCTGACTCTTTTGAGTGAATATCAATAGGAATACCAGCATACTATTCACTGTTCTTCAAAGGAAAAAAAAGGAAAGTCCTTGATTCCATGACATAGATAAATGTTCTGAGCAGGAAGAAGTTAATGGATCACTGGGAAGGGTTCACAGAGCCAGAATCTTCAAGTAAAAGTCTTGCCAAACAAGAAAAGGAGAAAGTTCATTTTTGTCACGCACAGTCTGGTTGCAACAGTAAAACCTAGCTTTTGTCATCATTACATTTTCTAATACTGAAAGGACGTATTTTAGGAAAAAAAGCGTCCCAAATTTACAGATATGTTTTTATTTATAGAACTTCATTATTTTTTGAATCAAACTCTTCAGTGAATTAATTTTTACCACCTCCTTGGGTACAGGATAAATGGGACATTTGCAGACAGTTCCTTCCTTGCCCATGTTTGCTGTGAGGTGAGGTGTGGACGTGGGGAAACTCTCTGGGGGAAGAGGATGGGTGTGGCAGCCCCACGACTGGTCATGAGGCCCCACGTCACAGAGCCTCCACTTGGAGGGCAAGGCTGAGAGCCCCACCACACCTCATGATGGGGAGTTCTTCTGTCTAGAGATGTTATTTATTGTCATTCAAGTTAAAGAACTAAAATCCTAAGATAAAGAGCATATCCCAAAGCCAAAACCAGGCCTCCTCACAGTAGCTCTGTGCTGATCCTGCTTCAACAAGGAGGCAGAGTAGAGAGGAAGGAGGTGAAGGATATGGAATCCACTGAGCTCCCACTGTATGCCAGGCATATTATGCATCTATCTAAGCCAATGCTAGTAGATAGGTATTTCAATTTCATTTTCATAGTTGAGGGCACTGGGTGTCAGAGCAACAAGTCAAGCTAACAGCAGGTTGAACTGGAATTAAAAGCAGAACTGAATGATTGCATGCTCACCTGTATAGCACAATATGTGGATTTTCTTGGTATTGAAGAAATAGGTTTTAGTTCCAGCTGTACCATTTACTAGCTGAGAGGCCTTACATTATCCCCTCTTCCCCATGGGGAATCCCTTCCTGCCTCAAAATATTGTTTGGATTAAATGAGCCAATGTTTGTAAAAGTGTTTTGGAAATTGTAAACACCATAACAAAGAGTTATAGTTTTATTTTAACACATTTCATTCATTGCAATATGATTTCTCATATGAATTACCTCCTAAGGATAATCAATATTTATGGAGCTCCCAGTATAGGGAAGGCATCCTTCTTGATGAAATAAGGGGCTTTAACAATCCCTACAACATATGACTTTGATGTAGCAAAAATGAAATCTAGCATGTGTTATATGAAAGTAGCCGGTAACAAGTGGTCTAGCAAAGCTGCAGTGCTATATGCTGAGTGATAGAGGTATTTGTTGTAATAGCCACTCCAGTTCCTTAAGAAAATAGATGGTGGCAAAGAAGATTAAGTGATACTGCTCATTGAGTGATGAGAATTTTTACATATTGGATGTTCAGTGGGAGTTTCATTTTGTCCCAATCTCCGCTGACACTCTAAGCTCAGGAGAATGGTAGTAATCCAAAAGAAGAGGACAAAACCAGAGATTCTCATTGGAGGGCAATCCCCTCTCCAGCGGACATTGGTAACATCTGAAGACATTTTTTGTTGTCACAAACGGAGTGAGAATGCTACTGGTATCTAGTGAGTAGAGGCCAGAGGTGCTACTAAACATCCTACAATGCACAGGACAGCTCCACAAGAAAGAATTATCGAGCCCAAAATGTTGATAATGCAGAGGCTGAGAAACCCTGGGCTAGTTGGCTATATTTCTCAAAGACTTGCTAAGAGGTAGACAAAATTGATGACTCCAACCTTGGCTCATGACCTATATCCAGGCTAAATACAGTAGAGCTTAGAGAATTCCTGGGGACTCTAATTTTGCAAAGACTTTCTCTGAAAAGCACTGTTGGAAGTTCCCTGGAAACTCCCTCCTCTCCCAGTGAGGAGATGATGAGGTAGCTCTCCTACTTCCACACCAAATAGGACTCTCAGGTCCTACATCCACCGTGGGTCCAGAGCAGAGCCCTGCGTGTGGGTCATGGAAGTGTTGGGTCTGTGCCATGAGCGTTCGGTGGCCAGATAAACCAGTGAGGACTCTCACCTGGAAAAGTGGACAGGTGGCTTCAGGTCATAGCACACGTGGTAACTTGGACCAACTCTCCCCTGAAACCAGTTAGATAATCATGACGAAATAATAATAATGAGAAAGAATATTTCTAAAAGTTTCTAAGAGTCAACAAGATGTGAATAACTTTTACCCTGGCAAATGGACTGATTATCATGGTGTCATATAGCTATGGATAGTGTTCCCATGTGATCCTGACCAATCAGCACCCTCAGAAATGACTGATCTGGGTGCAGGGCCTGGAGACACCCATTTTCTCTGTGAACACTCTACGAGGTTCCCCTTCCTCATCCTGGCATGGCTTCTCCTGCTCCAGGTTTCCTATCTCCTCAGCCTCTCTCGGGCACTCAGTCTGAGCAGAAGAGACATCACAGCTACAGATATGCACCTATTCTTCACTCTGGGAATGTGAACTTGTTCCCCTACTTCTCAGATTGGCTGAGGGATTTTTTTGAAAATGAATGTCTCATTTCTTGATAACTTTGGTTTTGTTGAAAATGCTATTTTGTTTCTAGTTGAAACTGGGTAAAAACAATTGAAGCAAGTGAAAATCTTTATTTCATTAGCAGAAACAAAGCATGTATTTTCACCATAGATTATCCAGATAGAACTTTTCATACACACTCAGGTACTGACAAACACCAAATCAGGCATTTGAGGCTTTGATATTTACTTGGAAAAAACCCTGTTCAAGGTCAATGATAGGCAAAGAGTTGCAACCATATATAAAATTCTGTATATAAATTCTATATATAAAATTCTGCTACTCCCCTTTAGTTCTTAATATAAAATTCCCAGAAAAGTAGAAAGACATGATGACCCAATACAACGGCCCCCAGGAACCTAGCATGACATTGGAGCCGAGGTAATGAGCACTTGCCCCGTTATCATGTAGGCGACCACATCCTTCCCAATGTGGAAGAGCCTCCTTCAGCCCTCCGCCCTGGCTAGGCCTCAGCCTCAGCTTGCAGCACTTCCTGTGTTCCTCAGATGATGCCTCTGTGATCACAGGAAACCAGAAAGGGAACCTGATGACTATCAATTGCACCCCACAAATGCCAGTAACTATACCCCCAACTTTCTGATTTGACATCATTTCCTATTGACTTGGGTTCCTATTTAGAGACTACGTTTGTTGAAACTACATGATTATTTCAGAGAGAAGGCAAGGTCTATTATTTCATTTTTTAGAGAATTCTAGTCATAGTGAAATGCTCAGAGTGAAGATGCTGGCAAGGAACAAAATGGAATTAATATCCATTCAGTTCCCATTGACTGCCAGAAAATGGGATAGATGTCCTACATGTTCAGAATCTCAGGTGATTATCATAAGAACCTGGTAAATAAACTTATTCGTGAAAGAAATAACTGATGCTTAGACAGGGGCAGTTATCTGTCCAAACAAATAGTTCATGCTCTTTCAATTACACTATTGGACCACCTTGAATACCCTTAGTGTTTATTAACTTTATAGAAATAGGGCCAGGTGCAGTGGCTCAGGCCTATAATCTCAATGTTTTCAGAGGCTGAGGTGGGTAGATCACTTAACCTCAGGAATTTGAGACCAGCCTGGGCAATATGGTGAAACCCCATCTCTACAAAAACACAAAAATTAGCCAGATGTGGTGGGGCGTGCCTGTAGTCTCAGCTATTCTGGAAGCTGAGGTGGGAGGATGGCTTGAGCCCAGGAGACAGAGGTTGCAGAGAGCCAAGATTGCACCACTGCACCACTGCACTCCAGCCTGGGCTACAGAGCAAGACCCTGTCTCAAAAACAAACAAAACTTTATAGAATAAACTATGGCCTTTGTGGGTAATTATGCGCTGACCCGGACCTACTGCCTAGCCCTGCAGAGCCAGGTCAAGACAGAATGGGCAGTGACTCAAGAAGCCATGGCTAAAGGGTCATGTTGGACACACATCTGGAAGAGTTCCCACCTCCCACCCCACCCCCACCCTGCTCCCCACACTGCTCCCCACCAGCATTCTGCCCTAGGACCCTTCTTCTTAATGGAGGGGAAAAGGCTAAGAAAACAGAAAATCGTCTCTGTTATTGTGAACTTACTTTAGCGGATAATATCATGGGTGGGATACCTGGAGAGGGATCAAAACCTCATGGCCCAGACTTAAGGAAATGATCAAAATGTGTAATGAGGATCATGTTTTGGAAACATGTGGCCAACATATTTTTATTCTCCAAAATAAATCATGTCACCTTTCGATCTATCTTTATTATAGCTAATCCATATTTACTACCCATGGAAAGAGATGATAGTTGCCTAGAACAAACTCACTTTTTGAATTAATTGTGAGATGCTGGGCTTGAAAATCAGGTTCAATTTTTTTTTTAAAGAGCTTTCTAAAGTTGTGATTCTCTCATTTGTAGGTCAAAAGGCCACTCTGGCAAACTAAGAACAGAATTTTATTACAGCTGCTGGATATGAAGACTCAGCATATGATATCGGTGACGTTAACACCCTCCCAGGGAGAAGCGCTGTTCCTTCTGGCTGGGAAGTGCGAGCTGGTGAGGAGAGTGAGAGGGGTAGAGCATTACATGGAGGAACTTCCTGGTTCCCTTGCCTCTGAGGGCCTTATGCCAGGAGGGATAGAAAGCCCAATGGAAACCCAAGATAGGCATAAGGAGAATCTGTGAGTGTCTGGCTCCTGTCAAGCTTCTCTAATATGGCCCTCGTAGAACTTCACCAAAAGTGGAAGGCATTTGCAAAGGTGAGCCCAAACCAGCACCACTTTCCACACAGGCTGTGCATGTAGGAGTCCCAGATGCTTCTCAGGGTCTCTGAGAGGATACAAAGGTACTGAGGGGGCCGGTGAGCACAGCACCTGGGATTTCGATGAGAAGCTGCAGGAAGGGAACTTTATATCCCAAGGGCATGGTGTGGAGTCAATAGTGGTAAGTTCAGTCTGGTTATTACACCAGCCAGTTCAGAGGAAGAGTGAAATCCCTGAGATCAGCAGGGCAAAGTGCTGGAAGTTGTTGAGGATGCAGAGAGTAGCAGGAAGACAACGCTAAGAACTCATTCACACACCCTGCCCCTGGGTAGCGATGTCATCCTGGGGATGACAAGGAGGAAGACAGAGAAACACAGAAAAGCCTAAGCAGGCACCACAAAGAGACTGAGCCCATCTGAAAAAGGCTGCTCTAACCTGGTGGAAACTATTTTAAGTTGGTATGTTTAGTGTCTCCCCGCAATATCAGAATGAGCAAGAGATGACAGGTATAGGTTGTGTACATTTCCCCTCTGCATTGAATCATAGAGTGTGCATGTTCCACCGCTGTGCCCTGCTCAAAGTTAGCTGGGTGGCTGTGGCCTGCTCAAAGTCACTTGGGTGAGGGGAGCCAGTGGGAACCAAAATCCCATCTCACACCCACCCCCTGCGCACTCTGGAGCTGGGCTGCCACATGCTGGAGAAAGGTGTCTTTGTCTAATTATTCTGCCTAAGGGCATGCCTTTCGTTAATTAGTAAAAAGAAGCCTTATTTGTGCTCTAGGGAGTGGGGGTCTGTTTAGGAGGTAATTCGTGATAAAGCCACACAGACAAGATACAAGGCTTTAAATAAATTGAATCTATGAAGCTTCCTAACCCCATGGAAAGACAAAATTAGTTTCCACAAAAATAATCATTAAAGAACAAATGAAAATAATGTTTGAATTCAGCCACCAGACATTACATTCCACAGCCTTGAGAAAAACTGATGGTCATGAAAAAAGTCATTCGCATAAGTGACACCATGGTGTGAAGTCAAGGAGTGCAGACTCTGGAGTCAGAGGGCTTGAGTCAACCTGAGCATCTTCAGCTTTGTCTTCTGTGTGACAGGCTCCAGCGACTGTTGTGAGGATTAGTTAAGATAACAAATACAAAATGCTGAGCATCAAGCCTGGACTAGAGAAAGGACTCAATAAGTACTAATTACCAGTATTTGTTATTTAATTTCACTTTTGTCTACATCCCCTTGTGTGAAATGGTTTGGACAACTAATCAAGGAAAACCTTCCCTCAGGGACATTGCTGATATTGCAATCTTCACTAAATACACTTATCTCTACCTCCACCTCCACCTCCACCTCTATCTCTTCTCTGTCTCTATCTGTGTCTCGCTGCTGTTTAACTATCTAATTATTTGTAAATGAACTGGTGGGTTTGTTGTTGTTGCAGCCTGGCTAATGTTATCCAGATGTATCGAAACCTCAGGAGTGGCATGGAACGGTAGTCCCTGCTTGAACCATTTACCTGCTTTCCTGACACCAGCAATCACACACACCTGACACTGACCTGAAGCCTCTGACCTGTCCTGGGAGGCAAAGACTGAGTAGACAAGATGCCTGGTTACCAGCAATCATCTGCAATTTCCTCTGAGCTAATGAGATTGCTTTTCTCTTTGCTCAAATTATGTGAGAATATTTTTAAAAAGAATTTAATGTGCTCTTTTGATATTTCAGGTGTTCAGTCAAAAGCCTATGTTATTCTCCATCTCTCTCTCTCTTTTCCTAGTTGGGTAATCAAAATGGCACAACCAGAAATATTTATATCTGCAACAGAAAAGAAGAATAAATGTATTCATGCACAAGTACATTATATATGTATATATGTTTGTGTATACATATATCTATATAATTGATATATTTGGGAGAAATAAAAGGTTTCATTAAGCACACAGGTTCTAGAGTTAGACCCTCTGTTGCAAATTACTGTCCTGTCACTTAACTCCTGACAGAACAAAGTGCATACTTGGACAAAATGCCTGCTCTGTAAAAATGCCTTGGTCTTGAATAAAATGCCTGCTATGTCAAAGCTTCTATTTTCCCATCTGGAGAATGGGAACAATAATAAGAACCCTCACTTAAAAGATAATGGACAAAGGTGCTTACAGCACAGAGCCTGCCACAGACAATGTCCTCAATTAATGCAAACTATTAATATTATGACAAGTGAATATCTGTTTTCTGACAATGTTTTCAATAATATAAATTATGCCTTTGTTCCCTTTATTTGCTTGAAAAAAAAAACAATAAAAAAAACAAACAAAAAAGTGTCTTTAAAGTGTCCATTTGTCTTTCTTCTAGACTGCTAGTAATCCTTTCCTGTGTTTAGGGAATTTTTACCTCATGGGTTTTGGTGAATGAATGAATTCATCTGCCTCTACAGAAAAGAAAATGCCTGATGCATTTTCTCAGCCTTTATTCCAGGTAGTCAGGTAGACTGTGGACTCCAGCAATTAGACACACTCCTCACAACCTCCCCATCACTCACTCACACACACACACACACACATATACACGGCTGCTGGAGTTGCAGGGTCTGGAAGGAACTGTCTGGCAGGGATGGAGTGTGCAGGGTGCCTAGTGAGTTCCAGGGTGACTGTGGCTGCCCTAGCTGTGGCAGCACCAGGGCTCTAAGCCAGGTCCTGCAGACTGGCTCAGCCTGCAGCATGGGCGCCCTCTCCTCCTTCCCATTCCCAGGACACATCCTGTGCAGGGGAAGAACGAGTCCTTCTAGTTGTAGCCACAGGCCCGTTGGTCTGCTGACCTCTACCTCCTCAACATTCAACTTCCCAGCATTGAGTATCTCAGAAATGGTATTTATCAGAAAAGAGGGTGAACAGGGCAACTGCTTTAGGAGGAGCCCTCCGAGCCAGCTGCTTCCTCTCCTGTCTCCTAGGGAGAACCTAAGCTGTCAGAGTTCACACCTGTCCCACACCACACGAGCCAGAGCTGGACAAAAGTGACAGGGACAATCACTGTCCAAGGTTAAAGGAGCCCTGAGGCACCAGAAGATCTCCAAGAAGGCCACATGGAAGTCATAAAATGAAACCGAATGGAGGGGAAGAGAAGTTTCGTAATGTGGGAAAATGAAGTACTAACAATATTTGACTGGTTTCCCTTGATTTAGCTGGGTTACCACTTCAAAACAGTCAGCAAAGCATTTTAACAATGAAAACTGTTGGGGAAATTAAACGGCTGGAAATGGAGGGAAACTGTGCATGGTGGTGCATGCCTGTAGTCCTAGCTACTCAAGAGGCTGAGGCAGGAGGATGGCTTGAGCCCAGGAATTCAAGGCTGCAGTGAACCATGATTATACCACTGCACTTCATCCTGGCCAACATAGCAAGACCCTATCTCTGCAAAATAAAAATGAAAAATAGGAGGGAGATAAAAATGTAGTAGTAACAATAAAATCTACTAATTACTGAAAATTTACTGTATGTCAGGAGCTATACTAGGTGTACTTGGCTATTTAGTCTGCATAAAAATTTTAATACCGGTGTTACTATTGTATCCATTTTCGGATGAGAGATTTGAGACGCAAAGAGATTAAGAAGTCTGCACAGGGTGAGGCAGCCTCTGTGTGATAAAGATGAATAGTTAGACATTTTAAAATGTTTTGGTTGGGTGCTGTTGCTCATGCCTGTAATCCTAGCACTTTGGGAGGCTGAGGTGGGTGGACTGCTTGAGCTCAGAAGTTGGAGGCCAGCCTGGGCAACACGGTGAAACCCCGTCTCTACAAAAAACACAAAATTAGCCAGGCATGGTGGTGTGCGCCTGTAGTCCCAGTTACATAAGAGGCTGGGGATGAAAGGATTGCTTGAGCCTGAGAGGATGAGGCTGCAGTGAGCCATGAGTGTGCTACTGCACTCCAGGGTGGGCGACAGAGCAAGATCTTCTCTCAAAAAATACATATAAATAAAAAATTCTCCAATGACATGGGAAGTTGCTCAGAATATAAGCTGAACTGAAAGAATACACAACACTATACATGTAAATATATCTATAGTCCACAAAATCATATTAATATTCATGTATCTACAATGAAAAAATCTACAGTCGAGCATATGATAATGCGAATAGTAGTGGGCCTTCGTGATATGACCATAGATGTTTTTATTGTTATCTTTCCCCATTGCTCTGAGTTTCTTCGACCAGCACTGTTACCAGCACGTTCTACCTATCCGCTGTGTGACTTCTGTGCAGTTACCTGATGACTCTGTGCCTCATTACCTCATCCATAAAATGAAAATTCCAAGTACCCATATTACGTGATCATTGTGAAGATTAGAAGGTGAAAATCATTTAGAAAAAAAAAAGGCTAGCAAATAGAAAACGCTCAGTAAGCATTTGCTATTATAAAAGTTAATGTTTATTAAATATGCAACAATTTAAAATATTATGCTGAGGAAAAGTGTTTATGAACGACTCCTAAGCAATTAGAAATCCTTCTCATTTCCATAGAAATTAAGCAATCCCCATGGCCCCCTCAAATTCGTGCAAAGAACCCCATCGAGACTGCTAGCCTGATCTGAGATAAGCAGGGTGAGCAGGACGGGGGCGCAGTGCTGAGCCTGCAGGCGGCACTGAAGGGCCCAAAAAACCACTTTCTTTTCTCTCCCCAATTCAGGCCACACCCTCCAGCCCCTGACCCGAGGTATCTAGCCACCAGGTCCGCACTTTCCTGCCTTCTCCTTGGGGACACCGCCCTGAAGACAGGATGTCACTGCTGGAAGCATTCGCCTTCTCGTCCTTCTGGGCACGTGAGTTGCTGTCTGAACATTTCAGTCTAGCTGCGCGACCAAAATAATTCTTCAATGTTTCCCTCTTCCACTCTCAGACGTTCATTGGAAATTCTCCTCTTTTACTTACAGTTGGACTTGGATTATCAAAAGTGGAGCAGTTCCAGCTATCCATTTCCACGGAAGTCAAGAAAAGTATTGACATATCTTGCAAGATACGGAGCACAAACTTTGAAAACGATGTCATTCACTGGTACTGGCAGAAACCAAATCAGGCTTTGGAGCATCTGCTCTATATTATCTCAACAAAATCCGCAGTTCATGGCAGCATGGGTAAGAGGAGCAACAAAGTGGAAGCGAGAAAGAATTCTCAAACTTCCACTTCAATCCTTACCATCAAGTCCGTAGAGAAACAAGACATGGCCATTTACTACTGTGCAGGATGGGATTACACTGTACTAGAACTGTAGAGACAATATGCACAAAATCCCCTCCCAGGGTCTGTGCCCACCACATCCTTCCCAACAGGGGCAACCACAGCCAGTCCCCAGCTGGGCTCCCAGACTCAGGCTCGCCTTCTCTGAGGCTCTTCCAGGGCTTTCCAGGAAGCTGTTATGGGTTGTGCTTATACTTTCATTCCCACCTGATCCCAGGACTTGTGCTCCAGAATCTTTATTTGACACTGTTTCTTAATGAGTTAAAGACTTGTCTGGGGACTGAGAGAACATAGGTCGGGCCACTGTCCATCATATCACCACCTAGAGACTTCCAGTAAGTAGCAAGGTGCAGTTGAGAGAGGGATCCTTATTATGTACAGTCAAGACAATCCCCCTGCAATATAACTATCACTGGTGCCATTTACAATGAAAGAAATGAAAGCTTACAGAATTGGGGTTGCGTGATCTGCCAGACGAGTCATGTCTTTGAGCTGGTCTGTGAGACCACACCGAACAGTTTAAGGGTTGCAATTCTCTAAGTAAATGCTAGGATATCTGAGATAAATTCCGGAAGGACTAAGTGCCTTTTTTTCTGCGAGGGGTAGAGAGGAGAATTTGCCAGCATGAGATCGTCAGACTAGAGCTCCGAGTCACCCCAGGGATTGTTGGATGAGACCCTCCATGTTGGAATAATCCTTGATCTTACCTGTAAAGGAAGAGAGAATTGTATCGTGTGTGTGTGTGTGTGTGTGTGTAAGTTCTCTACAGTGTTCTCAATTCTTTGTATGTATTAGCTCCTTTAACCCACACTACCTATAATGTCTGCTCTGTTGTTCTCATCAAACATATCTAACTCCTGAAATAAGTGGAGTATTAGTTCATGCACTTGTCCAAATTACAGAGCTGATAAGTGGCAGGACAGCCTAGGGAGGGACCCAGGTAATCTGGTTCCTCTTGAATATGACACAAAAACTGCTTCTTAATCACAGGAGTATAAAAGAAAAGACACATTGTTTCTATCCCCATAGAGGAGACAGAACTGACCATCACAAAACATTAACTGACACAAATTACTACTGTGTGCTGAGGCATGTGCCCAGGGTTCCAGTGATTAGGTGTATTCAGAGAATAAAATGCCAATAAAGTACCAATTGACTTTTCAATAAAAAAACATAAGAAATTTGGGTTTTCCGTGTCTAGGTATGTGACAGGTACTGTTATCTATACTTCATGTTCATTATTGTTATTATGTGATCGTGTAAATTTCTTAAGTCTCTGGAAGCCATTTAGGCACTTGTAGATGTAGAACTGAGACACAAAGATTTCAAATAACTCAGCTGATGTTGGATAGGGTAAGTGGTCTAGAAGAGTGCATATTGTCGCAGTTCATTAATAGTGATATTCAGATGAGCTTTTGAAAGACCTGATATATTTTTAAATATAAAATTAAAAGAACGGAATATAAAACTGTAAATGTAAAAACCCATTAAAAAATGTTTAATCATGGCTGGGTGCAGTGGTTCATGCCTGTAATCCCAGCACTTTGGGAGGCCACGGCGGGCGAATCATGAGGTAAGGAGTTTGAGACCAGCCTGGCTAATATAGTAAAACCCAGTCTCTACCAAAAATACAAAAATTAGCCGGGCGTGGTTGTGCACGCCTGTGGTCCCAGCTACTCAGGAGGCTGAGGCAGGAGAATCGCTTGAATCTGGGAGGTGGAGGTTGCAGTGAGCCGAGATCGCACCACTGCACTCCAGTCTGGATGACAGAGTAAGACTCTGTCTAAAAAAAAAAAAAAAAAAAAAAAATTAATCCTGCGATCCTGTGTAATGATCCAAACAAATATATTACTATCTACAAATGTGTAGAGAACATGCTTAAAAATAAATTCTGGTTGCTCTTATTTTCTGTATTTTAATTAATTAATTAATTAATTAATGTTCTACTAGAATCTTCTCAAAATATTTTCATCATTTTGCAACAGTTGGTGAGGTTTTCTTCAGTGAGGATTGGGTACTTTTCCAAGCTCCACAACTTTGTGATCTGGGACGTCATGTGTGCCACACTGTTCTTGTCTATCAGAGGGAGATAATAATACCACTGCCTCTCAACGCTGGTGAGGAGTGTGAAGGAAGTAATGGAAGAAAATGTTTAGAACAATGTTGGCAAGTCTACAATAGATGTTTGATATAACGTTAATTTTAAAGGTTTATTATCACATGTAAAAAATGAACTTTATTTAAAAACACCCCTCTCTGTGACATAGTGTTCATGAGATAGTTCCAAATTCCAAGGTGAGTCCCCACAGACTGCCCTGTCGGTCCCTCCAGCAATTTCAATCAAGTTTCCTCCTGAGGCGCACCCTCATTATAAGTGAAATTGCATTTCTCTGAGTTATAATCTGCATTGTGACATCCCAATTAATTATAAACCAAATACTTTACTGTATTTCAAATAGAAATGACTAGAGCTTTTAAAATGAGGTATGAATAATGCTAGTGTAAAATTTCAGTTTGCCTTTTTTAAAATTGTAAAATACTGTCCATGTTTTATACTCCTGAGTCCTGAATCCCCAAAACATTACCAGAGGGATCAATTTTTATGTGAGGTAAAGAAAGCTGCATGCTCATATATCTGGAACAATATTGTACAGTCTGAAAATCAAGGAGGGAACAGCTAAGTTTGAAGCAGAATTAGTTCAACTCTAGAGATGTCCCCATCCCGTTCCACAGACACATTCTTGTCAGGTAATGCACTCTGCACCGTGTCAGTGGTCAGTGCAGTGCTCCTGGGAACCGCTCAGCTCGGCAGTAGGCCATCAAGTCCCTCGAGGTCACCTGACCCGCCACATTTTTCTCTCTCACCAAGTCATGCCACGCTCTCTCCCCACTGACCGAGGCCAGCCAGCAACCAGGGCCCTTCTCCTGGGGATATGGTTCAGCAGACAGCAGCATGTCCCTGCTGGGAATAGTCATCTTTTTCTCCCTCTGCAGCTGTGAGTTGCTCCTCAATATTTCAACATAGATGAGAGATGAAAGTAATTCTTTTTTTTCTTTTATGTTGAGACAGTCTCGATCTGTCATCCAGGCTGGAATGCAATGGCGTGATCTCAGCTCACTGCAGCCTGTGCCCCCTGGGTTCAAGCAATTCTCTCTTGTGTCTCAGCCTCCAGAGTAGCTAAGATTACAGGCATGCACCACTGCACCTAGATCAGTTATTTATTTATTTATTTTAGTAGAGGCAGGGTTTTGCCATGTTGGCAAGGCTGGTCTTGAACTCCTGGCCTCAAGTCATCTGCCCTCCTTGGTCTCCCAAAGGACTGTGATGACAGGCATGAGCCACCACACCCGGCCAGATGAAAGTGTTTCATTATCATTTCCTCTTTCTATGTCCCAGGTTCACGGGGACTTCTCTTTTCTGTTTGCAGTTGAACTTGGTAAGTTAAATTTAAAGCGATAAAAAATGTCAACTACATTTTTGTCAACAGAGCAACAGATAAAAGTATCTAGGTATCTTGTGTGGTGTCCACTGAAGACTTTGTAAATATAGTTATACACTGGTACCAGCAGAAACTGAATCTAAATTATGAACCATCTGACATATAAAAGTCCCAGTTCAATAAAAAGTAAATAAAAAACTTCAATAAAAAGTCCCAGTTCGGGTTTGCTTAGGTGAGAAAAACAACAAACTTGAGGTAAGGACAAATTTTCAAATGTCTACTTAAGTCTTTACTATAAACTTCATAGAAAAGGAAGCGGAGGTCATTTACTACTGCACTGCTTAGGACCCACAGCATCAGTGCCACACTGTCCCACATAACATCCTGTCTTGGGTCTCTGCCCAACCACATTCTTCCCGTGGGAGCAAATGCTATGGACTCCTAGCTGGGCTCCCAGCCTCAACCTTGCCTTCTCTGCAGCACTTCTGGATCTTTGTAGGAAGCCATCTTGGGTTAATGTTTTAAGCAGGAAGCATGCCTGACCATGACATTCCCCGATATTCATTGAACACTACTTCCTAATGAATTAAGAGAATGAGTGGACACAGGCTAAGGCCCCATTCCTGTCAGCATCCAGAGACTTCTATTAACTGCAAATGGCTTAGGCCAAGGAAGAGAATCGTTGTGTATCAGGAATCCCATATATCATTATTACAACATCCCTGCAACAGAACTATCATTTGCCCATTTAATAAAGAAATTAAAGCTTACGAGGTTAAAGTGACTGGTCGAAGACAAGAAGTGTATGTTTTTTGTTTTTTGAAACAGGATCATGAGGCCACCCTTGAATATCTAAAAATCACGGTTGTACAACAAACAGACTTTTTGAGGTGATTTTGGGGTGGAGCAAGTGTCTTTTTTCTGTAGAGAAGAAGATGGTTCCTCACTTCACACTAAGGGGTGTGGCAGTGTGATGTCATCAGAAAAGAGCCCCAGGCATCAGACTGTTAACTGAGCCATACTTTGCATTTATTAACTCCTTTAACCCCTGGCAACCTCTGAGGTCTGTTCTGTTATGAACAGAAGCGCATTTTACTCAGGTAAGTGAGATCTATGTGTCCTAGACACTCATCCAGGTCCCACAGCTGGTTCGTGGAAGTGTCGGATTGGACCCAGCTAATCTGGCTCCAGAGTCTGTACTGCTTAATCACAGAAGGGTGAAGAGAAGTACATTGTTTCTAGTCCCATGGAGAAGACAATACTGACAACTTTTGTAAAACATGTACTGGCACAATTATTATTTTGAACCGAATCAGGTGATTAGCATTTGAGCAATTAGGAATCCTGGTTGAATAAGTGAAATAACAATAAATTATCAATTTTTTCAAAATATAAAGTGATATAAATTAGATTATTTTATGATGCCATATCTAAAATAATTAAGAAAAATGAAGAATATCTTTAATCCATGTACTTTTCCTATAGCAGTACATACTAGACACCCCATGGAAAAATAGACACCACCTTGCATTTGTGCCATGTGTTGTCTTATTTATTCGATAATTTCCAAGGTCAGGATAACATATTCACCCTCATCATCCCAGGAAGGCTACTGAAGGAAATAAAGGGAGTACCAGGAAAGGCTGACCTGGGGCTGGAATCATACAATCGGTCAGTCTTTATCCTCCCATCCCGATGCACCTCAGCCTTTTGTGATCCACATCCTGTCTGTGTAATTCCTGACCATCATGCTCCCTCAGGGTAGGCCACACTTGGTTTCTCGAATCTATATGGGCCTTTACTTGTTACCTTTAATTTTAGCTAAAGTAGACAGTAAGATCTGAGGAAAAACACAGCGAATCTGAGAGCATAAGCTGTTTTCAGACAGGGATGCATAGACGGCTTTGTGGAAATACTTGTGTCACCCTCTTCTTGTGGTTGTCTCATCTACTACTCAAAACAGCCTCAGAGAGCAGCAATGAGGTGCCCACAGCCAGATACCTGTGTCAAGATCATAGAGCAGAGCTCTCCCGCAGCCTTTTAGGATCAGACTAAATGGTAATAAACAAAGAAAGAGACACTGGATTCATAGTGCATTCAAATGATAGAATACTATGTAGCCTGTGAAAATGACATTTTATGCATTTATTAATAAAATTCAAACATCTTCACAATACAATGTAAAGTTCTTGAAGTGTACAAAACTTCTTAAAATATAAATGTCTGTGTTGATAGAATAATTTTTAAAAAGCCAGAAAGGAATTATCCAAAATTTTAGAATAATTATTCCCAAGGGAATAATCATTTAAATTATTCTATGTACTTTTACTAATTTTTATATATTTTCTTAAGGGAAAAACTAAGGTTTTGTTGTAAGATATACTTAACAAAGTAATTTTCTCTTGTTTGGTAGTAATACTAAGACACGATAGTGTCATTACATATGTGTACCACTTAACCCACTTACCCGATCTGCCCAGCACTCATGGGGTGCAGGAAACCCTGGAACTGCTCATAACTGTAGCAGCTCAAGAAACCACCTGATCTAGTACTTCTGAGAGACCCCAACAGCCCTGCCTTCCAGCCACTGACTTGAGACCTCCAGTTAATAGGGTTACCTTCTCCGTGGGGAACCAGACTGGCAGAAAGCATGCCACTGGTAGTAGCCATTATCTTCTTCTCCCTCTGGGCTTATGAGTTACCCCCTAATCATTTCAGTCTACAGAAGAGACTGAAATCATTCTGTATTGTTACCTCATCACATATCATTGGCTCATGGGAATTTCTCTTCCTCACTTGCAATTGGACTTGGGCAGTTGGAGCAACCTGAAATATATATTTCCAGACCAACAAATAAGAGTGCCCACATATCTTGAAAGGCATCCATCCAAGGCTTTAGCAGTAAAATCATACACTCGTACTGGCAGAAACCAAACCAAGGCTTAGAATATTTATTACATGTCTTCTTGGCAATCTCTGCTCAAGATGGCTCACGTGGGAAGACTAAGAAACTTGAGGTAAGTAAAAATGCTCACACTTCCGCTTCCACTTAGAAAATAAATTTCTTAGAGAAAGAAGATGAGGTGGTATACCACCGTGCCAGCTGAATTAGGCAACACAGGGTTAGAGTTGTCAAGATAACCTACACTGAAACTATCTCCAGGTCTGTGCCCATCCACATCCTTCTCCGTATGGGCAACCACAGCGGGTTACTCAGCTGGGTGCCCAGCCAGAGCCTGCCCTCCCTGCAGCTCTTCTGGAAAGTTGCAGGAAGACATCTTAGATTCTGCTCCCTTGGTGTGCAGAATCACACCAGTGATTCATGGTGTCGAAACGGGAAAAGTTCTCTTGTCCCCTCTCAGGGCGTGCGATGAGGATGTGGCTCACTTTTTGGTGCCCCACTCCTCAAACCTCTAGGGGGAGCATGCACACGTGCAGGTTGTGGGACTCCGACTCCACAGCAGTGTCTAGGGGTGCATGCTTATAACTCCTGAGGCCCCAGTAGGCCTGTGTTACAGGGTGCTCTTTTAGTTTGGCTGTCCATAAGCGGCTTGTTTTAGTCAGCTCAGTAAGACCCCCTGCTTTATCACAAGGACGGAGAGCTTTCTGTATCCCGGGATTTCTTGCCTTGGTGTACTGAAAGAATTGGATAAAATGTGGGCTTGGAGAATGGGTGCAAATTTTTTCTTTTCTTTTTTTTTTTTTTTTTTTTTTATAGCCATCTGTTTATAGTAAAAAATTCTTTATTTTTTTTTTTTTTTTTGAGAGGGAGTCCGCCCTGTGGCTGGGCTGGAGTGCAGTGGTGCAATCTCCTTCACTGCAAGCTGCGCCTCCCGGCTTCACACCTTTTTCCCGCCTCAGCCTCCTGAGTAGCTGGGACTACCGGTGCCCTCCGCCACGGTTGGCTAACTTTTTGTATTTTTACTAGAGACGGGGTTTCACCGTGTTAGCCAGGAGGGTCTTGAACTCCTGACCTCGTGATATGCCCGCCTTGGTCTCCTAAAGTGCTGGGATTACAGGCGTGAGCCACCGCGCCAGGCTGAGTGCAAAGTTTTATTGAGTGGAAGCAGCTCTTAGCAAATGGAGAAACCAGAAGGATGGAGTGGGAAGGTGGTTTTCCCCTGGAGTTGACAGCTCAGCGGCCGGGCTTTCCTCCAGCCACCCCGGCCAAACTCCGCTTTGTTCCTCCAGTCGATGGTCTGCAGCCTGCCAGTCCCCGTAGGTGTGCTCCTCCACAGCGGTGTTCCTCTCGATGTCCAACCACTTCTGTGTGTGCCCGCCAGGGTCTCGGAGGTTTAATAGGCACAGAATGGGGGCGTGGTGGGCCAGGGTGGTCTTGGGAAATGCAACATTTGGGCGCCGAGGCAGGAGTGCCTATCCTCACCGAGGTCTGTGGACACAGGCCCGGGGGTGGAGCCCTCGACAGGGACCACACCCTTCCCTTCCCAGCACTTCCCTCCCCCAATCCCATATCGGTGTCAGCAATTAGGATCCGAATTAGGAATAATTTGACACTATTTCCCACAACATTAGGATATCTGGGAACTCTGAAAATATAGGGTGGGTGGCTTAGAGCAAAATTCATCTGTCTAGTAATTCACTACGTAGAGATTTCTAGTAACTAAATGGTTCAGAATGAAGGCAGGAAGCGGTATATATTTTACACAGATATTCCCTGTTCTTATCACTATTTTCCCATTTGGTTCAATTGCATTGGAGGTTTTCAAAGTTAGAATGATCTGTCAAACATAATAATTGTATGTTTTTTATTAGCACCCTGAGGCCTTCCTGAAGAAATCTAGGGACAAGTAAGTAGATCTATAAGTAAACAATCAGCTGTTTGGGTTATATGACAGATGAAAGTATAAATCCTGTGTCCTAGAGGAAGAGCATGCAGCTCACTTCACACTCAGGGCTTAGTGCTATAACAAAACAAGCACTGTGCATTGGAACCCAGCTTCTAGGCACAGTGGGGGATCTCAGGGTGGGGGCTATGCTTTGGAGATCTTGTCTTTCAGGGTTCTGCAAAGAAAACTAAAACTCCTGAGTAAAATAAGATTAGATAGTTAAGCAGAAAGATAATACATGCTCTCTGCATCAATAAAGGAAATAACCATGATACCCTTCATAAATTAATAAATAAGAAATAATGATTAGCAATTATTTTATGTGTATTCCATGATTAATCATTGGGTAGTTGGGAACTTTCAAAAAATAATGAAACAAAGTGTAAACTGTAAAACTGTAAAAGTCCTCTCTCACTTCTTTGAAACTCACTTTCAAACAACAAAGAGATTAATGATGAAAAATCCTTAGTTTTGAAAATTTTCTCCTATTGGTACCTTTAGTACTATGGATATCTGACAGCATATTGCCATGCATGCAATCTACTTACAGTCCTTGAAGTAATTGCAACGTATTTTTTCCCCATTCTTCCTTCTGAGGATCAGCTTGTACCATCCTGATAGGGTAAGAGGAGAGATGCTATTGAAAGCCCAGTGAGGGAATACCAGGAGCCTCCCTGGCAGATCAGCCCCTTTCCAGGGGCAGACTCAGAATCTGGAGTCCCACATTCTGTCCACCATGATTCCTGACCATAGTGGTCTACAGGGAGAATGACCCGACGCCTGAGTGAGTCTCAAGAGACCTCACCTCTCACCTGATGCATACGTAGAAGCAAAGGTAAGAAGACTGTTAAGGAAATACAGAGCCTGAGAACATGAACCTTTCCAGAAATAGGTGAGTGAAAAGATGGAATTCAGCTTTTCACAATCCCAGTGTTAAGTATTTTACATGGATTATTTTATTTAATCCTCAAAAGAGCAGTGTAACGTGACCGTACTGGCCACACAAGGTCAGGTCTTAGAAGATGAAGCCACTTTGACTTTTCAAGAGACTCCTGGGAGATTTATGGGGAAGAAAACTTAGAGACACACTAGAATGAGGAACAGGAAGGAAAGACACCTCATCTGTGTGAATTTAAAGTAGTGAAATACTATGTAGCAATTAAGCACAGTGTTTTTCAAGAATTATAAGTAAAATTGAAAATATTCACCATATATTATCAAGGAGGATATTGAACACAGAACTGATTTAAATAGTAAGCTCTCATGTACATACATGTATATATTGAAGAAAGAGCAAAAGGAAAAAATTTCTCCAAAGTTTAAAGAGTGGATGTCTCTGAAAGCATGGGTGATTTTAACATCTTGATACTTGCACAGATTTTACACATTGTAACTAAAAGCTGCTACTACTTTTAAAGCTGTATGCCATAATGGCTTCAATATTTTATT
>NW_012098099.1:1880891-1900546 GCF_000951045.1 Mandrillus leucophaeus
GAATAAACTATTGAGAAAAGTAACTTAAATAATACAAATAAAGTTCTTGCAAGTGCTTGGGGCATGCCTAATGCTCAACAAATTGAAGCACTACATTGATCCTATGAGTTATTATTGCATATTAGAAAATAAAATTATTTAGGCTAATACTCTAAGTCCTTGGTACTCAAAGTTTGATTTGTGAACCAGCAGCATTGGCTTCACTTAGGAGCTTCTTTCAAATCTAGTCAGTCAAGCCTCACCCCAGGCCTACTGAGTCAGAAGCTCTTTTCAGAAGATCCCTCCTACATACTATGGTGTGAGGAGTGGGGGTCTAAGGACCAAAGTGTTCAAGATATAAGCTCCACAGTCTGGGACAAGTGCAAGACAATCCCATTTCCATAGGATGGTTTTATCTAGTGTCCTCTCTAATTTCTGGAGAGCAATATTGAGCTGATGTTTGGCCTCTCTGGGGCTGAAATAGATGACAACCTCCCAATTAATTAAAAAAAAATGTACTCAACTGTCCACGTATATGTACTTTTATTTTCATTTATAAAATTTGTTATAAAATCAGCACAAATTTTCAGTATTTTATATAGTGAGAAATACAGGTCTTTTATAACCTTGAGTTTTAGATCCACAGTCAACCCACAAGAAGAGTAACTTTTGCTTCGAGCACAAAAAACATACCACTATATCCTCATATCCACATATCACATATCCTCATATCACTAAGGCTACTGAAAAATGAAATAGGAGGGAACAGGGAAGGGGAGAGAAAATGAAGTTAACTGCCACTGTCACCACTCACTCACACCTCACCCTTCATAGGAAGAGCTCTCCTCTAACCATCACCATATTGCCAGATCTCCTGGGCACTGGAGTATATAGAAGGCCAGCTATTTCAGACCTGACAACGCTGCACTCTACAGAGAGGGCTGTCAGGGAGTCACTGTGACCCACTACTTCTTTCCTTGACACCTGCTCAGACCAAGCTACCCCTGCCACACACTAAACATTCTAGGCACAGGCATCCTCACTTTCCTGCTTCTCCTTGGGAACACAGCCTGGCAGACCAGAGCATGTCAGCACTAGCAGCATGTAGAGATTCACCTTGGGGATTGCTCCTCAGTCATTTCACTTTGTATGTTAGGTGAAGAAATTCTTTATCACTTCATCTTTAGATATCAGGTGTTCACAAGAATTAATTTTCTTTGCTTACAGTTATTCTCGGGGAGTTAAAGTTGGCACAAATTTAAAATGCCCAAGGCAAAAGATAGTGATGCTTTTATACCTCGTAAAATATCCAGCCAAGACTGAAAATGAAGTAAAAAACTGGTGTCAACTAAAACCAGTCAGCATCGGATGTGTGTTGACAATCGCACCTGCTCGGGGTCCATTAGGTGTTGTGGTTACAATGATGCTCATCCTTCCACTTCAACCTTGAAAGTAAATTTCACAAAAAGGAAGGTGAGATCACTTACTGCTGTGATTATTGAGCCACTGGCCATCAAGCACACACTTCCCTGCCTTCTCCTTGGGACACAGCAGGATGTCGTTGCTGTGTCATTTTCTCCTCTCTCTGACCTCATACGTGTTCCCCATCATTTTGACTCTTGAGGAGAGAACAAAGAAATTCTTTAATGGTGCATCGTTATACCTTAGGTTTTCATACAGATTTCTCTTCTTTGCTTACAGCTTGTTTTGAATAGAATAAATTGGAGCAACCTGAAATATTAATTTCCAGAGAAAACTGTTAAAAGTCCAAATACTATCCGGGGTGATATCTAGCCGCTTATACTGGCTGAAGCATAACTTAATGCATTTTCCTCAACACATGACCTGCTCAATTCACTTAGGGGCTGTAGCTGAAAATGATGTTCCTAGATCTGTTTTGACCTATAAGATAAAATATCAGGAAAAGGAAATGGGGATAGTTATGTGCTTGCTGGAATCACAGATGAGAGATGTCAGGACACCCGCACAGAATCCCTCTTTAGGTCTGTGTGCACCGGCCCCCTTCCAACAGGAGCACAGGCTCAGCAAGTTATGAGGGCTGGACTGCACCTCCCAGGACTTCCCCCTCAACCTCTGGAAACTTGATTATGTTCACACATTAGGGCATACAGAAATCAGTGTACTCTGTGCTCACAGTCCAGGAATTACCTGTAAGTTTATACGATCCAGACTCAAAGAGGGAATCACTGAGTGGCAGGAAACATGCTGGGTATCTCACACATCTTATATAACCATTGCAATACTTTTGCAACGTCATCTTCATTTTTTTCCACTTTAATATGAAATAATTTGAAAGATAAAATACCTTCTTAAACCCCAAATGCCCACGTTTGCTCAGCAGTGTCCTGTGACCTGAAGAAGTTAGCATTCATTTGCTCCACCCATGCTGGGAGTGAGTGTGGAATGAAGCTCCTGCCCTCTCCTCAGGCTCATTCCACTCTGAGGGATCCTGCTACAGCCCAGCCAGCACGCTTCCTTTGCACAGGTCTCAGATCCTCCTAAGGAAGGGAGGGGGCGTTAGATGATCCACTGACAAGGCGGATACCCACTAGGATGGATCCTCTTCCCAGCTTCTGCCTGTGCTCACAACAGCCGTTTATTCAGGGTACTCTGCTCCCTCTTGGGCATTGCTCTAAATCCTTTACGTGTAACTCATCTCATCCTTGGGATATCTTTTCACATTGGTCTGTTGTGATTCTCGATTCTCGTCTTACAGGGGAGGAAACAGAGGCAGAGTGATGTGATTTACTTTGTGGTCACAGAGTTCCTAACTGGGGTGGGGAGGGGCTGGGGTTCTGGCTTCAGTGTCTGTCCTCGTAACCACGCTGTGTCCTGACTCTGAGAGAGAGGTAAAAATGGCATCTAATATGTGGTCTCTACAGCTAGAAAGCAAACTGATAGGAGATTAAACTAGACATTTTAGTGAAATTATAAAGGCTGAGTGCAGACTAGTGGGAGAGTGTGAGCTCTTGGGGACCACAAATTTAAGGAATTTCCCACCATCTTTTAGAATTTTTTCTCCAGGAATCCTACCAGGCTCTTGCAGGGAAGAGCATGGAGAATCCACAGAAAGCTACCCTTTTGGTACTGGCTGTAGGAGGGGAACAGTAGCCACTGCTGAAATTCACCCAGACCTACCCCACCTCCTCTCTACTGTAGAAGAAGGACTTAGTCTGCAAGAGAAGGTTTCCATGGAATTTCATTTCAGTTGAGGGAGGGAAAAGGAGGCCACCACCGACTGTGCCCAATACTTCATCCCTATCTCCACAGAGTAACAAGTTTTAATTTGCAGAAGGGTGGGTATGAAAAGCATAGCCCAAGGACACTGGTGGTTGCCTCCTATGACTGGAAATGTGCCACCACTGGAATAGGAGCAGCAATGGTTGCGAAGGTACATTCTCAAGTCCCGGTTTGATCCTGCCTGTTTAAGACAGAAGCTGAATGAAAATAGAGAATGTCTCCTTTCCTCACCTCTCACCACCATACTATCTTGAGTAAAAGCAACAGTAGAATGCAGTGAAGAGAGCTTCAGAAGATAGACTGTCTCTGGGGAGCAGAACAAAGGGAAGGCTCAAAGCCAAGAACAAGGGATGATTAGAGAAATCTAAAGTCTCTGATGTCCTACGAAGAGCAAACTCCAGTCCAGATAACTTAGTAGAAACAATAAATTTCTAACCCAGTCTTGCTCCTAATTAGATTAACACAAACTCCCACACTAAAGGTCTGGCAGAAAGAAAAATGTAGGCATTTTTCTTTTCTTTTTTTTTTTTTTTTTGATTTTTTTTTTGAGACAGAGTCTTGTTCTGTCTCCCAGGCTAGAGTGCAGTGGCTGATCTTGGCTCACTGCAATGTCGACCTCCTGCGTTCAAACAATTCTCCTGCCTCAGCCTCCTGAGTAGCTGGGACTACAGGCATGCATCACCATGCCTGGCTAATTTTTATATTTTTAGTAGGGACGGGATTTCACCATGTTGGCCAGGATGATCTCGATCTCTTGACCTCATGATCTGCCCACATTGGCCTCCCAAAGTGCTGGGATTACAGGTGTGAGCCAGCATGCCTGTCCAATGTAGGCATTTTTAAGCATCAAATATAATTATCTCATTATCTACCGTGTTATACAACACAGTCCCCTTTCATTAAAAAAAAAAAATCTAAGTACCTTACCCCAAAACAAGAAGGAACACAGTCTGAAGACACAAAGCAATCATACGCATGAGACTCTGATATGACTCAGATGTCTGAGCTGTCAGGCAGGGAATTGAAAATAACTGCTGAGTATGTTAAAGGCTCTAATGGAAAAGGTAGACAACATGCAAGATCAGACAGAGAATTTCAGCAAAAAGACAGCAATTACATTAAAAAAATCTAATGAAAATGCAAGACATAAAAAAAGAAAAAAAACCACAGTAACAGAAATCAAGAATGCCTTTGAAGGGCTCACCAGTAGACCCTATGGAGATAAGGAAAGACTTGGTTAACATAAAAATAGGCCACTAGATATGACCCAAACTGCAATGGAAGGAGATGAGAAAGAAAGAATAGAAGAGAAAGCATATCTTCATGGAAGGACAGAACTGTGGACAATATTGTATTTTCAAACATGTTTGTAATTAGAATCCCAGAAACAAAAGAGACAAAGGAGCAGAAGAAATATTTGGAAAACTAATGGCTGAGAGTATTCCAAATGTAGTGATAGACACCAAACCACAGAATGAAAAAGCTAAGAAAACGCCAACCAGGATAAATATTAAAAACAAAACAAAATACCTAGACATATTAGATTTAAACTGTTGAAAGCCAAAAATAAAGAGAAACGCTTGAAGGTAGCTAGAGGAAAAAAAGCAGATTTTCCATCTGAAACTATACAAGCAAGAAGACATTGGAGTGAAATCTTCTAAGTGTTGAATTAAAAAACCGTCACTTGGCATAAAGACAGCTTCAGACAAAACAAAAACTGAGAGAATTCACTGCCAGCAGATGCACTTCACAAGAAATGTTAGAAGAAGTCATTCAGGCAAAAAAAATGATATGGGTCAAAAACTTGAATTCACACAAAGAAATGATAAGCACTGGAAATAGAATAAATGAAGGTAAAACATTGTTCTTTAAATATTATTTTTTAATTGCTCTAAAACAGGAGTTGGCAAACTATTTTTGTAAAGGGCCCAACAGTAAATATATTCTATGTTGGGGGACAACATCGTCTCTGTCCTAACTACTCAAATGGGCTATTGCAACACAAAAGTCCTTGCTACTCTTAGGTCTGGAGGGACATGGAGCTGTTATAACAACCGGGAGGGCATCTTTATTGAAAAGGACCCAGCCAACCGGTCTTAGTTTGAGTTCCCCTGCGAAGTGAGCCTCAGGCTTTAAGGACAACTAGTTTGTTTGGGAGATACAGGAAGACTAGTAGGAGAGTAAGGAAGTGATGTTAAGAAAAGGAAGGCAGAGAATTAAGTTACTTTCATTAACTAGATACTAAATGAGCAACAGGAACCTCATAGAAGTTCAAAACCTAAGTGATCAATTAAATAATAATTTCTTGTTCTTCTGTTCCTGTAATTTGTGGGACTGGCCATGTAAAATAAATAAAATCTGCAGACCCCTATGTGATCTGATGGTCAGCATGGTGGTGAACCAGGGAATCTTGCTAAGTGTCAGAACACGATAAGAAAGTAACCACAGAACAGAAAAATATTCCTGGTGTTATCTTAAGTTACAAAGACAGAGCTTAAAATCGAGCACACATCTTATATCTATGTGAAGCAAATGAAAAAGATGAGCAGATATTAGCCTGTAAGGGAATACACCAAACTGTTAATAGTCGTTGCCTCTGGTTGGTGGGGACAAAAAGTGACTATTTTCTCCTCTATGTTTCTTTATGACCCCTACTGAATCTACACTTGTTTTATGATAGGAAATAACAATGGCCCTTGTTTTTAAAATGTATAAAAATGTTTTGCTTTAAAAGTATACTTCAAGGACACAACCTCTGTAAGGTTCCCATTTAATGGTAACATTCAAAAGAAAGAGAATCCGAAATAAGTTTGCTCTGGCTTGGCTGTCTACAGGAGAAACCTGGGTCATACGTAAGTTAGCTCTTGCCTTAGCCTAGATCCACAGCTAAGTGGATCTAGGTGTTGATGTGCAGTGAGAGCAACTGTATTAGAACACTTGCCCCCGAGGCACCTCAAAGGCAGACTTTAGGGTTTCTCTTTTTCTCTCTCCCTCTCTGTTTTAGACCAATAAAAAATGTTTATATTTTAGCAAGAAAATGGCTCTTTACACAAACATCTTCAGATAGTAAAAATCACACAGCAATGAGAAATCCGTTGAAACACTGAGTTAGAAAACCAGTTTCACAGGATGTTTGAGTAAAATAGCATGGGTCCCTTCCCCTGCAGTCTGCGGGTCTTAGCTGTGTGTTCAGAGCGCACTTCCTCCTGCCATCTCAGACCTCAGATTTTCTCTGTGATTAGAATACCCCGTGTTCAGCCACCTCTCTGGACAAGAGCTTGCAGAATGCTGCTCCTGCTACCAGGCATCCTGGTGGCCTCCCTGTGGACGTGTGAGTTGCTTTACCCAAGGGACATCTCGCTCATTGGAAGGGAGGCACAGAAAGTGTGGACATTTATTTATTTTTAATGTTTACTTTTATTTTCAGTTCAGGGGTACATGTGCAGGTGTGTTATATAGGTTAAATTGTGTCATGGGGTTTTTTTGTACAGATTATTTCACCACCCAGACACTAAACCTGGTACCCATTCATTATTTTTCCTGATCCTCTCCCTCTTCCCACCCTCCACCCTCTGATAGGCCCCAGTTTGTGTTGTTCCCCTCTATGTGCCCATGTGTTCCCATCATTCAGTTCCCATTTATAAGTGAGAACATGTGGTATTTGGTTTCCTGCTCCTGTGTTATTTTGCTAAGGATAATGGCCTCCAGTTCCATCCATGTCCCTGTACAGGACATGATTTTGTTCTTTTTATGGCTATATAGTATTCCATGGTATCCCCATCAATCCCTTTACTGGGTATATAACCAAAGGAATATAAATCATTCTGTTTTAAAGACACATGCATATGTATGTTTATTGCAGCACTGTTCACAATAGCAAAGACATAAATCAACCTAAGTGTGGATACTTAAATCACACTATTTTCAGGTGGAACAAAGCCACATGGTAATTCAAGCTAAGCTGACAAATTCCACCATTACCTTGAGTTCTTCAGGAAGAAAATGTAAACTTCACACCCAAGCTTTCCCTTAACAGAAAACAAACATACTATCTTAGTCAACACCAACATTTCATATTGAAAAATTTCAAAATTTTTGGTTTTTCTTTCAGATACAAGCGGAGACAATCTCATAACACAACTTGTAACATCCGTCACCAAGAAAAAAGGAAATACAGCATTTCTTGAATGCCAGATAAAATCCAGTACCTTCAAGAAGAATGTATGTATACACTGGTACCACCAGAAGCCAGACCAGCCCCTAAAGCGAATTCTGTATATCTCCTCAAATGAAAATGTAGTCCATGAACAAGGTGTTAGTGAGGAAAGATATGAAGCAAGGAAATGGCAAAGTGACTTGTCCTCCAGCCTGAGAATACACCGAGTTGCCGAGGAGGACGCAGGGATATATTACTGCGCCTGCTGGGACACACTCTATCAAAATGCTCCACTGTAACTGAACAAAAATGCCTCCCACGCCCGCTGCACCTGTGCAAACACACACCCCCTCTTTTCTGCCTCCTAGAGGCACCTGGCTGCTGACCACAGAGCACTTTTCTCTGGTGCATGTGTCCTGAGCAAAGTCTGAGCACAAGCCCAAGGGCCCAACCTCTGATGCTCCTTTCAATGAGAAACTTTATCGTCCAACCTCACCCCTTGGGAGCCTGGCCTGGCTTTTGGGCTGGTTAATTGACTTTGAATGAATGAAAGAGTGCTGGAAAATACAAGGCCTTTTGAGTAACATAGACATGGATTTCAAATTCCTGCCGGGCCACTTACTGACAGTGTGATCTAGGAAAGTTCTTAATGCCTTTTCATTCTGTTTATTCAGTTTCTGGTGGGGCTAACATTAGTCACCTCATAGAGTCGCTGAGGTCTAAATGAGCCTCCATATACGAAAGCTTCTGACATAGCGCTCAACAAATCACTTCCTTTGTGTCCTTTCCCTTCTGACTAAATCACTGAGCTATCTCAGCTAAAATAGCGATGTGTAGAAACTTAAAAACAGGCCAGGCACGGTGGCTCGCACCTGTAATCTCAGGTGTGAGTATTGGAGGTCAGGGTGGAAGGATTGCTTGAGGCCGGAGTTTGAGACCAGTTCGGGTGACATAGTGAGACCCTGTCTCTAAAAAACATACAAAAATTAGCTGGATGTGGAAGTAGTCACTTGTAGCCCTAGCTATTTGGAAGGCGAAGGTGGGAGCGTCACTTGAGCCCAAGAATTCGAGGCTGCAGTGTGCTATGATGGTGCCACTGCATTCCAGCCTGGGTGACAGAGCTAGACCTTGTCTCTAAATAAATAAATATAAAATCTTATATTGTCCCCTAAACAACAGTAAATTATAACTTTAATTCTGAAAAACTAAAAATTATGCATGGGAAAAGAGTGGAGGGTAATAAACCAAAAATATTTTTTTCCTCCAAAATTTTGCTTCAGTCACAATAGAGTATAACAGCCCAGTGTCTAAAGCAATAACCACATGAATTGTTAATATTTATCACACTGTGAAGTTTGGGGACATTTCCAATCTATAAAATGTACATAGTACTGCAAGAGGTTGTGAAATTATAATATCGTTTGTTACCATACACAGTGATTATACTTTTCCTCCAATACTCATGATACTGCATAGCTACCCACAACTCTGACAAAATATGGCCAAAACGGGAGTGGAGAAAGAGGTCAAAGATAGACCTATTTAAAGTAACACTTAAAAAAACAATAGGAGGGAATTACTCCAAAGGGGAAGTTAACATTGACTTATTATTACAGAAGTGTTTTCACGAGATCTTCTTGGATTTGATAGTTTCTTTACACCAGAACATGACAAATACCACTTCAACAGAGATCTCCCTGTGAAGGACTTTCATTGGTTTTAAAACAAACCTTTCCCTCCCTGTCACAGAGCAACAGCTGCCACTACATCTTCAGTCCTAATCTGTGCTCCCTTGTAGCGTCTACTCTGACTAGCCACTGGCAATGTCAACCTCATGGGTTTTTCTTGTGTCTTTGGCTTGGGTTTGTAGGTTGACTTTACTCCTTGCTTGTCTTTTCGTAATTTTTGTGTCCACAGTCATCTGTTTTCAGTGCCTCTCATTTCTCTTCCTTGTTTTTCAGATGGAGACACCAAAATGAGAATATCTCAGGATCAACTCTCCTCCACACGCAGACAAGACAGAACAGTGCACATAAGGTGCAAGCTATCTGGGGTTCTTCTTGAGAAGACCGTTGTGCACTGGTATCAACAAAAAGAAGGAAAGCCCCTGAGACGAATCCTTTATGGCTCAGCCAAAAATTACAAGCAAGACAGGCCCAATCCCCGCTTGGAGGCAGATGATAAACATGATGGTATTTTTTACCTGATCATTAACAATGTTGCCAAGTTGGATGAAGCCACTTACTACTGTGCCTGCTGGGATCTCACAATGTCACAGAGTCAGAAGGGACCTGAAAGAAAACCTTCCTATGACCACCCCCTGACTGCTTTCATACTCCTGCAACCACAACAGACTCCTAAATGCTCTTATTCATTGGTTCAGAGGCTGTTTGAACAGGGAGGGCCCTTGGAACATATTTAGCCCAATGTCCCCACTTCAAATGAGGAAACTGGGGGCACAGAGACAGCAAGTGACTTGTCTCAAGCTAGTTAACCACAGAGGTAGGGCCACACTCTTGCATTTCAGATTCTCAGTCCAGTGCCTCTTCCTGCCTCTCTTGTGGTCTGTGTTGAGCTTCTTTCAGCAGAATCACATTTCTTTCAAAAGGGAACTGTGACAACTTCCCTATGCGTCGTCTTCCTCAGTGGTACCCCTAGGCCCCAATTAACTCTGATATCAGCCAAACATGTGACTACCACACTGCTGAGAAGGGGACAAAGGTCAGCAGGGATGGACTCCACACTCCATCTACCCATGTTGTCTTCCCATAGCTATTTACTGCCCTTTGTTTCTATAGCTTCCTATCTGTTCTGAAATCCCTACTAATCAGAGCAGTTTCCCTGGTATGCCCATCACACATATGGGCAAGTGGGAAGTAGAGATTAACTTTTCTTCTGACTACATTAGTAAATTCTTATAATAGAAGTGCCTGCTGAACCAAGGCTGGAATTTCCTACTCTTCACTCTGAAACCTGGAACCTATCCTAATTGGCTGGCCACACACTTGTTTCAAATTGGGTAGCCCTGGCTTGCTTTCTGCTCTCTTAGAGTGACCTAGGCCTTGTTCATGTCCAAGGCCTTACCAGCCACACCTAGAAAATAGCAAGAACAATAGTAGCAACCATATCTATATCATTACATTATAGCTCAGTACCTCTCTTTTTGGATGTCTGACAAGTAGCCAAAAAATTATTGATTCCAATTCCACTCCCTTCCCCCAATCTCCAAGCATGTATTATTTTCCTCACCAGACTTTCCTATTGCAGTAAATGGCAACAGTATATTGTATCATCTGATGCAATGGCAAGGGTTTTTTTCTCAAGCAGATAGTGTTTTGTTGACTTCCATGTTTTTTTGTTTCTCCTGGTAATGAGAGAAGAGTGAGGAGACCCAACTATTATTGAGTTTCCTGTGATATGAGATCTGAAGGGAGGTTATAGGAGCTTTGGAAACTGTGGTTTCACCTGCCAGAGAGACACCCACAAACCAGGCCCAACCCTGTGTGGCCCAATCTGAGACTGGAGTAGGCTGTCTCAACAGAGCCCCCGACCGAAACACTAAGGACCCAATGTAGAGAACACCTAGTCTTCTAACTTACTGCAGGTTTAGAAACTCTTTGTGTTCCCCCTGACATGTGCAGGTCAACAGGTCAGCCATGACAGCAATGATTGTCATTCTGAAGTGCATGGCTCAAATGGCCTCATGGATGTTATAATCTCCTGGTGTCACTGAAAGACAAATACAAAGAAAGTAAATTGTGAGATATAATTTGATATTCAGATTCAACTAGTCCCACTCCTCACAGATTATTTTGCTAGGTGCTGGCACTGCCTACTCATTGCTTTTTAGAATATGCAAATCAGCCATTTCATCTGCTTTTTATTTCATTTGATACGTTCTGTGCTTTCTAGAAAGCAATACCCAGCATCCTTTATATGGCCATTTGAGATACAGATTCTCTGTATTATACAGACCTAGACTATACCTGGGAACTGCGTTCCTTACACATATCTTTCCAAGTAATTGATGAACAGGGTTTGGGATCCGGAAAATTTGCACTGAAATCCTGGCTCAGTTTCAACTCCCTAATTCTGTTTCGTCACATGACTTTTAATAGTAATAACCATTTATAGGGTAAGGCAGAAAGAGAGAAATGCATAATTGGTGCCTGACTCACGGTAGACACTATATTTATGAGTTTTCTTCTCTTTCACTATCAAAAAGCACAAGGCCATGGATTATCATCCTGGAGCAGGGGGAAGGGAAGCGAAAAGGAGATTTGGGGCTTAGAGTAGAATATTAATTTCCCAAGACATTCTTCCAGACACGAGTCTTTTTATGCAAACATTTCTTGTTTGTCAAAAAGAAACAAGTGTTTCACCAGACGTGTTGCCTGTGGGAGCAGTATCAGTTGAAAAGCGTCTATAATATGCATAGTGGCATGTTAAATACCCCAAGTGCAAAAGAAACCCTAAAAGACTAAATCATCAGGTTAAGAATGAAGGCAGGTGGCACAATTGCTAAAAGGGAGACTGATTGAAAGTGCAGTGACCTGGCCTCTCCCAAACACTGCCCCGGTGTTTTCAGAAACAAGTAAAGATCCACTGGACTCTATCATAACATATCTGATATCATCTAAGTGATGACATATGTGAAATCAAATTATGCTAATTTTTGAAAGTTAGTGGTCCACAGATGGTCAGTATGTGATTTTTTAATCTCTTGTACATGTCAGATAATGTGTTTATTTTGCTTCAGACAGTGGTCTCTCTTGGAAGTGTCTTAACTTACTTCTGTACCTGATTTAATTAAGATCCATTAAAATTTCTAAAAGACAAATCAATGTGAAAAATAGTGCAAATTATTATTTTGGTTCATGTTGGCCACCAAACCCTGAAATGAAATGTGAGATATGTCTTCATATGTTTTGATGGCCAAACAAATTTGGTTGAAGCTGTTCTCTATGAAAGTTATTATCATCAAATTTGAAAAAGTGATGCAAAACTTCAAGCAACGCAGTGCCAACTTGTGCTTTACCTCACTTGACTTACTTCTTATTTATGTATTTGTTCATTCATAACCCATCTTCTTGGAAGCAGGATTTAAGTTGCCTCAGTTTGTTAACTCAAGACATGACAAATGTGGCAGGGGGATGTGTGTGTTCCAAAACATAAGGTTAGAGGCAAAATTGCTCATCTTTATACACATTCATTCAGGTTTCATTTTATGCCTTTAGTAGAACTGAACATTATGGTCTTCACATAGTTTTTGTTTTCTTGTAAACTTAATAAAAAATGTTATAATTCATTACTTACATTTTTACGTTTTATTACTTAAATCTTTCATGGCTGTTGAAGTGTAGACAGCTTCTAAGACTTCTGATACTTCCCCACATGGTCTTGGAATAAGGAAAAGCAGAGGACAAAAAGGGATTGAGTGGACATCATCCCATCCATGACAGGTGCAAAGGGCAACTGACAGTCCGAAGTAACAATAACTTTTAATTTTCAGATAAAAAGACACAGAAATAAGATGTTTCCATTCTACCTTACGAAGTGAAGTCTCTCTGAATTATTGCATAAACGATAAGAGAAAACCAATCAGTTTTTAGCACCTCCTGTGTCCCTGGCTCTATTGTAAATATCTCACAAAAGTCCTGAGAATTAGGTCTAATCCTCTCCATTTAAAAGGTGAGGAAACCAAGACTCTGAGATGTGTCTGCGCCCAAAGGCACAACACCAGGAGTGGAAGAACTGGAATCTGAACCTGGGTTTTCCAATTTTAAAGTGTCTTTTTCTTCATTCCCAACTTCCTGAGATAATAATTTATTTCATAAGAATCTTTTAAAAACTCGAGAAAACTTGTTAATGTTTATTGTTCCAGCCACTCTGTACATCTCCACCATCTCTGCAACAACGCATAAGCCTCTTATTGGCTTATGGCGACCAGCTATAAAACCATCTGCTTCACACAAATTGCTGTCCCAGGCAGCACCCTTTCTTTCTGCTCACGCATATATCTTCTTAAAGTGCAAATGTGATCATGTCACTTTCTTCTCTAAATTTTTTAGCAAGTCCTCATTGTCTATTCTTCTTTCAAAAACGTTTATTTGAAAATACTATAAAATAGAAAATTGTCCACGTTCATACTTCTTCAAAATTAATGTGTTAAGTTTCTGCTACCTCATTTCCATCCTATACCCCTTTACTCAATGGATACAATTATTCTCCTACATGTTCCTTCTGGCCATGTGTAGCTTTGTAATTTTAGTTTTAATCTATTTTGACCCTTTGTTATCTGGGATGAGGTAGAGTGATAATTTTATTTTCTCAGGTAATTATTTTCCTAATGCCCGTTTCTGAACAACCCACCCTTTCCTTCCAATTTAAAAATGCTGCAGCTTGTTTTAAATAGGCACACATATTTGACACATTTTCTGGAGAATTTATTTTGTCTATTTCATTATTCTTATATCATTATCGTATTATCTCAGTAGCTTTATGATAAGAATTAAGATCTACAATGCCAAATATCTATTCACTGTACCATTCTTCAGAAAATTATTTTTCAATCATCTCATATTTATTCATTCCTATAGAATTTAAAATCAACTTATCTAGTCCAACATTAAACCTCACACCCTAGAACAACAACATCATGTCGTAGTAATTCTGACTGGAATTGCTGGAAATTTATAGATGAATTTAGGATGCATTGGCCTCTTTAAGATAGAAGATTTTTATTCATCAGTGCATGTTACTCCATGTATTTAGGTTTTATTTTGTGCCCTTAGGGAAACTAAATACTGTGTTCTTCATATCGTTCTTGTATTTTCTTGGTAAATTTAATAAAATATTTTATAATTCATTACTTTTTCACATTTTATTACTTAAATCCTCCGTGGCTCTTGAATATTGACAGCTGCTAAGACTTCTGATGCTCCCTCTCATGGTCCTGGAATACGGAAGGCCAGAGGACAAAAGAGACTGAGTGGCCATCATTCCGTCTATCACAGGTATAAAGTGTCATCAACAGCGGCACGTAATAATTTTGAATTTTCTATTAAAAAGAAACCCTTTCCAAACATAATTTTCACCCAGCCCCATTGTCCTCTCCATTGGCTTGGGGGCTGTGAGCCGCCGTGTATGCACAGGTGCCCTCTGTGACCTCATTTATACCTTCCTGAATGAGGACTCAGGGGACTCAGAGGCTGGAGCAGGGTGGAGCTGGAGTGGATATGGAGGTCGTCAGACCTGTCCTCCTCAGTCCTTGCAACTGAACACCTCTTCTGTATTCAGGAGATTTCACAGCAGACTCCGGCTTAAGATGGCAGATTTTTCAACATATCAGATAGCTCGATTTTTTTTTTTTTTGATCATGCCTCAGTATAATTAAAGAATCTATTATTTCATGGGAGACAGAATTCTACAAATTTCTTCTGTTATTCCGGGAGAAATAATAAGTCATTGCAGAACACATTTTCTCATTTGGCATTGCTTTGGTAAAGCATCGTGTTGCCAAATGATAAAAGCGGCTTTTTGAAAGTGGAGACCTTGGTTCAGATTTCTCAAGTATATCTGCACTGACACATTTGCATTTTCAGTTACTGAAGAGTTTCCTCCTTTCAGAAGTATCTTCCCAAATTGCCAACAGAGAGGCCCTGGTGTTTGTGGAAACAGAAGGGCTTTTCCTTTGATGTAATCTCAAAGCAGTTTCAACACAATTGAACACCTGGAAATTAAAAAAAAATACAGTTCTCTGAATACTTTTCCTGGTAATTTAGACAAGCCTGCTGTTTTCTCTTCCTGCTTTTTTTTCCATTTCCCTTTTCTGTTGGTGCTTTTCAAGAATTACTGCCTTAGAAGAAAACAGGTAATTTATGAGGAAAAAGTACAAACTATCAGATGTCACAAAACCTATATTCAAGGACTTCCAAAAAAGCCAGAAGATCAAATTGCTAGTTCAAAGTTGTTGGATTGCTAGTCATGTCATGAGGATCAGAAGGCTGAGATTTTTGTAGAAGCTTAGACCAGTGTGATAGCACTGGTTGGATCAAGATATTTGCTGAAGGGACTAAGCTCATAGTGACTTCGCCTGGTAAGTAATTTTTTTTTTCTGTTGTTATCCCAGTAATGAAAAACAGTTAGATACTTTTTAGAAAAAAATGATCAACCTTATCTGAATCTGTCACATCTCTGGCCTCAGTATACGAACAGCAATTTTTCAGGTTAGCTGAACATGGAAACAAAACGATTTTGTACATAATATCTTCCCTTCCCTGTCTGTAAGTGGATTAAAATTCTACTTTTAGAATACACACACACTAACACACACACACACCTAACACACACACACACACCTAACACACACACACACACACACACGGTAGACTCTGGAGAGAAATTAAAATGTTTTGAGGACCATGTCTGTAAACCATTGCTGCAAGTCCTTCGTCCAAGATAATTTTTTGTAGGTCTTTTAAGCGAGAGACATAAAAATGGAATTTCATTAATTACTTCTTCTCTGTATTTTGAGATACAACATAGTTCTTCCTTCTTCTGCTAGCCTGCCAAATCCATGTTACTGATTTTGATCTCATCCTGAGACGCAGTACGGAAAAAATTACTTAGTATAGTAAATTACTATAGAACTTCAATATATCCCACTTATTAGTGCTCTAGTTTCTTTGAGGGAGGCTGAAGTCAGTCAAAATTTATGCTATTGGGACTCTTGTTATATCACCTGGAAGTGGCCCAGTTTAACAGAATTTGTAAGTTCAACCAGCCATGTCAGCTCCAAGGTCAATGAAAAGAGTCTTCCTGATTTTACATCTTCATTTCTTCATTCATCCTCTCAGCAAATAGTTACTGAAAACAGTTTTTGTTCTGAATGCTGGAGATAAAAGGGCAAAGAAGCACAGTCTCAACACTCAGAAGCTGCCAGTCTGGCAGATAAGTATTCTAGATTCTGGTTTGGTTGGGCCCTGCCCATGTTCTTTGACCTGTGGCTGCCGGAGAAGCAGAAGGTCTTGGGTTCATGAGCTTGTTTTGTTTCTTAATTTATGTAGCAGTTATTGCTTATAAGATCTATGTATTGTGTTTGGTGGGTGGATTTGATAAAATGACCCGATATTGTTCCTTTAAGGAGAAAATTAATATTAGTACAGTTTATTGAGAGCCAGACACCATGGTAAATAGTTTCAGTGCTTTATCTCCTTCCTCATCAGACCTATGCAGGAGATCCTCTTAGTCCCATTTCACAGATGAGGAAACTGAGGCCTAGAGAAGAGCAGTTACTTTCTTAAAGTCACATGATTAGTCACTGTGGCAACGACTGGGATCTAGCTAAGGCTATCTGTTTCCAAGTGCCTGGTCTGGACCCTTATGTGATATTTAGCATTATTAAGTCATAGTTTTATACTTTGAATATTTCCTCTTCTGTAGCTTGACCCTATGAATGGACTTTTTAGTTGACTATTTTTCTTGTACCAACTTCCAATTTGTATTACTATTTGTGTATTGATATAATTATTCTACTTCTAATTATGGCACTGAAATGACCTCTCTCTCCTCCAAAAAGTCATATGGAATACGCATGCATAAAATATTCAAAATATAATTTTTACAGTATTTCTATAGAATGAGTCGTTTTGACATCATTCCGCTCAGTTGTCTTTCTGTATTGGCATCAAATTTGCTAGATATGTTGAAACTGATGAAGGAGCTATTGCAGCTATGCTGTATTGCAGTGCTAAGTTGCGTAACTCAAGCTGCCTCAGATTCTCTGTGGAGTAGCACACGATTTAATTCAATGAAACTGTAAGGGTATTTTCAAGTCAAAAGGAGCAGTCTTTCAGCAATGAATCATCATTAAGAATTCATATTTTGTAACAACTTATCTGGTATTCTATCAATGAGAACTGGATTCTAAAAAGAAGTTACTCTATTTATTTTTATTTTTATTTTTTGAGATGGAGTCTCGCTCTGTCACCCAGCTAGAGTGCAGTGGCACCATCTCTGCTCACTGCAGCCTCCGCTTCCCCGGTTCAAGAGATTCTTCTGCTTCCGCCTCCTGAGTAGCTAGGATTACAGGCACCTGCCACCAAGCCCAACTAATTTTTTTTTTTTTTTTTTTTGTATTTTTAGTAGAGATGGGGTTTTACCATGTTGGCCCGGCTGGTTTTGAACTCCTGAGCACAAGTGATCCACCTGCCTCAGCCTCCCAAAGTGCTAGGATTACAGGCATGAGCCACCATGCCTGGCCAAAAGGAAGTTACTTTAGAATCAATCTAGATACCCATTCCTCCATACATATGAATCACAAAATACCTATAAATCATATTGAGTATCTGTTTACTGAATGTCAAACATAAGAATCCTATTACTGTCTGTCTTTGAAAATTAAGGAAATATTAACTCTAAATTACACTTAAGACAAATTGTATACATGAAAACTCTTTAGGGAATATTTAGAAGATTCAGGTAAAATCATGAGAAAAGTTAAAATCAGACTCTCTAATGTATGTGATACAAGGAGAGAACGTACATAACCCAAAGTGCCCAGGGCAGGGTGAGGTCAGTTCTTAAGTTCCTGATTGCATTCAGAACTATTATGATTTTGTTTGACCTTTGTCTTGACTTATCAGCCAATTTTTATGTCTTTATGTAAATATTGAAAAAAATGCTGGCAAAATTTTAAGACAAACACAAAGGTAAATTCTTGTAAAGGCTTCTCAGGTGGTGGGCAACAGTTTGGCAGAAAAGTCAAGCTATTTGGTCCCGGAACAAAGCTCATCATTACAGGTAAGTTTTCTTTAAATTTTGCAATGTAGAGAAGGGATGGGAGGCAGGCAGGAGCTGGCTCAGAATTCTAGGATTCCCTCCTGGTTTGGTCACTAATCATGGTGAAATCTACAGAGAGGTCAGGTGACTTGGTTCATGCCATGGGAGTCAGAACTTTTCCAGCCCTAGCATGGGAGACATTACTAAGGAGCTTAGACCAACTGCAAATCTCTAAAGGATGGAGGCCTTATGTTCCACTGGTATCTCTCTGTTAAAAGTTTTGTGAACAAGTTTAGTTTAGAGATTTTATTTCTTCAATTCTAAAAATAACCAATGGAAAAAAGTAAAAAAAGTAAAGAAAAAAAAAATTTCAGCTACCCTCCTCATTTGGTCACTGAAAGATGAAATATTTAATAATTTGACCAAAGAATGATTACTATCAAATGTCAAAATATTTCACGGTGTGACCATATTTAAAAGTGACATAAGCTGCATTTGTTGTTATTTAAATTGGTCCAATGAGTTTGTTTATTATTTGTTAGCTTAAGCTTAAAGATGTAATTTTGCCTGGATGAGAGAAAACATCTCATAGAGATACTCTTGGTCTATTAGGTCCACTGAAATGAAAGTTTTCAGAGAATATTCACAAAGTTGATAAAGCATTGAAAAAAATGAAAGCAGTTTTATAGTTTTATTTCTTTAATGCTTGAGATCATATGATAAAATTAACTTATAAGTTAAAAAGTGACCTTCTGATTCTCTTTTATCCAGTTGACTTAATGTGAATGGTAGCAATCAAAGTCATAATTTGTAGTTTTCTGAGAAGTGATTTTTCAGGAAAGTGCGGTGCAGGAAAAGGTATGGACTTTGTTTCTCGATGACTCCTGGGGCTGCCACTTTCTATGTAACTGCCCTTTAGGAAGTGTATTTTGATTCACCAAGTATTCAAATTATAAAAATGCTGGTTCATTATAGAAAAATTGGAAAACACAAAAATAAACAAAAAATTATAATTTGATATTGACCCTCATCACATTATCTGTTAACTTTTATTTAAACATTTTTTTCTATGCTTTTTGTTTGTTTGCTTTACAAAGTTGGAATCATAGACTAGACACACAATAATAGATCTGGCTTTTTCACTTCACACTACTTCATAAACATTCTTTTCAAATGTCCTTAATATTTTGCAATAACAGAGCAAAGTTGAAAGTTCCGATTTCAAGTTGATCTGTACAATGAAAGTAATGGAGATTATTTATCTCGAAGGAATGTTGTATATATTACATGAAATTAAATATGGAAATTACCCACCAGAATGCCTGGCACTTGGTAGGTGATAGAAATATTAATTCCTCTTCCAGAATTCAAGTTACTACCCATGAGAGGTCTTTATACACTCAGGAATAAGACAAATGTATCAACCCCACCTATTCAACAGCTCACTTCAGAACAAATATCACTATTTGTAAAATGC
>NW_012098099.1:1901366-1902114 GCF_000951045.1 Mandrillus leucophaeus
CCCCGCCTATGTTGTGAGAGAAAATTTTGGGAAAGAAAGCCTCATTTTATGTTCTGGCACTTTCTTTCTGTCTATATAAATTTAGCATGTAGGTGTCCCTATCACAGAGCTAGGATTTACAAACGTGTTCTCCATTCCTAGTGTCTTATTTGAGCTTGACCATTAAATAAATACAGATGATCAAAAGCTTCAAGGAAAGGAGAAGGAAAAAGGCCTGTAATTACCTGGCAAGGAGCACAGGTTAAAATTTTATCCCCAAATGTAGGAGAAAAAGGTAGGGGAATACATAAAATTCTGATAAGTGTATTACTGGATAAGATTAACGCAAGAGTATCTCTGAAAATAATCAATAAAAATGTTTAATAAGAGTTTTGGAAATGTTGTCATTTTGTTTCTAAATTCAAGAGATGGTGAATAATCTGGAGGTACAGCTGTAAATACTGCTCCACCCCAAAACTTGGAGGGTGCAGATGTGAAATTGAGATGTTATATAAAGATAGATATTAACTAGGAGGACTGCTCATGGTATATACATTGAAACTACATGGTCAACTTGATAGACAGTGCGTACACATGGAAGTAGATTCTCATTAAAACAAGTGACTATGTATTGTTAAAAATAAAAGTGAACAAAATGGCTAGGCATGGTGGCTCATACCTCTAATCCCCGCACTTTGGGAGGCTGAGGCAGGCAGATGACTTGAGTGCAGGAGTTTGACACCAGCCTGGTCAATATGGTGAAATGTGT
>NW_012098099.1:1907764-1908484 GCF_000951045.1 Mandrillus leucophaeus
CAGAATGCCTGGCACTTGGTAGGTGATAGAAATATTAATTCCTCTTCCAGAATTCAAGTTACTACCCATGAGAGGTCTTTATACACTCAGGAATAAGACAAATGTATCAACCCCACCTATTCAACAGCTCACTTCAGAACAAATATCACTATTTGTAAAATGCTTTCTATTTCTAAAAGACTAATTGTATCTGCTTCTAAAAGTAATTAGAATGTTTTATGTATTATCTCATATATGAACTGCTTGAATGCAAGGTGATTTTTCATTTTCCAGAGAAAATTTATACAAGTTTAAGAAAATATGTATTTCCCCTCTCCCAACTTGAATATGTAAACTCATAGGGATACAGGTAAAACAGTCAAATGTCTACTTATAACATTTAATTTCTTAACTGGATCATACCTACAAAGTTAAAGATTATGTCAATACCAATATCAGTTGAGAAATACTGGCTTTGGTGCCCTTATATTTCATTAAAGATTTTGTTTTGATGCTTCACATGCATCTAAAGCAACTACATTAGAGCAACTTTCTAAGGCATCTCAGTTCTCAGTGTCCATTTTGGATTCCTCATATTATGGTGTCCCTGAATATTTTATTCTGAGAAACAATTATCCACTCACAAAATAAAAGGAAATTATTTTTTCCGATTTATTCCGTTATTCTACATTTGTATGAAGTAAGTAAAAACTACAGGGACCTTAGCCCCAAGTAATAATG
>NW_012098099.1:1909279-1916269 GCF_000951045.1 Mandrillus leucophaeus
ACAGTGCGTACACATGGAAGTAGATTCTCATTAAAACAAGTGACTATGTATTGTTAAAAATAAAAGTGAACAAAATGGCTAGGCATGGTGGCTCATACCTCTAATCCCCGCACTTTGGGAGGCTGAGGCAGGCAGATGACTTGAGTGCAGGAGTTTGACACCAGCCTGGTCAATATGGTGAAATGTGTCTCTACAAAAAACAAACATTAGCCAGGCATGGTGGTGCATGCCTGTAGTCCCAGCTAGTTGGGAGGCTGAGGTGGGAGGATCACTTGAGCCTGGGGAGTTGAGGCTGCAGTGAGACATGATTGTGCTGCTGCAGTCCAGCATGGGCGACAGAAAAAGCCCAGTCTCAAAAAAACAAAAAAAAAAACAAAAACAAAAAAAACAAAAAAAAACAAAAAGCTGACATTTATTCATATGGGAAATAAGAAAAATAGTAAGATTTTTAGAATGTGACATTTATTCATATGGGAAATAAGATAAATAATCAGATAAATATGGTGCATCGCAGAATCAGTGAAATGAAGAGTGGGAGGACACAAAATTGTGGAACATGAGAATGTGTGTTATTTGGCCAAAGAACATAAGTTACAAAGGATGGGAAACGAAAGTGGGAAAAGGACCAAAGAGTCTCATCTGTAGAGAGATCATTGAAGTTATCTGATCTTTTTCCCCTTTCCCCTGCCATCCACCTTGAAAACACCCTTCACTATAATGAAACTAAAGAGATAAAAAAGAAAATAAATATGTTCATGAACATTGGAAGCCTTGGTAGGAGGCAGTTAAAAATCACACTCCCTCACAGCATGTGCAGAATAAACAAAGGCCAGGTTTTCATCCAGCATCTGACACTTGAGAGCTGTGACTTTTGACAAGTTATTTAACTTTTTGATCCTCTTTTCAACCTCTGTAAAATAAGCACAGTAATAAGTACTGTGCAGCCTATCCTGGATGAAAGGCCCCGGTGGACACTAGCTCAACGGCACCATCTCTTTTTATTGTTATGTACTAGGCCATTCCAAACCCTGCAATGTGTGTGTTTCTCTCATGATTCTTTTAAATTCATATTCCATTTCTCCCCATAGATAAACACCTTGATGCAGATGTTTCACCCAAGCCCACTATATTTCTTCCTTCCATTGCTGAAACAAACCTCCATAAGGCTGGAACATACCTTTGTCTTCTTGAGAATTTTTTCCCGGATGTTATTAAGATACATTGGCAAGAAAAGAAGAGCAACACGATTCTGGGATCCCAGGAGGGGAACACCGTGAAGACTAACGACACATACATGAAATTTAGCTGGTTAACGGTGCCAGAAAAGTCACTGGATAAAGAGCACAGATGTATTGTCAGACATGAGAATAATAAAAATGGAGTTGATCAAGAAATTATCTTTCCTCCAATAAAGACAGGTATGTGTTTACACATATCATCTCTCCGAACACGTCTTTGAAAGGGAATCCTGCATTTTTTCCTTTCATTATTAATGAAAAACAAGCATAAATCTTTCTTAATTGGTGTCACATTTAATGGTAGCATAAATGCCCTGCTACTTTTCTATAGAATTAAAATGGTGTGGGTTTTGGAGAAAACAAAATTGAAAAGGTTACGGAAGGTTTCTCAGCCTCAGTTCCATTATCCAAAATAAGAAAGTCACATGCTGGTTTTTAGGGTTGTTAGATGGATTAAAGGAAACAATATACACGGAAGCATCTAGCAACGAAGCAAGTGGTAAATGCTCAAAAAGAGTTCTCCCTTCTCTTGATGACTTTACTTGATCTGGAAATAAGAACAAATATACGCCTTTCAGGAATGTTCTACTGAAGCAGGCAGAGTCACCTCAATCTTGCTACCCACAAAGTTTAACTTAAAAACGATGGGCTCATTGTTGACAAAATGATATTTATCTAAAAACAGTTCCAATTTTCTATTTCCTTTGCAGAGACACAAAGGGGAGGCAAATGTGCAAAGCCTGAGGGTAGTCTTACCATTGTGCTTACGTGATCTGATTTTTCCAGTGATTAGGGCAAAATAAAACGTATAGTAAGTTCCAGGACAGTGAATATTATATAGGTGACAAGTTACAGTTTTATAATGTGTTTTCCTTTACACTAAATTCTAAAAGTAAAATGTCTTTCTACCTGCTTTTTTTTTTTTTTTTTTTTTTGAGACAGAGTTTCGCTGTTGTTGCCTAGGCAGGAGTGCTATGGCACCATCTCGGCTCACCGCAACTTCTACCTCCCGGGTTCAAGCGATTCTCTTACCTCAGCCTCCCGACTGGCTGGGATTACAGGCGTCCGCCACCACACCTGGCTAATTTTCGTATTTTTAGTAGAGATGGGGTTTCACCATGTTGGCCAGGCTGGTCTCAAACTCCTGACCTCAAGTGATCCATCTTCCTTGGCCTGCCAAGTGCTGGGATTATAGGCGTCAGTCACTGTGCCCGGCCTAAAAGTACAATGTCTTTCATGCGCTTCTCAAGGCAACTACGTTAAGGAGGACACTGCTCTTAATGTCATTCCACAGTAGATTTCTAATGCTCTTTCTTGGAAGTTTGTTTTTTTCTGAGAAAAGCTAAAAATATAACATGGAAGTGATCATATTATATAATCAATGAAGTGCTTTTAAAGGAGATAAAACTAATCTGGTCCACATTTGCAACCAACCTTGATTGAGAGAGAGAGAGAGAACTCAGGATACTCTTGCAGATTTTATTACCGGGAATAGTTACTTTATTCTTTTTCTCTCAATCAGTGCATGGAAATAAGTGATAGTCATTTTCATTTATCTTTTAATAAATAAAATTAACCTAAGGAAAAGAAGAAAACATTGAAAACCCATTAAAGTCAGCCCTTAAAGATATTTGGGCATGCAGACATGATAACTAACATTTGCATTCGTGAGACTTACCCAAAACCTATGCCTCAAGTCCATTTTTGAGAATACATGAAATGAAGATCTCAGTGAGTGCATAAAACTGCACACCAGAATCATATCCGTATAGATAAGAACACATCTACTAGAAAAATAATAAACCCAAACACCAATGTGACTCTGTTTTCTTCTGCTTTAAAATATGTTGTCTTTGTATGCATGTTTGTGTCTTCCTTTTTTTTAAACATCACAGCTACATTCAACTCTCACCTCAGGTTTTATTCAGAGAACTATCAATGTGACTTGGCCCGTCTCTTTCTAGTCCCAGAAAGAATTGCACTGAAATGCTGAGCTCCTGTAATAAAAACGAGCATTTGCTGAGAATAATTAACATACTCAAAGAGATTTTCTTAGAGTACACAATGGTGACATTATATTGTCTCTTTATAAATTACTTTCTATCTATTTCTGTGGATTATTTCTACTAAGTACTTTTCAAGTGTCCAATTTCTTTTCTTCCCCTAAGACTACTGTCTGAATACTGGCTCTGCTGTTCACTGATACGACTTTCGGCAAGTTGCCTGCACTTTTTAAACTTTATTTCCTCATTCAGAACGTGGGGTCATACATAATACAACTCGTTTCAGTGTTATTGGGGAATTAAACAAAAAATGCATGGGAAGCATTTAACATAGTGCCTGAGACAATAATGAACACTCAGTAGATATTAGCTTTTGTTAATGTTGTTGTTGTTATGTCTAGAAACACTATACCTCCAGAAAATCATGGGTACTTGCTGGGGACATTGGGGACATGCATGATTTGGAAAGGAATGACTGCTTTTTTCTGTTTAGGTGAGAAATTTTTCTAAGCCAGACTCCTTCAAACATGTAAGATTCTGTTGTGTATTCTAGGACTGAAAGAATTCTTGGCCCAGTGTGGTGTCTTATCCCTGTAATCCCAGCATTTTGGGAGGACAAGGCAGGAAGATTGCTTGAACACAGGAGTTCAGAACCAGCCTGGGCAACATGGCAAAACCCTGTCTCTACAAAACATACAAACAATAGCTGGGCGTGCTGACATGTGTCTGTACTCCCAGCTACTCAAGAGGCTGAGATGGGAGGATCACCTGTGCCTGGGCAGTTTGAGGCTTCAGTGAACCGTGATGACACCACACTATACTCCACTCAGCCTGGGCAACAGTGAGACACTGCCTCCAAAAAAAAAAAACAAAAACCCAAATTAATCTTTTTGCTGGTCTCATGTCAGCAGTGTGTGTTAAAGGCTTTAAAGTAGCCACTTGTTCTGTTTATTTTTCCACTGAACAAGTATTTATCAAAAACATACTTTGTGGCAAACACTGTGCTAAGAGCTATGAATACAGAAGGAAAACCAAATGATCTTGGATACTACACTCCAGTTGGAATAAAAAAGAAAAAGTATATTCTCCATGAACTTCAATATATTGATGTGCAAAACCATAATATATGAATTAGATCTATCTAATCACATAGAATTAGACCAATTATTTTTGGAATTGTGGGCTCATATTTTTAATAACTGTCCTCCTGCCTCTCTGTTGACAGGTTTTATTAATATTCATTTAATGACACACACACACACACACACACACACACACACACACACAAACATACACATACACCTTGACAAATAATGGGCATGAATAATTGACTAGTACTTGCTCTCATTCTTCTAGATGTCACCACAATGGATCCCAAAGACAATTGTTCAAAAGATGCAAATGGTAAGCTTTTGTGTTTTTTACTTCCTCTTGATCATTTTAACTTTTGAACTTCTCTGGCATGAAAAATCAGGGAATGGATTTTGTTAGGTTGGATGCTGCAGAATTGACCTTGTGATATTTTAAATTAGTCCCTCATTTTCTAGGAGTTGTATTCACAGAGCAAACTATTGCTTTGGGGTATGAGATGGCTGTAAATTAGAGGGTAAAGTGATATGCTTTTAACTATTTCAAAAAACATTTTATTCATCCATGTGTCTTTTTTTTTTTTTTTTTTTTGGAGACAGAGTCTTGCTCTGTCACCCAGGCAGTCACGATCTCAGCTCACCACAACCTCCGACTCTCAGCTTCAAGTGATTCTCCTGCCTCAGCTTCTCAAGTCGCTGGGACTACAGGCGCATGCCACCATGCCTGGCTAATTTTTGTATTTTTAGTAGAGTCGGGGTTTCACAGGCTGGTCTCAAATTCCTGACCTCGTGATCTGCCCCCTCGCCCTCCCAAAGTGTTGGGTTTACAGATGTGGGCCACTGTGCCCGGCCTCATGTCTTTTGTTTTAATGACTGGGGAAAACATGATACCATGTTGCTTCTCGAGTTGTTTTGTTTTAGTCTTTGGTCTTTGTTAGTAGCTAATAACGAACCAGTGTTTATCAAGTGCTTTTTACACAGAAGGGCTTGAGCTGTGTTCTGCATTTTCTTGTTTAACTCTCTTAACACCCCTATAAAATGGTACATTATTTTTTTCTCCCGATTTACAGTCCCTTTAAAGCAAATAATTATAAAAATCCCTATACATGTCACACAGCTAGATGTGGGATTTCAAATCAGGCCATCAAACAAAGAGTTTATGTACTTAGTAAGTTTCCTATTATTTTTCTGCAATAGAGTCAGATAGCAAGAAATTACAAAGCCAGGAACCCGATTAAAAAAAGGACACAATGTGGGGATGGGTGGGTGCATGGACTTTGCAGAGTGAACTTTCACTCCAGCTCTTTTAATGATTAGGTGTAAGTGACCTATATTTTGTGAATAACATCTTTTTTAATCAGCCAACCACGAATAATTACACCAGATTTACAGTTATTGAAGAGATAAGGGCATGAATGTGAGATGTCTAGCATAGGGTATCTCATTTAGCAGACACAGAATGAGTACTTGTTTCTGGCCTTTTCTCTCTACATATGCACAAAGAATGTGACTAGAAGCATTGGCTCTAGCCCTGCTCAACTTTCTTCTATTTCCAATACCAAGGGGCTCTGACTTAAGCTGCCACACCAGGCAAGGAGGGGCAGTAACATCTCACTTGACGAAGGGTGGAAAGTTAGGAACACATCACTTTTCCACACCAAGTACTGATGTTTCTGGAGTTCTGACATCATGAAGACAAAACATGTAAAATGGAAATTTCTACAGGCAGAGACTCAGCCTTGTAGCTCATTGAGTAGCTACTGGTGGTCCACCCCCACTGTCTTTACTTATTCCTGGACAGCACATATATCTTGCAAAACCTCAAATAATATGAAATGCAATCACCCAATAATAGCATAGCCATAATCAGAGACATTTAGGAAAGACAGGTGAGTGTGCCACAACTACCTAACACATCAGCGAATCTGGATTAACCACTTTCTTTGCTTTCCTACAAAGCAACCTTACTTTTTAATAGCTTAGAATGTTCTATGTGAATTTAGCAGAGGTTGTTAATCAACTTGAAAGCTGAACTCTGACTTGTCTGACTCTTGGTGGTGGTGGTAGCAGTAGATGTTTACTTTTAGGTTTTGGTGGTGGTAGAATATCACTTCAACGTAAATCGTCAGAAATAAGTATTTGTGAACCCTTCTCCCGTTAATATGTTATTCTGTAAAAAGAACATGTGAAATTTCTCTTAGATGCACTACTGCTGCAGCTCACAAACACCTCTGCATATTACATGTACCTCCTCCTGCTCGTCAAGAGTGAGGTCTATTTTGCCATCATCGCCGTCTGTCTGCTTAGAAGAACGGCTGTCTGCTGCAATGGAGAGAGATCGTAACAGACGGTGGCACAAGGACGCCATCTTTTTCTCATCGGCTATTGTCCCTAGAAGTGTCTTCTGAGGATCTAGTTGGGCTTTCTTTCTGGGTTTGGGCTATTTCAGTTCTCATGTGTGTACTATTCTATCATTGTTGTATAATGGTTTTCAAACCAGTGGGCACACGGAAAACCTCACTCTGTGATGACAATGAGGAATAGCCATGGCGGTCTCCAGCACCACTCTCTCCATATTCTCCACAGCTCCTCCAGCCAACCCAAATAGCCACTGCCATGGTGTAGACAGTCCGCGGCTTCTAGCCTTGTCCCTCCCTTAGT
>NW_012098099.1:1916724-1921819 GCF_000951045.1 Mandrillus leucophaeus
GAGCTCAGCTCTAGAGTGTTTCGCAGACACCGTGTTTCCTGATCCTCACGATACCCCCAGGAGAGCTAACACCAGAGAGGCAGCGTGATGGAGAGGCTCAGCACAGGCTCTCTGGTCCCAGGAATCCTGGGTATGGTGTTTAGTATCTGTGTGACCTCAGATGAGTTCCAGGAACTCTATGTGCCATAATCTCCTCATGTAAAATGAAGTTATAATGCCCCGTTTCCTGAAGTTATGTGGATTAGATGAGTTAATAGCACCTGGCACACACAAGCCCTCCACAGTATTGGCGTGCACTGTTGGTAACTCTACTCTAGAGACAGTAATAAACCAAAAAGTATCTGATGCAGGCATCAATCAACTTAGAAGTTTATTTTGCCTAGATGAAGGGCATGCCCAGAAGAAAATAACACGGAATCACCGAAACAGTCTATGGTCTGTGCCTTTCTCCAAAGATGAATTTGAGGGCCTCAATATTTAAAAAAGGAAAGTGGGCTGGAGGGGAAAGAAGAAGTGTGTAACAATCCACACGTTGCAAGAGCAAGGGAGCAGGCAGGAGAACTGCCAAATTATGTATTCATGTTGCACTCAGTAGATCAGCACTTTACATAAGATACAGTGAACATAGAGTAGCTACTTCTGGAGCTATTTGATCTTTCATCTGTAGTTCTCTGTTTAGGCACAAAAGGAAAGGCAGCTTCTCCCATGAGCCAGCTTTTGGCTTTTTTTTTTCTAAAACATAGCATAGTGAATTGGGGTCCCGAGTTTTCCCTTTCCTTTCACACAGTAGATTCCACTGGAAAATAAATAGGTGTGGTGTTGAAAAATAATGTTCATAGCATAACTCTATTAATCCTGTTGTGAGATAAATACATTTGAACATTTACATGGTTCTAAAACACTCAAATTTTTATTTAGATAAATATGGATGTACATATATAGGTATCCATGTACATATATATATGTTCTGATTTACTCTTCTTACACAGGGAGTGTACAACATATATTATTCTGCACATCTCTTTTCATTTATAAATCCTAAAGCTCTTTTTATGTCTGTATACAGGGACACTTCACTGCAGGTATTTTTCTCTCTTTTTTTTTTTTTCTGGATGCAGTCTCGCTCAGTCTCCCAAGCTGCAGTGCAGTGGTGCCATCTCGGCTCACTGCAACCTCTGCCTCTCAGGTTCCAGAGATTCTCCTGACTCAGCCTCCCCATTAGCTGGGATTACAAGCTACCATCAACATGCCCAGCTAATTTTTGTGTTTTTAGTAGGGACAGGGTTTCACCAGATTGGCCAGGCTGGTCTTGAACTTCTAACCTTAAGCGATCTGCCCACCTGAGCTTCCCAAAGGCCTGGATTTACAAGCGTGAGCCACCGTACCCAGCTAAATATAGGTATTTTTCACTGGTGAACATACTTTTAATCAGTGTCTTGGTTTAGTTCCAATCTTTTGCTATTATAAAGAATGCTGAAATGAATAATAGTGTTTTATGTCATTTGAACATGTACACTGGTAATTCTGATAGGTTCTGCCAACTTGCCCTCCATAGAAATAGCCCTAACCCCTTCTCCCACAATGTGTGTGAAAGCTGAGAGCGTACTGCTTAATGTTGGGGCTTTGCTAATTTGACAGGTGAAAATAGTATCACATTGTGTTTTTAATTTGCTTTTTTCTTCCTGTGAGTGAAGATAAACATCTTTTTCTGTTTAAGGTCTATTTTATATTATTCTGTGCCATATTTGTTCATGTCCTTTGACCATTTTTTTCTACTGAGTAATAATACAAATAGGCATGACACTCATTTATATGTGTGTCTGTGTATTTCTGCAGACAAAGATAAAATGTTCCATGTATGGTAGGTGGGTGAAAAAATGACAACTGATTGTGTGTTTTCTGTTTTCTCCAGTGACTCCTTTTAAAGTAAACATTTTAATACATTAGATTTAAAACAATGTGTTATTGTCCTCTCACCCTTCTACATCCTTTCCACATTTAGAGTAAATACGATACTCCCTAGCCCTTCATTTTCCCCACCAAGTGGCACACTGTCTCCAACCTTCTCTACAGCTGTATTCACTCCTGATCTTGTACACTCGTGTGCTGAGTCAATGAACAAGAGGCTGATTGAAAAATTAGTTCAGGGAAGTCCAGAAACCCTAACCTCAGGATCAGCATGGAAAAAAATTTGAAAATGACTATGAGAAGAAAATGCTAACTACTTCCGTGATGTTGGAGAGGGGAAAGTTTTCTTAAACAGCACTGCAAAACACCCAAAGTATATGGCAAGAAAAAAAAGAGTTTGACTCCAAAATTAAGAATTTATATTTAATGAAAAGATATTTGAGATAGCTAGTCGGCAGACAGATTTGCCTAAAATATTTGTTCCACCCCAAATTCACAAAGGATAAATGTCTAAAAACCACAATGAACTTATTCAAGTCAAGAAATGAATAATAATTACTATTATTATAATTTGTTTATATCATTTATATTTATTTATAATATGACAATATAATATAATACAATAATAACATTCGTTGACTGTCACTTGCTACACACTGTATGTATTATTTTATTTAATCTTTACAAATCTATGAGGTAGTTGATCTTTTTACTTATTAAGGCGGGGAAGCTAAGACAGAGTTTCATGAGGACGCTTGTTCCTGTCTCTTATACACATCTAGATGTGTATAAGAGACAGCTGTAGGCAACTGTAACACATTGGTAAGTATTTGTGTATCCAAATATATCTAGACATAGACAACCTACAGTAAAAAAATAGGATATACAAGTGTAAGTACAAAAACACCTGTATAGGGAACTTACCGTGAATGGAGCTTGCAGGTGAGAGAGTGAACGAGTGAGTGGTGAGAGGATGTGAAGACCTAGGACGTTGCTGTCCACTCCTGTAGACTATACACTGCACACTTAGGCTACACTAAATTCATCAAAACATGCATTTCTTTCTTCACTAATAAATTAACTTTGCCTTACTGTAACTTTTTTACCTTTGTGACTTTTATTTTTTAACTTTTTGACTTGTAATAACACTTAGCTTAAAACACAAACACACTGTACAGTTGCACAAAATATTATCTTTATATCCTTATTCTAAAAACTGTTTTCTATTTTTAACACTTTTAAAACATTTTTGCTAAAAACTAAGACACAGCCACACATTAGCCTAGGCCTACAGGGTCCAGATCTTCAATATCACTGTAGTCCAGCTCCACATCTTGTCCCCATGGAGGGTCATCAGGGGCATAACACACATGGAGCTGTCATCTCCTAGGACAACAATGCCTTCTTCTGGAATTCCTCCTGAAGGGCTTGCATGAGGCCGTTTCACAGTTAACCTTTTTTTTTTTTTAACAAGTAGACGTTGTACACTCTAAAATAATGATAAAAAGTATAATGTAGTAATTACATAAACCAGTAACATGGTCATTTATTATCAAGTATTATATACTGTGCATAACTGGATGTGCTAGACTTTTATGCAACTGGCAGTACAGTAGGTTTACTTCTGTCTCTTATACACATCTAGATGTGTATAAGAGACAGCCTATACAGCATGTTACTGTACTGAGTGCTGTAGGCAACTGTAACACATTGGTAAGTATTTGTGTATCCAAATATATCTAGACATAGACAACCTACAGTAAAAAAATAGGATATACAAGTGTAAGTACAAAAACACCTGTATAGGGAACTTACCGTGAATGGAGCTTGCAGGTGAGAGAGTGAACGAGTGAGTGGTGAGAGGATGTGAAGACCTAGGACGTTGCTGTCCACTCCTGTAGACTATAAACACTGCACACTTAGGCTACACTAAATTCATCAAAACATGCATTTCTTTCTTAACTAATAAATTAACTTTGCCTTACTGTAACTTTTTTACCTTTGCGACTTTTATTTTTTAACTTTTTGACTTGTAATAACACTTAGCTTAAAACACAAACACACTGTACAGTTGCACAAAATATTATCTTTATATCCTTATTCTAAAAACTGTTTTCTATTTTTAACACTTTTAAAACATTTTTGCTAAAAACTAAGACACAGCCACACATTAGCCTAGGCCTACAGGGTCCAGATCTTCAATATCACTGTAGTCCAGCTCCACATCTTGTCCCCATGGAGGGTCATCAGGGGCATAACACACATGGAGCTGTCATCTCCTAGGACAACAATGCCTTCTTCTGGAATTCCTCCTGAAGGGCTTGCATGAGGCCGTTTCACAGTTAACTTTTTTTTTTTTTGCAAGTAGACATTGTACACTCTAAAATAATGATAAAAAGTATAATGTAGTAATTACATAAACCAGTAACATGGTCATTTATTATCAAGTATTATATACTGTGCATAACTGGATGTGCTAGACTTTTATGCAACTGGCAGTACAGTAGGTTTATTTACACCAGCATCCACAAATGAGAGTCATGTGTTGTGACATTATGATGGCTACAATGTCACTAGGTGACAGGAATGTTTCTGCACCACTATCATCTCACGGGACTGTGGTACATGTGGTCCATCGTTACTGAAATGTGAGGAAGTGCATGACCCTAGTCGTCACAGATATGGAGGATCTAAGGACAGATACCAAATACATTAGATTGGGCACCTATGGGGGAACAGGAGTAGGGAATGAAGGAGAGAAAAGAGTAAAATAAAAAAACAAACGTGTAAAACTACATATAACTGACAAGGATTAATGGTGATAATGTACAAGGCACTGAGAAATATGACAGAATATCAAGCACCGATTTCAGGATAACTCATTGAAGCCTCATGTTTATGCTTTGAGACTTAATTTTGGACAATGAATAACCCATCCATCACAAACAATGGTTCCAACGAGTAAATAACGATTAGGGTAATCCAAAGAGCTCTTTTTCTTCAGTTGTCTGTGGAAAACGTGACATTTTCCTTCAGGTAAAATCCGTGTATGCTGGCTGCCAGCACACAGCCATCTGACTGGCCTTGGCCGCTGGCCATTGGTCTTGGCTTTGTCCCACCCCTGCAGCAGCCTTCTTCTCCAGGATGGTCAAAGCTCACCCAGAGCAAAGATGCTCTGCACTCAGGA
>NW_012098099.1:1923349-1925602 GCF_000951045.1 Mandrillus leucophaeus
TTACACCAGCATCCACAAATGAGAGTCATGTGTTGTGACATTATGATGGCTACAATGTCACTAGGTGACAGGAATGTTTCTGCACCACTATCATCTCACGGGACTGTGGTCCATGTGGTCCATCGTTACTGAAATGTGAGGAAGTGCCTGACTCTAGTCTTCACAGATATGGAGGATCTAAGGACAGATATCAAATACATTAGATTGGGCTCCTATGGGGGAACAGGAGTAGGGAATGAAGGAGAGAAAAGAGTAAAATAAAAAAACAAATGTGTAAAACTACACATAACTGACAAGGATTAATGGTGATAATGTACGAGGCACTGAGAAATATGACAGAATATCAAGCACCGATTTCAGGATAACTCACTGAAACCTCATGTTTATGCTTTGAGACTTAATTTTGGACAATGAATAACCCATCCATCACAAACAGTGGTTCCAACGAGTAAATAACGATTAGGGTAATCCAAAGAGCTCCTTTTCTTCAGTTGTCTGTGGAAAACGTGACATTTTCCTTCAGGTAAAATCCGTGTATGCTGGCTGCCAGCACAGAGCCATCTGGCTGGCCGTGGCCGCTGGCCATTGGTCTTGGCTTTGTCCCACCCCTGCAGCAGTCTTCTTCTCCAGGATGGTCAAAGCTCACCCAGAGCAAAGATGCTCTGCACTCAGAAACACTGGATTCAGGCACTGTTCCAAGCCCCTGCACAGCTCTGTGATATAAAAATGAGAAGAGGAGAACTTGTCTTTTAGCCCAAACATTTTCCAAACCACAGGCAATTACCATGTCCTTCAGAATCAAGGCACATTAGGTACATTGATAATAATTCCTGTATTTTTTAAGACCACAAAACATTAAAACATTGAAAATTATAAATAGATAACATCGAAGCATGGTGGGAATTCTATTTTGTATGCATGTGTAGATTGACTTACGGTCTTTTTGCTTTTCCAGACTGGGCCAGAGCCAAGTACCTGTAAGAATCAGCACAGTTCAGTGTTTTGTATCGATTGCAATTGTGTCCATGTATGTGTGTGTGCATTCTTGGGGACGTGTGCACACACCTGCATGTTACCTACTCAAACCTCAGTGTTCCCATCCTTCTTAGGTGGGATTTTTGAACATTGCATTTACACTGGCCTAAAATAAGTTTGTTGGAGTCATGGGCGTCATGTAGTGGCCAAGCTGGGCTGCAAAGCCATTGGCTATCCAAACATTCAGAAGACCTTTAGGAATCAACGTGTTTTTGTTAAGGAATCTATGTAGAATAGATTTTTCCTAGAATAGTGCTGAGTCAAGAGGAAGCAAACAACATGCCTTATTATTGGATCAAAATAAAAACAGGAAGCTTCCATTTTTCATTTCACCACACCTATTGTTTCAATAACCAGTTTATCATTTGAATTCACAATCACAGTTGGAACTGGAAGAGATCAAAAAGATCATCCACTCCTCTGATTTTGAGGCGGGGGAAATGACAACCCTGCAAGTAGAAGTCTCTTTCCTAAAACTGTCAAGCACAGAAAGCATGCAATTGGAACCTGTCTTGCGTTTGGGGCCCTTTCCATTCGTTATACTAAGACTTTACTGTTAATATACGCCAGTTATTGGAGTCTAATATTGGGGAATATAACACGTATGATATACCTCAAATGGCGAGGAAGGGGTGCTACATGTTAGTACAAATAACTAAATGCATTCAAAACACTACTTTTAAAGCATGAAGCTGAGAGTTGAAAACCATTAGGAAACAGAACATCATATTTTGTATTAAAATGCAGCCGCTTTATGAAGACATAAATTAATCCCTGAATTATAAACAGCCAAGCAGTTCCCTTATGGCACAGGCTCTGGGGACTGGTCTGTTTGATTCAAATTCTTGGTGTGGTCTTTATTAGCTAGGTGATCTTGAGGAGTTATTTAACCTCTGTAAGCTTCAATTTCATCTGAAAAATGGGGAAAAGTAACACCTACTTCCTGCTAGCAAGAAAAGAATAAATACGTATAATGCTTGACACTCAAAAGGTATTTGCTATCATTTAGTGGATCAATAATATCTCTTATGACCTTAAAATTTAGTCTTTTAATAAAAGGCCATCAACTATTATGAGTGATAGAGGAAATTTCTACTGCTTTTTGAGGTCCACCATAATTAACTGAAATAATACAATTCAACAGGCTGTTTGCTTTCTGGTATCTGAGAGTGACCCTTGAGTTTCTGAAATCTTTCTGAAATTATCTTCATGGTCTCT
>NW_012098099.1:1927766-1932887 GCF_000951045.1 Mandrillus leucophaeus
ATATAATGGTCCTACATATATATATATATATATAAAATGGGTGTTAACCAGGAGTTTGGAATTTGTTAGACTTCAGTTGAAATCCAGGTTCCATTATTTACTTGTCAAATGACCTTGAAAAGTGTAACCTTTTTAGGATTCCAATTCTCTCATCTGTGAAATGTGGTTGATTATATCTCCTTTGGAGTATTACTATAAGAATTAAATTGTGGGAAAGACTAGCTTAGATAGTCTGATGAAATGTGAGGTATGTCTTCATATCTTTTGATGGTCTAACAAATTTGGTTGAAGCTGTTCTCTATGAAAGTTATTATCATCAAACTTGAAAAAGTGATGCAAAACTTCAAGCAACGCAGTGCCAGCTGTGCTTTACCTCACTTGACTTACTTGTTATTTATATATTTATTCATTCATAACCCATCTTCTTGGAAGCAGGATTTAAGTTGCCTCAGTTGATTATGTCAAGACATGACAAATGTGGGAGGGGTGCTGTGTGTGTTCCAAAACGTAGGGTTAGAAGCAAAATTGCTCATCTTTATACACCTTCATTTAGGTTTCATTTTATGCCTTTAGTAGAATTGAACATTATGGTCTTCACATAGTTCTTTTTTTGGGGGGTAAATTTAATAAAAGATGTTATAATTCATTACTTACTTGTTTACATTTTATTACTTAAATCTTTCAAGGCTCTTGAAATGTAGACAGCTTCTAAGACTTCTGATACTTCCCCACATGGTCCTGGAAGAAGGAAAAGCAGAGGACGAAAAGGGATTGAATGGACATCATCCCATCTATGACAGGTGCAAGGATAACTGACAGTCTGAAGTAACAATAACTTATAATTTTCAGACAAAAAGACACAGAAATAAGATGTTTCCATTCTACCTTACAAAGTGAAGTCTCTCTGTCTGAATTATTGCATAAATGATAAGAGAAAATTAGTCAGTTTTTAGCACCTCCTATGTCCCCAACTCTATTATAAATATCATACAGAAGTCCTGGGAATTAGGTCTAATCCTCTCCGTTTAAAAGGTGAGGAAGCCAAGGCTCTGAGATGTGTCTGTGCCCAAGGGCACATCACCAGGAGTGGAAGAACTGGAATCTGAACCTAGGTTTTCCAATTTTAAAGTGTCTTTTTCTTCATTCCCAACTTCCTGAGATAATAATTTATTTCATAAGAATATTTTGAAAACTCGAGGAAACTTGTTGATGTTTACTGTTCCAGCCACTCTGTCCATCTCCACGATCACTGCAACAACCCAGGTCCTTGTTGCCTCTTATTGGCTTATGGCGACCAACTATAAAACCATCTGCTTCACACAAATTGCTGTCTCGGGCAGCACCCTTGCTTTCTGCTCATACATATATCTTCCTAAAGCGCAAATGTGATCATGTCACTTTCTTCTCTAAATTTTTTAGCAAGTCCTCATTGTCTATTCTTCTTTCAAAAACATTTATTTGAAAATACTATAAAATAGAAAATTGACTACATTCTTACTTCTTAAAAATTAGTGTGTTAAGTTTCTCCTACCCCATTTCCATCCCATGCCCTTTTACTCAATGGATGCAATTATTCTCCTACATGTTCCTTCTGGCCACGTGTAGCTTTGTAATTTTAGTTTTCATCTATTTGGACCCTGTGTTACCTGGGATGAGGTAGAGTCATATTTTTATTTTCTCAGGTAATTATTTTCCTAATGCCCATTTCTGAACAATCCATCATTTCCTTAAAATTTAAAAATGCTGCAGAGTTTTTTAAATGAACACACATATTTGACACATTTTCTGGAGAATTACTGTTTTATCTGTCGGTTTCATTATTCTTGTATCGTTATCATATTATCTCAGTAGCTTTGTGATACTTACTAAGATCTACTATGCCAAATATCTATTCACTGTACCATTTTTCAGAAAATTATTTTTCAATCACTCATATTTATTTATCCGTATAGAATTTGAAAGCAGCTTATCTGGCCCAACATTAAACCTCACACCCTAGAACAACAACAACATTTCATAGTAATTCTGACTGGAATTGCTGGAAATTTATAGATGAATTTAGGGTGTATTGGCCTCATTATGACAGAAGCTTTTTATTCAACAGTGTATGTTTCTCCATGTATTTAGGTTTTATCTTATGTCCTTAGGGAAACTAAATACTGTGTTCTTCATATCGTTCTTATATACTTTGGTAAATTTAATAAAAGATTTTATAATTCATTACTTTTTCACATTTTATTACTTAAATCCTCCATGGCTCTTGAATATTGACAGCTGCTAAGACTCCTGATGCTTCCCCTCATGGTCCTGGAATACGGAAGGCCAGAGGACAAAAGAGACTGAGTGACCATCATTCCATCTATCACAGGTGTAAAGGGTCATCGACAGCGGCACGTAATAATTTTGAATTTTCTACTAAAAAGAAACCCTTTACAAACATAATTTTCACCCAGCCCCATTGTCCTCTTCATTGGTTTGGGGGCTGTGAGCCGCCGTGTATGGACAGGTGCCCTCTGTGACCTCATTTATACCTTCCTGAATGAGGACTCAGGGGACTTAGGCTGGAGCAGGGTGGAGTGGAGTGGACATGGAGGTCGTTAGACCTGTTCTCCTCAGTCCTTGCAAATGAACACCTCTTCTGTACTCAGGAGATCACACAGCAGACCCCGGCTTAAGATGGCGGATTTTTCAACATATCAGACAACTGGATTTTTTTTTTTCGTTATGTTATAGTTTAAATAAAGAATCTATTATTTCATGGGAGAGAGAATTCTACAAAATTCTTCTGCTATTCCAGGAAAAATGATAATAAGTCATTGTAGAACACATTTTCTCATTTGGCATTGCCTTTGTAAAGCATCGTTTTGCCAAATGATAAAAGCGGCTTTTTGAAAGTGGAGACCTTTGTTCAAATTTCTCAAGTATATCTGCACTGACACATTTGCATTTTCAGTTACTGAAGAGCTTCCTCCTTTCAGAATTATCTTCCCAAATTGCCAACAGAGAAGCCCTGGTGTTTGTGCGGACAGAAGCACTTTTCCTTTGATGTAATCTCAAAGCAGTTTCAACACAATTGAACACCTGGAAATTTTTTTTTTTAAAGACAAATCTCTGAATACTTTTCCTGGCAATTTAGAAAAGTAGTGCATTGACTCATTGAGCCTGCTGTTTTATCGCTCTGTTGCCCAGGCTGGAGTGCAATGGCACGATCTCGGCTCACTGCAACCTCTGCCTCCCGGGTGCAAGCGATTCTGCTGCCTCAGCCTCCCTAGTAGCTGTGACTACAGCCACATGCCACCACTCTTGGATAATTTTTTTTTTATTATTATTATTATTATTATTGTTGTTGTATTTTATTATAGTAGAGATGTGGTTTCACGGTGTTGCGCAAGCTGGTCTTGAACTCCTGAGCTCAGGCAATCCGCCCACCTGGCCTCCAAAAGTGCTAGGATTACAGGCTTGAGCCACCACACCTGGCCTATCTTTTTCTTTTTATTTTTTTCTTAACATTTCCTTTTTCTGTTGGTGCTTTTCAAGAATTACTGCCTTAGAAGAAAGCAGGCAATTTATGGGGAAAAATTACAAACTATCACATGTCACAAAACCTATATTCAAGGACTTCCAAAAAAGCCAGAAGATCAAATTGCTAGTTCAAAGCTGTTGGATTGCTGGTCATGTCATGAGGATCAGAAGGCTGAGATTTTTGTAGAAGCTCAGACCAGTGTGATAGCACTTGGTGGATCAAGAAATTTGCTGAAGGGACTAGGCTCATAGTAACTTCGCCTGGTAAGTAACTTTTTTTTTCTGTTGTTATCCCAGTAATGAAAAATGGATAGACACTTTTTAGAAAAAAATGATCAACCTTATCTGAATTTGTCACATCCCTGGCCTCAGTATATGAACAGCAATTTTTCAGGCTAGCTGGATATGGAAACAAAACAATTTTGTCCATGATATCTTCCCTTCCCTGTCTGTAAGTGGATTGAAATTCTACTTTTAGAATACACACACACACACACACACGGTAGACTCTGGAGAGAAATTAAAATGTTTCGAGGACCATGTCTGTAAATGATTGCTGTAAGTCCTTGATCCAAGTTACTTTTTTGTAGGTCTTTTAAGTGAGAGACATAAAAAATGGAATTTTGAAAATTACTTCTTCTCTGTATTTTCAGATATAACATAGTGTTCCCTTCTTCTGCTAGCCTGCCAAATCCATATTATAGGTTTTGATCTCATCCTGAGAAACAGTACAGAAAAAATTGCTTCTTATAGTGAATTACTATAGAACGTCAATGCATCCCACTTATTAGTGCTCTAGTTTCTTTGAGGGAGGCTGAAGTCAGTCAAAACTTATGCTACTGGGACTCTTGTTATATCACCTGGAAATGACCCAGTTTATTAGAATTTGTAAGTTCAACCAGCCATGTCAGCTCCAAGGTCAATGAAAAGAGTCTTCCTGATTTTACATCTTCATTTCTTCATTCATCCTCTCAGCAAATAGTTACTGTAAACAGTTTTCGTTCTGAATGCTGGAGATAAAAGGGCAAAGAAGCACAGTCTCAACACTCAAAAGCTGCCAGTCTGGCAGACAAGTATTTGAGATTTTGGCTTGGTTGGGCCCTACCCATGTTCTTTGGCCTGTGGCTGCCCAAGAAGCAGAAGGTCTTGGGTTCATGAGCTTGTTTTCTTTCTTAATTTATGTAGCAGTTATTGCTTATAAGATCTATGTATTGTGTTTGGCGGAAAGATTTGATAAAATGACCCGATATTGTTCCTTTAAGGAGAAAATTAATATTAGTACAGTTTATTGAGAGCCAGACACCATGGTAAATAGTTTCAGTGCTTTATCTCCTTCCTCATCAGACCTATGCAGGAGATCCTCTTAGTCCCATTTCACAGATGAGGAAACTGAGGCCTAGAGAAGAGCAGTTACTTTCTTTAAGTCACATGACTAGTCACTGTGGCAACAACTGGGATCTAGCTAAGGCTATCTGTTTCCAAGTGCCTGGTCTGGACCCTTATGTGATATTTAGCAATATTAAGTAATATTTTTATACTTTGAATATTTCCTCTTCTGTAACTTGATCCTATGAATGGTCTAGCTCTGTCGCCCAGGCT
>NW_012098099.1:1932937-1935209 GCF_000951045.1 Mandrillus leucophaeus
ACTGGGATCTAGCTAAGGCTATCTGTTTCCAAGTGCCTGGTCTGGACCCTTATGTGATATTTAGCAATATTAAGTAATATTTTTATACTTTGAATATTTCCTCTTCTGTAACTTGATCCTATGAATGGTCTAGCTCTGTCGCCCAGGCTGGAATGCAGTGGCACGATCTCCACTCACTGCAACCTCCACTTCTGGGGTTCAAGAGATTCTTCTGCTTCAGCCTCCTGAGTAGCTAGGATTACAGGCACCTGCCACCATGCCTGGCTAATTTTGTTTTTTCATATTTTTAGTAGAGATGAAGTTTCACTGTGTTGGCCAGGCTGGTTTTGAACTCCTGAGCTCAAGTAATCCACCGACTTTAGCCTCCGAAAGTGGTAGGATTACAGGTGTGAGCCACCCTGCCCGACCCAAAAGAAGTTACATTAGAATCAATCTAGATACCCATCCCTCCATAAATACGAATCGCAAAATACCTATAAATCATATTCAATATCTATTTATTAAATGTCAAACATAAAAATCCTAGTATTGTTTCTCTTTGAAAATTAAGGAAATATTAACTCTAAATTACACTTAAGACAAAGTGTATACATGAAAACTCTTTAGGGAAGATTTAGAAGATTCAGGCAAAATCATGAGAAAAGGTAAAATCAGACATTTCAATGTATGTGATACAAGGAGAGAATGTACATAACCCAAAGTGCCCAGGGCAGGGTGAGGTCAGTCCTTAAATTCCTGATTACATTCAGGTTTTTTGTGATTTTGTTTGACCTTTGTCTTGGCTTAATGTCAGCAGGGCCAATTTTTATGCGTTTATGTAAATATTGAAAAATGTTGGCACAATTTTAAAACAAACATAAGGGGAGATTCTTATAAAGGCTTCTCAGGTGGTAGGCAACAGTTTGGCAAAAAAATCAAGGTGTTTGGCCCCTGAACAAAGCTCATCATTACAGGTAAGTTTTCTTCAAATTTTGCAATGTAGAGAAGAGATGTGACGCAGGCATGCAGGAGCTGGCTCAGATTTCTAGGATTCCCTCCTGGTTTGGTCACTAATCATGGTGAAATCTACAGAGAGGTCAGGTGACTTGGTTCATGCCATGGGAGTCAGAACTTTTCCAGCCCTAGCATGGGAGACATTACTAAGGAGCTTAGACCAACTGCAAATCTCTAAAGGACGGAGGCCTTATGTTCCACTGGTATCTCTCTGTTGAAAGTTTTGTGAAGAAGTTTAGTTCAGAGATTTTGTTTCTTCAATTCTAAAAATAACCAATGGAAAAAAGTTAAAAAAAAAAAAAATCAGCTACCCTCCTCATTTGGTCACCAGAAGGTGAAATATTTGATAATTTGACCGAAGCATGATTAATATCAAATGTCGAAATATTTCACAGTGTGACCATACTCAAAAGTGACATAAGCTGCATTTATTGTTTTTTATAAATCAGTCCAATAAGTTCATTTATTATGTGTTAGCTTCAGATGTAATTTTGCCTGGATGAGAGGAAACATCTTACAAAGATACTCTTAGTCTATTACATCCACTGAAATGAAAGTTTTCAGAGAATTTTCACAAAGTTGATACAGCATTGAGAAAAGTAAAAGCAATTATATATTTTTGTTTCCTTAGTGGTTGAGATCGTATGATGAAATTAACTTATAAGTTAAAAAGTGACCTTCTGATTCTCTTTCATCCAGTTGACTTAATGTGAATGGTAGCAATCAAAGTCATAATTTGTAGTTTTCTGAGAAGTGATTTTTCAGGAAAGTGCGGTGCAGGAAAAGGTATGGACTTTATTTCTTGATGACTCCTGGGGCTGCCGCTTTCTATGTAACTGCCCTTTAGGAAGTGTATTTTGATTCACCAAGTATTCAAATTATAAAAATGCTGGTTCATTATAGAAAAATTCGAAAACACACAAAAATAAACAAAGCATTTAAGTATGATATCGATCCTCATCACATTATCATTTTGTTATACGTTTATTTCAACCTTTTTCCCATGCCTTTTGTTTGTTTGCTTTACAAAGTTGGAATCATACTAGACACACAATAATAGATCTGGCTTTTTCACTTCTCACTACTTCATAAACATTCTTTTCAAATGTCCTTAATATTTTGCAATAACAGAGCAAAGTTGAAAGTTCCAATTTCAAGTTGATCTGTACAATGAAGGTAATGGAGATTATGTATCTCAAGGAAATGTTGTATATATTACATGAAATTAAATATGGAAATTACCCACCAGAATGCCTGGCACTTGGTAGGTGATAGAAAT
>NW_012098099.1:1936614-1937349 GCF_000951045.1 Mandrillus leucophaeus
TCTGTGACCTCATTTATACCTTCCTGAATGAGGACTCAGGGGACTTAGGCTGGAGCAGGGTGGAGTGGAGTGGACATGGAGGTCGTTAGACCTGTTCTCCTCAGTCCTTGCAAATGAACACCTCTTCTGTACTCAGGAGATCACACAGCAGACCCCGGCTTAAGATGGCGGATTTTTCAACATATCAGACAACTGGATTTTTTTTTTTCGTTATGTTATAGTTTAAATAAAGAATCTATTATTTCATGGGAGAGAGAATTCTACAAAATTCTTCTGCTATTCCAGGAAAAATGATAATAAGTCATTGTAGAACACATTTTCTCATTTGGCATTGCCTTTGTAAAGCATCGTTTTGCCAAATGATAAAAGCGGCTTTTTGAAAGTGGAGACCTTTGTTCAAATTTCTCAAGTATATCTGCACTGACACATTTGCATTTTCAGTTACTGAAGAGCTTCCTCCTTTCAGAATTATCTTCCCAAATTGCCAACAGAGAAGCCCTGGTGTTTGTGCGGACAGAAGCACTTTTCCTTTGATGTAATCTCAAAGCAGTTTCAACACAATTGAACACCTGGAAATTTTTTTTTTTAAAGACAAATCTCTGAATACTTTTCCTGGCAATTTAGAAAAGTAGTGCATTGACTCATTGAGCCTGCTGTTTTATCGCTCTGTTGCCCAGGCTGGAGTGCAATGGCACGATCTCGGCTCACTGCAACCTCTGCCTCCCGGGTGCAAGC
>NW_012098099.1:1937399-1944418 GCF_000951045.1 Mandrillus leucophaeus
TTCTAGGATTCCCTCCTGGTTTGGTCACTAATCATGGTGAAATCTACAGAGAGGTCAGGTGACTTGGTTCATGCCATGGGAGTCAGAACTTTTCCAGCCCTAGCATGGGAGACATTACTAAGGAGCTTAGACCAACTGCAAATCTCTAAAGGACGGAGGCCTTATGTTCCACTGGTATCTCTCTGTTGAAAGTTTTGTGAAGAAGTTTAGTTCAGAGATTTTGTTTCTTCAATTCTAAAAATAACCAATGGAAAAAAGTTAAAAAAAAAAAAAATCAGCTACCCTCCTCATTTGGTCACCAGAAGGTGAAATATTTGATAATTTGACCGAAGCATGATTAATATCAAATGTCGAAATATTTCACAGTGTGACCATACTCAAAAGTGACATAAGCTGCATTTATTGTTTTTTATAAATCAGTCCAATAAGTTCATTTATTATGTGTTAGCTTCAGATGTAATTTTGCCTGGATGAGAGGAAACATCTTACAAAGATACTCTTAGTCTATTACATCCACTGAAATGAAAGTTTTCAGAGAATTTTCACAAAGTTGATACAGCATTGAGAAAAGTAAAAGCAATTATATATTTTTGTTTCCTTAGTGGTTGAGATCGTATGATGAAATTAACTTATAAGTTAAAAAGTGACCTTCTGATTCTCTTTCATCCAGTTGACTTAATGTGAATGGTAGCAATCAAAGTCATAATTTGTAGTTTTCTGAGAAGTGATTTTTCAGGAAAGTGCGGTGCAGGAAAAGGTATGGACTTTATTTCTCGATGACTCCTGGGGCTGCCGCTTTCTATGTAACTGCCCTTTAGGAAGTGTATTTTGATTCACCAAGTATTCAAATTATAAAAATGCTGGTTCATTATAGAAAAATTCGAAAACACACAAAAATAAACAAAGCATTTAAGTATGATATCGATCCTCATCACATTATCATTTTGTTATACGTTTATTTCAACCTTTTTCCCATGCCTTTTGTTTGTTTGCTTTACAAAGTTGGAATCATACTAGACACACAATAATAGATCTGGCTTTTTCACTTCTCACTACTTCATAAACATTCTTTTCAAATGTCCTTAATATTTTGCAATAACAGAGCAAAGTTGAAAGTTCCAATTTCAAGTTGATCTGTACAATGAAGGTAATGGAGATTATGTATCTCAAGGAAATGTTGTATATATTACATGAAATTAAATATGGAAATTACCCACCAGAATGCCTGGCACTTGGTAGGTGATAGAAATATTAATTCCTCTTCCAGAATTCAAGTTACTACCCATGAGAGGTCTTTATACACTCAGGAATACAGACAAATGTATCAACCCCCATCTATTCAATAGCTCACTTCAGAACAAATACCACTATTTGTAAAATGCTTTCTATTTCTAAAAGACAAATTGTACCTGCTTCTAAAAGAAATTAGAATGTTTTATGTATTATCTCAAATATGATGTGCCTGAATACAAGGTGATTTTCCATTTTCCAGAGAAAATTTATACAACTTTAATAAAATATGTATTTTCCCCTCCCCCAACTTGAATATGTAAATTTATAGGGATACAGGTAAAACAGTCAAATGTCTACTTACAACATTTAATTTCCTAACTGGATTATACCTACAGTTGAGAAATATTGGCTTTGTGGCCCTTATATTTCATTAAATATTTTGTTTTGATGCTTCACATGCATCTAAAGCAACTACTTTAGAGCAACTTTCTAAGGCATCTCAGGTCTCAGTCTCCACTGTGGACTCCCCTTACGATGGTGTCCCTGAATATTTTATTCTAAGAAACAATTATCCACTCACAAAATGAAAGGAAATTATTTTTTCCGATTTATTCTGTTATTCTACATTTGTATGAAGTAAGTAAAAACTACAGGGACTTTCGCCCCAAGTAATAATGACCAAATCCATGATAAATTTCTTTGCTTTTATTTCCTTTTACCATTGCCAAAGCTAGCATTCACTGAATTCATTTCATGTGATATCTCGTCCAGTTCGTCCTTCTGGATCAAAGCAGAGTATTAGAAGAACATTTTTTAATATGAGACGTTACACAAAGACCGTACCATACACAAGGCACCTCCCCATGTTGTGAGAGAAAATTTTGGGAAAGAAAGCCTCATTTTATGGTCTGGCACTTCCCGTCTATCTAAATTTAGTATGTAGGTATCCCTATCACAGAGCTAGGATTTGCAAATGTGTTCTCCATTCCTTGTGTTTTATTTGAGCTTGACCTTACAAAACAATCTACTCCTGAGGACAAAAGAGAAACATGCTGAATGCACAAACTATTTGTTATTTATTTAAGCTACCTGTTCCAAAATCTATTTGAGAAGACCTAAGTTAAAACACACAAGCACAGTCAGACCATTAAATTAATGCAGATGATCTAAAGCTCTAAGGAAAGAAGGGAAAAGGCCTGTGATTACCTAGCAAGGAGCACAGGTTAAAATTTTATGATCAAAGGAAGGAGAAAAAGGTAGGGGAATACATACTTCTTACTAACTGATAAAAAGAAGCACATCAACTTTTCAAATATCGTATTTTTTTCTATTACTAAATTAGAAAAGGACTTCAATGCATGAGTCCTCTAGAAGGAAATGGAAGAGTGGGCCATTGCCTTCAAATTCCATTTTGGAAAATGAAAGGAATGGTCATGAAACAAACCCATTGCATATTACCACTGCATCAGTGCTATGGGCAGCCTGACATTTAATGACATGCACAGATGGTGATGCCCAGCAGACACGGTCAGGCAGATGACATGTAGTGATCTAAAGTGATGACAGAAAGATGGATTTGAGGACCAGGCCTCCTGCCATTTCTCTAGCCATTCTGCCTTGAAGGGTCAAGCCAGGTGTTTTAAGCTGGACTTTGGCATGAACTAGACAGAAGTCAGTTTGAGGTTGAAGTTTCTGGTGAAACTTGGAAGGCAAATAAATTGTGCTGCTGATTAGAAAAAGCCTCACTTGTTTCGAAAAACAAAAGTGAAGAATTTCCATACACTGACTGCGTATATTAGACTTTAGCCAATGTTCCCTTTGATTTTCTTAACATGGCAGGTAAGGCAAATGATAGCCTATTAAAGATTGGGCGTGTGGAAGGCATGTTTCTTGTGATGATGGGGACAATGGCTTTCAGAATCCCAGGCATGTCAGAGCAAAGTGGAATGCAAACAGAGGAACTGAGAAAGAAGTGATTCTTCCTGCTTAATTGCTACAGATTTAACCGCCACACTCCAAAACACTGAATTTTTTTTTTAGTAAAGGCAATGCTTGGTCCTATAGGGTTAAAATGTCATGTCAAGGCACACAATCATAGCAAACAGATTGCTAATCATAACAATGATGATGACATCATCATCATAACCTCTTATATTTCCATAGCACTTTTTTTTGAGACAGGGTCTTCCCCTATTGCCCAGGTGGGTGTGCAGTGGTGTGATCAAGGCTCACTGCAGCCTCAAGCTCCTAGGCTCAAGTAACCCTCCTGCCTCAGCCTCTTGAGTAGCTGGGCCTGCAGGCATGCACATCATGCTCTGCTAATGCTTTTTTTTATTTTTAGTAAAGATGGAGTCTCACTAGGTACTATGTTGCCCAGGCTGGCCTCGAAGTTCTGAGCTCAAGCAATCCTCCCACCTCAGCCTCCCAAAGTGCTGGGATTATAGGCATGAGCCACTGCACTGGGATCTATAACATTTTAATCAAATTGCTTTTTTATATCTTGTTTCATTTTGGTCTCACTTCAGTGCTGGTAGTGATGTTGAACTGATTTCCACTAACATCACTGTTTTTAGATAAATAAAACACCAAAAGCTTTAAGTTATTTGATTTGTGAAGCAACAAAGCTTGTTATGAGCAAAATTAACCAGCACTGGAACCCTGGTCTTTTGAGAATCCCAGACCACCAGAATTTGAAGAACTCAGGGAAACTGAATTAGAGTTTTTGATATGGACTGAATCATTGTGGAATTATTATAAGAAACTCTTCGGCAGTGGAACAACCCTTGCTGTCACAGGTAAATATCAGAAGAATACAATATTTCCAAGGTAATAGAGGGAAGGCAAGAAATGATTGCATTGGAATAATGTAATAATGTTTAGAAAAGAGAGGAATTAGATGGGGATTTGATGTAGAAATCTCAGGAGAGACTTTAAAACAAATGCTCATACTAAAAGAGAACACAGATAACATTGCACAAATATCATAATAGGATTTGCCTTTGTGCATATATGGACTTCTATAAAGTGCTCATATATATTGTATGAAATGATACCATTAAAATGTTTGACCCTGAGACAAAATGTATTATGACAGGTAAGTTTGTGATAGACTCCATAAAGTGGACACATATTCATCTCTGATGGTCACAAGAGATGTTGACTCTTATGAAAGAGCCCGGGTGTTGGAGTCAGGTCCACCTGGAACTCTGCCTCCACCACTCACTGCTTAGTGAAATTGAGTGATTATTCTCTGACCTCAGTTTTCTAATTCATAAAATGGGATAACAGTATGAATTCAGCAGGGTTGTATAAGAATTGCACAAGATAGTGTGAATTTAGTACTCAGCACATTGTCCAACCCAAAATAGGTGCCCAACAAATGTTCTCTGGATTCACGTGTAAAGAAAGAATGGGATCTACTATGGAGAGTTGCTCTCAGCCCATAAAATTTCTCCACAGGATTCAGCTGTACTTCTAACTGCTCAAATGGAAGGTTATCTCAACATCGGCTCACACACACAAAAATTGAACTTATCGATTCGTTTCTTGTTAGCAGATTTTTAATCACTTGGCAAAAACATTGCATTAAGATGTTTATTTTTTATTTTTGTTGTTCTATGTGCTTTACTTAATCCTTTATCTTAATTGATACCATTTCTAACACCAACATATTGGTCCTAAGATTTGTAGCCAATTAGTTTAGGGTTCTGTTCCTATGTCTCAGGAAAAAAAAAGGTTAAAATCTTACCAAAAATGGTCAAGATATCAAATCAATTAAATCCAGATGGAAACATCATAAATCTGAAAAACATATTTAAATATAAAATGGCTGTAACTATTTATCTAACGAAAAAATAAGAAATAGAGAACACTTAAATAAATACCCATATGTAGATTTAATATATCATGCCGTCTATAGAAAATGTAGTTGATACTTGGTAAATTTGCAATGCTGTATTTTAATAAACTACAAACAACTTAGGCAATTTAACTCACATATACTATTTAATTATGCAAATAAATGTACATAGATGAATCCAGCAGGTTTATCATTTTAAATAAATAAAATACATAAATTCTATTTATGATTGAAGTAAAAACTTATCATACTTGACCATAAAAAACACTCTTAATATGTACATTTTAAAAGTAGTATTTTTAAAAATCACGTGACAGGATGATCCAGAATATCGGCCCTTACCATGTATAATGAAGTATGCTATTTAATGATTTGTTAACTATTACGTTGAGGAAGTTATGGAAGTTCCAGATTCATTTTGTCCTGAAAAGAATGAAACTTAAAGAATCTAGCTAAAGAAAGGGGACAAGAGGCAATGAATGCCATGGTACCATACAAAAAATGTCCAAGTTTATCATTTGATTTTTAATTTCTTTACTACAATGAATAAGAAGTATTTCCATGAAGAGACACTAGTTCCTAGGATGAAAATTAGATTGAAAAATATATTGACTAGAGACTAAAATTATAGAAAGATAATGTACAATTGAAAAATTAATCTTATATTTTATAACATGCTTTTAAAATTAGAAACAAACTATATAGTGGAAAAATATACACTGTCTCACAAGCATAACAAATAAAATACTATTTGCACTAAAAGTAAAGAGTATGAAATTAAAGTAAGCACATTATGCCTAATTAAATTTATAGCATGCTCAAAAATTAATATTACTGTATATGTTTATTAATTTTGTATGAAAATCAGAAACTTTGCTACAGAAACAGAAATTATCAAGATTGTTTTCTTTTCTTCTCAAATGAGAAATTTAATTCTTATTTTCTTAAGAAATTGTTCAATTATCAAACTCACTTCACATCAGCCAAAGCATTGGAATTTCAATTCGAAATCAAATTAGAAAGAATTGTAACATTTCTAATTTCAGTTATTAGATTAAAAATAAATGTAGAACCCATTAACATTCCAGATTCAAGTGATATGCCTTTGTAAACGTATAATGCTTTGTTATATATCTTGACCCTATGCATATAAGAAGCGCTGGAACCATGATTTTAATAGAGCAATTACGTATAGATTTTATTCAGCAGGCTAAGACAAAGAGAATAGTGGAGCTTTAAAACAGTTAAGTAATATAGAGAACAGATACAAATTCTAAGACAGACATAAGGAGTCAAAATAGAGATATACTGATTTACATAGATCTTCTCATTAATGGGGTAAATTTATATAAAAACCAGTATAAAAAAATACACCCCTGGTGCATTCTTAGTCATTCTTAAAATTCAAATGAAATTCCAAAATAAAACCTGCTTTTGGTGTATGTTTTCTAAAGCAAAACAAAATTTTGATAAGTGTATTACTGGATAAGATGAACACGAGAGGATTTCTGAAAATAATCAATAAAACATTTAAATAAGAGTTTTGGAAATGTTGCCATTTTGTTTCTAAATTCAAGAGATGGTGAATAATCTGGAGGTACAGCTGTAAATATTGCTCCACCCCAAAACTTGGAGGGTGCAGATGTGAAATTGAGATGTTATATAAAGTTAGATATTAACTAGGAGGACTGCTCATGGTATACACATTGAAGCTACATGGTTAACTCGATAGACAGTACGTACACGTGGAAGTAGATTCTCACTAAAACAAGTGATTGTGTATTGTTAAAAATAAAAGTGAACAAAATGGCTAGGCATGGTGGCTCATACCTCTAATCCCCGCATTTTGGGAGGCTGCAGCAGGCAGATGACTTGAGTGCAGGAGTTTGAAACCAGCCTGGTCAATATGGTGAAATGTGTCTCTACA
>NW_012098099.1:1944605-1948110 GCF_000951045.1 Mandrillus leucophaeus
CACACAAACAAAAAAAATTCTGACATTTGTTCATATGGGAAATAAGATAAATAATAATATTTTAAAATTCTGACATTTATTCATATGGGAAATAAGAAAATAAGATAAAAAATCAAATAAATATGGTGCATCGCAGAATCAGTGAAATGAAGAGTGGGAGGACACAAAATTGTGAAACGTGAGAATGTGTGTTATTTGGCCAAAGAACATAAGTTACAAAGGATGGAAAAGGGAAGTGGGAAAAGGACCAGAGTCTCATCTGTAGAAAGATCATTGAAGTTATCTGATCTTTTTCCCCTTTCCCCTGCCATCCACCTTGAAAACATGCTTCATATGATGAAACAAAAGAGATAAAAATAAAATAAATATGTTCATGAACATTGGAAGCCTTGGTAGGAGGCAGTTAAAAACCACACACCCTCACAGCATGTGCAGAATAAACAAAGGCCAGGTTTTCATCCAGCATCTGACACTTAAGAGCTGTGACTTTTGGCAAGTTATTTAATTTCTTGATCCTCTTTTCAACATCTATAAAAGAAGCACAGTAATAAGTACTGTGCAGCCTATCCTGAATGAAAGGCCCCGGTGGACACTAGCTCAACGGCACCGTCTCTTTTTATTGTTATGTACTAGGCCATTCCAAACCGTGCAATGTGTGTGTTTCTCTCATGATTCTTTTAAATTCATATTCCATTTCTCCCCATAGATAAACACCTTGATGCAGATGTTTCACCCAAGCCCACTATTTTTCTTCCTTCCATTGCTGAAACAAACCTCCACAAGGCTGGAACATACCTTTGTCTTCTTGAGAAATTTTTCCCAGATGTTATTGAGATACGTTGGCAAGAAAAGAACAGCAACCAGGTTCTGAAATCCCAAGAGGGGAACACCATGAAGACTAACAACACATACATGAAATTTAGCTGGTTAACTGTGCCAGAAAAGTCACTGGATAAAGAGCACAGATGTATCGTCAGACACGAGAATAATAGAAATGGAGTTGATCAAGAAATTATCTTTCCTCCAATAAAGACAGGTATGTGTTTACACATATCATCTCTCAGAACACGTCTTTGAAAGGGAATCCTGCATTTTTTGTTTCAGTAATTAATGAAAAACAAACATAAATCTTTCTTAGATGCTGTTACGTTTAATGGTAGTGTAAACGCCCTGCTACTTTTCTATAGAATTAAAATGGTATGGGTTTGGAGAAAACGAAATTGAAAAAGTTACTGAAGGTTTCTCAGCCTCAGTTCCATTATCCAAAATAAGAAAGTCACATGCTGGTTTTTAGGGTTGTTAGATGGATTAAAGGAAACAATGTACACAGGAAGCAATGTAGCAAGTGGTAAATGCTCAAAAAGAGTTCTCCTTTCTTTTGATGACTTTACTTGATTGGGAAATAAAAACAAGTATCCGTCTTTCAGGAATGTTCTGCCCAAGCAGGAGAGTATCTCACCTCAATCTTGCTACCCACAAAGTTTAACCTACAAACCATGGGTTCATTGTTGACAAAATGATGTTTATCTGAAGAAGCCAGAGCGAGGTTCTACAAAACATAAAATAGTCTTGGCCACTGTAGTTTTATGGAGGCCTTGTGCTTTTCAGATTTTCAGTTTACATGTCACCATAAAGTAACATTTCATAGTTAAAGGTTGAAGGTTTACATGTACAAACATTTTTCCATTTTCCATAATAAATGCATTTCCTACCATTGGTGAATGCATCTCAGTAAACATTTATTGTACAATTATGACACTCCAGGCTTAGTGGAAATGTGGATGAGCAGACAAGGATGAGTTACTGTCCTAAGGAGGATGCATGACAGTGCAGCGAATATACTTGCTTCCTGATCATTCAGGGTCACTCATAATTCATGCATGAGGTCCCCAAACAGTGCCTTTGATGCAGACTCTGTACACGTCTAGACCATTGGTCAGAGGGCTGAACGTGCCCTGGGCCAGTTGTCCAGTCCCTCACTGTATGTCAACATCCTGAATATGAACATAACAGTCCAACAGCTCCAGAGTGGTCATGAAAAGGACTCATTTTGTGCATTTTCCTGTGGTTAACAAGTCCTTTTTAGCCAGTGGGGGAACAAGCATTAACAAAATATTTGAAGACCTTTGCCATGTACCATTGCAAATTTCTAGGGTAAGTCTTTAGCTTTTCAGATCCTGAGTTTCTGCAATGATCAAATGTGATTTGGACAGTTGCCTTGACTTTCTCCTGGGGCTATGATGGAGTGCAAAAGAAACAATGGCAGGGAAAATGCTTGCTTTCAACACGGTAGCATGGATATGTTCATTCGTGTATTTACTGTATTAGGTATAGCCTTTCCTAAAACTAACAGAAGTGGGGTTATAAAAACAGTCCCAATTTTCTTTTCTTTTCTTTTCTTTTGTTTTTTGAGAAGGAGTTTCGCTCTTGTTGCCCAGGCTGGAGTGGAATGGCACAATCTTGGCTCACTGCAACCTCCGCCTCTCGGGTTCAAGTGATTCTCCTGCCTCAGCCTCCCAAGGAGCTGAGATTACAGGCATGCACCACCACGCCCGGCTAATTTTGCATTTTTAGTGGAGATGGGGTTTCTACATGTTGGTCAGGCTGGTCTCGAACTCCCGACTTCAGGTGATCTGCCCGCCTTAGCCTCCCAAAGTGCTGGGATTGCAGGCGTGAGCCAGGGTGCCCAGCCCCTAGAGTCCCAATTTTCTATTTCCTTTGCTGAGACACCAAGAGAAGACAAAAGTGTAAAGCTTGAGGGTAGTCTTACCACTGTGCATAAGTGTTCTGATTTTTCCAGTGATCACGGCAAAATAAAAAGTATAGTAAATTCCAGGGCAGTGAATACTACATGGGAGAGAAGTTACACTTTCACAATGTGTTTTACTTCACACTAAATTCTAAAAGTAAAATGTCTTTTTTTTTTTTTTTTCTGAGACAGTTTCTCTCTTGTAGCTCAGGCAGGAGTGCTATGGTGTGATCTCAGCTCACGGCAACCTCTACCTCCCAGGTTCAAGCGATTCTTCTGCCTCAGCCTCCCGAGAATTGAAATTACAGGTGCCTGGCACCACATCTGGCTAATTTTTCTACTTTTAGTAGAGATGGAGTTTCACCATGTTGGCCAGGCTGGTCTCGAACTCCTGACCTCAAGTGATCCGCCTGCCTTGGCCTCCCAAAGTGCTGGGATTACAGACGTTGAGTCACTGCGCCCAGTCTAAAAGTAAACTGTCTTTCATGCACTTTTCAAGGCAACTACGTTAAGGAGGACACGTCTCTTAATGTCATTCTACAGTAGATTTCTAATGCTCTTTCTTGGAAGTTTGTTTTTCTGAGAAAAGCTAAAAATATAACATGGAAGTGATCATATTATATAATCAATGAAGTGCTTTTGAAGAACATAAAACTAATCTGGTCCACATTTGCAACCAACCTTGATTAAGAGAGAGAGAACTCAGGATACACTTAGAGATTTTATTACCGGGAATAGTTACTTTATTCTTTTTAC
>NW_012098099.1:1948160-1949285 GCF_000951045.1 Mandrillus leucophaeus
ATGTTGGCCAGGCTGGTCTCGAACTCCTGACCTCAAGTGATCCGCCTGCCTTGGCCTCCCAAAGTGCTGGGATTACAGACGTTGAGTCACTGCGCCCAGTCTAAAAGTAAACTGTCTTTCATGCACTTTTCAAGGCAACTACGTTAAGGAGGACACGTCTCTTAATGTCATTCTACAGTAGATTTCTAATGCTCTTTCTTGGAAGTTTGTTTTTCTGAGAAAAGCTAAAAATATAACATGGAAGTGATCATATTATATAATCAATGAAGTGCTTTTGAAGAAGATAAAACTAATCTGGTCCACATTTGCAATCAACCTTGATTGAGAGAGAGAGAACTCAGGATACACTTAGAGATTTTATTACCGGGAATAGTTACTTTATTCTTTTTACCTCAATCAATCAAGGCATGGAAATAAGTGATAGTCACTTTCATTTATATTTTAACAAATAAAATTACCCTAAGGAAAATAAAAAGACATTGAAAACCCATTAAAGTCAGCCCTTAAAGATATTTGGACATGCAGACATGATAACTAACATTTGCATTCATGAGACTTACCCAAAACCTATATGTCAAGTCCATTTTTTTATAATACGCGAAATAAAGATCTCAGTGAGTGCATAAAATTGCACACCAGAGTCATATCCATATAGACCATAACACATCTACTAGAAAAATAATAAACCCAAACACCAATGCGACTCTGTTTTCTTCTGTTTTAAAATATGTTGTCTTTATTTGCATGTTTGCTTCTTCCTTTTTTTTTTTTTTTTTTAACATCACAGATAAATTCAGCTCTCACCTCAGGTTTTATTCAGAGAACTAGCAATGTGACTTGTCCTGTCTCTTTCTAGTCCCAGAAAGAATTGCACTGAAATACTGAGTTCCTATAATAAAAACAAGCATTTGCTGAGAATAATTAACATACTCAAAGAGATTTTCTTAGAGTACACAATGGTGACATTATATTGTCTCTTTATAAAAGACTTCCTATCTATTTCTGTGGATTATTTCTACTAAGTACTTTTGAAATGTCCAATTTCTTTTCTTCCCCTACGACTACTGTCTGAATACTGGCTCTGCTGTTCACTGATACGACTCTCGGCAAGTTGCCTGCACTTTT
>NW_012098099.1:1949795-1954222 GCF_000951045.1 Mandrillus leucophaeus
GTCGTGGATTCTAGGACTGAAAGAATTCTTGGCCCGGTATGGTGTCTTATGCCTGTAATCCCAGCATTTTGGGAGGACAAGGCAGGAAGACTGCTTGAGCCCAGGAGTTCGAAACCAGCCTGGGCAACATGGCAAAACCCTGTTTCTACAAAAAGTACATAAATTAGCTGGGTGTGGTGGTGAGTGCCTGTATTCCCAGATACTCGGGAGGCTGAGATGGGAAGATCAACTGACCCTGGGAAGTTTGAGGCTTCAGTGAGCCGTGATGACACCACACTATACTCCACTCCAGCCAGGGCGACAGTGAGATGCTGCCTCAAAAAAAAAAAAAAAAAAAAAAAAAAAAAAAAAAAAAATTTTAAAAAAAAAAAAAAGTTGCTTTTTGAAATTTTTTTTTTTTTTTTTTTTTTTTTTTTTTTTTTTTTTTTTGCTGATTTCAGGTAAGCAGTGTGTGCTGAAGACTGTAAAGGAGCCACTTGTTCTGTTTATTTTTCCACTGAACAAGTATTGATCAAAAACATACTTTGTGGCAGGCACTGTGCTAGGAGCTATGCATACAGAAGGAAAACCAAATGTTCTTGGATACTACACTCCAGTTGGAATAAAAAACGAAAAAAGTATTCTTCACGAACTTCAGCATCTTGATGTGCAAAACATAATATATGAATAAGATCTACCTAATTACATAGCATCAGACCAATTATTTCTAGGATTGTGGGCTCATATTTTTAATAACTGGCCTCTTGCCTCTTGCCTATAAAAACTTGACAGGTTTTATAAATATTCATTTAATTACACACAGACACAGACACACACACACACACACCCCTTGACAAATAATGGGCATGAACAATTGACTAGTACTTGCTCTAATTCTTCTAGATGTCACCACAGTGGATCCCAAAGGCAATTATTCAGAAGATGCAAATGGTAAGTTTTTGTGTTTTTTATTTCCTCCTGATCCGAACTTCTCTGGCTTGAAAAATCAGGGAAAGGATTTTGCTAGGTTGCATGCTGCAGAATGAACCTCGTGATATTTTAAATTAGTCCCTCCTTTTCTAGGAGTTGTATTAAGAAACCTAACTACTGCTTTGGGTATGAGATGACTGTGAATCGAAGGGTACAGTGATATGCTTTTAGTTATTTCAAAAAACAGACTTTATTCATCCATTCATCCATGTGTCTTTTTTCTTTCTTTCTTTCTTTCTTTCTTTCTTTTTTTTCGAGACGGAGTCTCACTCTGTTGAACAGGTTATAATGTAGCGACGCAATCTCGCCTCACTACAACTTCTGCCTCTGGAGTTCAAACGATTCTCCTGCCTCAGTTTCTCAAGTACCTGGGACTAAAGGCGCATGCTACCCTGTCCGGGTAACCTTTGTAGTTTTAGCAGAGACTGGGTTTCACCACGTTGGCCAGGCTGGTCTAGAATTCCTGACCTCGTGATCTTCCCCCTCAGCCTCCTGAAGTGCTGGGATTACAGACGTGAGTCACTGCGCCCAGTCTAAAAGTAAACTGTCTTTCATGCACTTCTTGAGGCAACTACATTAAGGAGGACACTTGTCTTAATGAAATTCTACAGTAGATTTCTAATGCTCTTTCTTGGAAGTTTGTTTTTCTGAGAAAAGCTAAAAATATATCATGGAAGTGATCATATTGTATAATCAATGAACTGCTTTTGAAGGAGATCAAACTAATCTGGTCCACATTTGCAACCAATCTTGACTGAGAGAGAGAGAACTCAGGATACACTTAGAGATTTTATTACCGGGAATAGTTGCTTTATTCTTTTTACCTCAATCAATGCATGGAAATAAGTGATAGTCATTTTTATTTATCTTTTAATAAATAAAGTCATCCTAAGGAAAATAAAAAGACCTTGAAAACCCATTAAAATCAGCTCTTAAAGATATTTGGGCATGCAGACATGATAACTAACATTTGCCTTTGCGAGACTTACCCAAAACCCATACCTCAAGTCCATTTTTTTAGAATACATGAAATAAAGATCTCAGTGAGTACATAAAATTGCACACCAGTCATATCCATATAGACAAAAACACATCTACTAGAAAAATAATAAACCCAAACACCAATGTGACTCTGTTTTCCTCTGTTTTAAAATATGTTATCTTTGTATGCATGTTTGCGTCTTCCTTTTTTTAAAAAAAAATCACAGATAAATTCAAGTCTCACCTCAGATTTTATTCAGAGAACTATCAGTGTGGCTTGGCCTGTCTCTTTCTAGTCCCAGAAAGAATTGCACTGAAATGCTGAGCTCCTATAATAAAAAAGACCTTTTACTGAGAGTAATTAACATACTCAAAGAGATTTTCTTAGAGTACACAATGGTGACATTATATTGTCTCTTTATAAATTACTTTCTATCTATTTCTGTGGATTATTTCTACTAAGTAATTTTCAAATGTCCAATTTCTTTTCTTCCCCTACGACTACTGTCTGAATACTGGCTCTGCTGTTCACTGATACGACTCTCAGCAAGTTGCCTGCACTTTTAAAACTGTATTTCCTCATTCAGAACATGGGGCCATACATAATAAAACTCACTTCAGTGTTACTGGGAAATTAAACAAAAAAAATGCATGGGAAGCATTTAACATAGTGCTTGAGACAATAACGAGCACTCAGTAGATATTAGCTTTTGTTAACATTGTTGTTGTTATGTCTAGAAACACTATACCTCCAGAAAATCGTGGGTACTTCCTCGAGACTTTGGGGATATGCATGGTTTGGAAAGGAATGACTGCTTTTTCCTGCTTAGATGAGAAATTTTTCTAAGCCAGACTCCTTCAAACATGTAAGATTCCGTTGTGGATTCTAGGACTGAAAGAATTCTTGGCCCAGTGTGGTGTCTTATCCCTGTAATCTCAGCATTTTGGGAGGACAAGGCAGGAAGATTGCTTGAGCCCAGGAGTTCGAAACCAGCCTGGGCAACATGGCAAAACCCTGTTTCTACAAAAAGTACATAAATTAGCTGGGTGTGTTGGTGTGTGCCTGGACTCCCAGATACTCGGAAGGCTAGGATGGGAGGATCTCCTGAACATGGGGAATTTGAGGCTTCAGTGAGCCATGATGACACCACACTATACTCCACTCCAGCCTGGGCAACAGTGACACCCTGCCTCAAAACAAACAAACAAACAAAAAACCCAAAACTATTTTTTTTTTTTGCTGATTTCAGGTCAGCAGTGTGTGCTGAAGGCTGTAAAGTAGCCACTTGTTCTGTTTATTTTTCCATTGAACAAGTATTTATCAAAAACCTTTTTTGATAAATAAAAAGGCACTGTGCTAGGAGCTATGAATACAGAAGGAAGACCAAATGTTCTTGGAAACTACACTCCAGTTGTGATAAAAAAGGAAAAAAAAACTATTCTTCATGAACTTCAACATCTTGATGTGCAAAAACGTAATATTTGAATTAGCTCTACCTAATTACATAGAATCAGACCAATTATTTCTGGGATTGTGGGCTCATATTTTTAATAACTGTCTTCCTGCCTCTCTGTTGAAAGATTTTATGAATATTCATTTAATTACACATGGACACAGACATACACACACACCCTTTGACAAATAATGGGCATGAACAATTGACTAGTACTTGCTCTCATTCTTCTAGATGACACCACAGTGGATCCCAAAGACAATTATTCAGGAGATGCAAATGGTAAGTTTTTGTGTTTTTTATTTCCTCCTGATCATTTTAACCTTTGAACTTCTCTTGTTTCAAAAATCAGAGAATGGATTTTGCTAGGTTGGATGCTACAGAATGGGCCTAGTGATATTTTAAATTAGTCCCTCCTTTTCTAGGAGTTGTATTAACAAACCTAACTACTGCTTCAGGTATGAGATGGCTATAAATTAGAGTGATATGCTTTCAGTTATTTCAAAAGTTATTTCAAAAAAACAGACTTTATTCATCCATGTGTCTTTTTTGTTTGTTTGTTTGTATTGAGACGGAGTCTTGCTCTGTTGCCCAGGCTGGAGTGCAGTGGCACAATCTTAGCTCACCATAACCTCTGCCTTCCGGGTTCAAGCAATTCTCCAGCCACGCTTCTCGAGTAGATGGGGCTACAGGTGCACACCACCATGCCTGGCTAATTTTTTATTTTTAATGGAGACGGGGTTTCACCATGTTGGCCAGGATGGTCTCGAATTCCTGACCTCATGATATGCCCCCTCAACCCTCCCAAGGTGCTGGGATTACAGGTGTGAGCCACTGTGCCCGGCTTCGTGTCTTTTGTTTTAATGACTGGGGGAAACATGATACCATGTTGCTTCTCGAGTAGTCTTGTTTTAGTCTTTGGTCCTTGCTAGTAGCTAATAACACAAACTAGTGTTTATCAAGTGCTTTTTACACAGAAGGGCTTGTTCTGCATTTTCTACTTTAATCCTCTTAATACTCCTA
>NW_012098099.1:1954272-1956625 GCF_000951045.1 Mandrillus leucophaeus
AAGTAGCCACTTGTTCTGTTTATTTTTCCATTGAACAAGTATTTATCAAAAACCTTTTTTGATAAATAAAAAGGCACTGTGCTAGGAGCTATGAATACAGAAGGAAGACCAAATGTTCTTGGAAACTACACTCCAGTTGTGATAAAAAAGGAAAAAAAAACTATTCTTCATGAACTTCAACATCTTGATGTGCAAAAACGTAATATTTGAATTAGCTCTACCTAATTACATAGAATCAGACCAATTATTTCTGGGATTGTGGGCTCATATTTTTAATAACTGTCTTCCTGCCTCTCTGTTGAAAGATTTTATGAATATTCATTTAATTACACATGGACACAGACATACACACACACCCTTTGACAAATAATGGGCATGAACAATTGACTAGTACTTGCTCTCATTCTTCTAGATGACACCACAGTGGATCCCAAAGACAATTATTCAGGAGATGCAAATGGTAAGTTTTTGTGTTTTTTATTTCCTCCTGATCATTTTAACCTTTGAACTTCTCTTGTTTCAAAAATCAGAGAATGGATTTTGCTAGGTTGGATGCTACAGAATGGGCCTAGTGATATTTTAAATTAGTCCCTCCTTTTCTAGGAGTTGTATTAACAAACCTAACTACTGCTTCAGGTATGAGATGGCTATAAATTAGAGTGATATGCTTTCAGTTATTTCAAAAGTTATTTCAAAAAAACAGACTTTATTCATCCATGTGTCTTTTTTGTTTGTTTGTTTGTATTGAGACGGAGTCTTGCTCTGTTGCCCAGGCTGGAGTGCAGTGGCACAATCTTAGCTCACCATAACCTCTGCCTTCCGGGTTCAAGCAATTCTCCAGCCACGCTTCTCGAGTAGATGGGGCTACAGGTGCACACCACCATGCCTGGCTAATTTTTTATTTTTAATGGAGACGGGGTTTCACCATGTTGGCCAGGATGGTCTCGAATTCCTGACCTCATGATATGCCCCCTCAACCCTCCCAAGGTGCTGGGATTACAGGTGTGAGCCACTGTGCCCGGCTTCGTGTCTTTTGTTTTAATGACTGGGGGAAACATGATACCATGTTGCTTCTCGAGTAGTCTTGTTTTAGTCTTTGGTCCTTGCTAGTAGCTAATAACACAAACTAGTGTTTATCAAGTGCTTTTTACACAGAAGGGCTTGTTCTGCATTTTCTACTTTAATCCTCTTAATACTCCTACAAAGTGGGACAATATTTTTTCTCCCATTTTATAGTCCCTTTAAAGTAAATAATTATAAAAATCCCTATACATGTCACACAGTTAGGCCTGGGATTTCAAATCAGGACATCAAACAAAGAGTTCATGCAGTTACTAAGTTTTCTATTCTTTTTCTACAGTAGAGTCAGATAGCAAGAAATTACAAAGCCAGGGACCTGAAACAAAAAGGACATAATGTGGGAATGGGTGGGTGCATGGGCTGTGTAGAGTGGACTTTCACTCCAGCTCTTTTAATGATTAGATGTAAGTGACCTACATTTTCTGAGTAACATTTTTCTCATCACCCAACCACGAATAATTACACCAGATTCACAGTTATTGAAGAGATAAGGGCATGAATGTGAGATGTCTAGCATAGGGTATCTCATTTAGCAGACACAGAATGAGTACTTGTTTCTGGCCTTTTCTCTCTACATATACACAAAGAATGTGACCAGAAGCATTGGCTCTAGCCCTGCTCAACTTTCCTTTATTTCCAATACCAAGGGGCTCTGACTTAAGCTGCCGCACCAGCAAGGAGGGGCAGTAACACCTCACTTGACCAAGGGCAGGGAGTTACAAACACATCATTTCTTGAGATCCTTTTCCACACCAGGGACTGATGTTTCTGGAGTTCTCACTTGATGAAGACAAAACATGTAAATGGAAATTTCCGCAGGAAGAGACTCAGTCTTGTAGCTCATTGAGTAGCCACTGCTGTCCACCATCACTGTCTTTACTTATTCCTGGACATCACATATCTCTTGCAAAGCTTCAAATGATATGAAATGCAATCACCCAATAATAGCATAGCCATAATCAGAGACAGTTAGGAAAGACAGATGAGTGTGCCACAGCTACCTAACACATCAGCGAATCTGGATTAACCACTTTCTTTGCTTTCCTACAAAGCAACCTTACTTTTTAATAGCTTGGAATGTTCTACGTGAATTTAGCAGAGGTTGTTAATCAACTTGAAAGCTGAATTCTGACTTGTCTGACTGTTGGTGGTGGTGGTAGCAGTAGATGTTTACTTTTAGGTTTTGGTGGTGGTAGAATATCACTTCAATGTAAATCGTCAGAAATAAGTATTTGTGAACCCCTCTCCCATTAATATGTCTTATTTTGTAAAA
>NW_012098099.1:1958125-1959301 GCF_000951045.1 Mandrillus leucophaeus
TCAGATGAGTTCTAGGAACTCTATGTGCCATAATCTCCTCATGTAAAATGAAGTTATAATGCCCCGTTTCCTGAAGTTATGTGGATTAGATGAGTCAATAGCACCTGGCACATGCAAGTCCTCCATAGTATCAGCGTGCACCGTTGGTAACTCTACTCTAGAGACAGTAATAAGCCAAAAAGTATCTGCCACAGGCCTCAATCAACTTAGAAGTTTATTTTGCCTAGATGAAGGGCACGCCCAGAAGAAAATAACATGGAGTCACAGAAACTGTCTATGGTCTGCGCCTTTCTCCAAAGATGAATTTGAGGGCCTCAATATTTAAAAAAGGAAAGTGGGCTGGAGGGGAAAGAGGGAGGGTATAACAATCCACATGTTGCAAGAGCAAGGGAGCAGGCAAGGGAACTGCCACTGATGTGTTCATGTTGAGATCAGTAAATCAGCACTTTACATAAGATACGGTGAACATACAGTAGCTACATCTGGAGCTATTTGACCTTTCATCTATAGCTCTCTGTTTAGGCACAAAACGAAAGGCAGCTTCTCGCATGACCCAGCTTTTGGCTTATTTTTTTCTAAAACATAGCATGGTGAATTGGGGTCCCGAGTATTTATTTTCCTTTCACACAGTAGATTCCATACATATGCAAAAGCACTAACAGTTATCTCTAGTCTTACCTCTCCGCATAGAGGTTAGGTGGTGGGAATAGGGACTCAGTGAGTGCCTACTATGCACTAGGCATCCAGAAATCCTTGATGAGCCCGTTGAGGTCAGTACAATTAAGGCTCACAGTTTATAGATTAGAAAGATTAAATTACCTACTCAAGGTCACTATTTTTAAAGTAATAGTCATAATTTAAAGCTAGGTCTCTGTGAACCCAGAGCCCATATATTTAGAGACACACACACACATATTTATCCAACATCATGTCTTTCCTTTCACCGACTTTCAACTGGGGAAAACAAAAACAAAACATGCATTGTTTCTTTACTAAAGTTATCCTCCCCGGAGTCAATGAGAATTTTCTTAAGGAAATAATGGCGCACCTGTGTTTTCTCCTTATCTATACTCCAGGCCACTGGTTTGTCACTAATTTCCCATTTGATTTTTCTCTTTGGGTAAAATTGACCTACTCTGGAATTACCATACTTGCTTCCCTGGCTGTAAAGAGTAT
>NW_012098099.1:1959351-1960831 GCF_000951045.1 Mandrillus leucophaeus
TGGTTTGTCACTAATTTCCCATTTGATTTTTCTCTTTGGGTAAAATTGACCTACTCTGGAATTACCATACTTGCTTCCCTGGCTGTAAAGAGTATGGAAATTCTACCTCTGCGAGTGTGTGTCCTAGATCTGCAGCTGCTCTTTTTGGGGTGCTAATGGACTGTAAGTTTCAGGCACAGCAGGACGGTTCATGGTGCTCTCTGGGTATGTATAGCATTCTGACACCCCAGCTCCTTCCAGAGACTAAAGAGGCCCAGAGCTCTGCAGAATCACCTTGGAGGAGATTCTGGAACACCCAGGTGTGTTTCTGATAGGAGGTAGAAGAAGGTTATGCATCGTTCTTGGTCCAGTACGTTTCCACCACGGCGCAGCTACCACATATAGGGAGGCCACGTGGTGTGGGAGGAATACTAGTCACACTTCACAGCTAGTTAGAGCCCTGGCCACTTGGTCTGGCTCTAAACAGCTGTACTATTTGTTCTTTTCTTTTCCTTTTTTTGAGATGGAGTCTCATTCAATTGCCTAGGCTGGAGTGCAGTGACGCGATCTTGGCTCACTGCAATCTCCTCCTCCAGGTTCAAGCAATTCTCCTGCCTCAGCTTCCCAAGTAGTTGGGATTACAAGTGCCTGCCACCACACTCAGCTAACCTTAGTCCTGACCTCAGGTGATCTGCCCAACTCAGCCTCCCAAAGTGCTGGGATTACAGGTTTGAGCCACCACGCCCAGCCACCATTTGTTCTTAACCATCCCACATTGCCTTAGTTCATCTGTCTTTAGAAGAATGTGTTTAGATTAAATAATTTCAGATTTTTACCTAAAGGTGCAAATTCAGTGATTAACACCTTGAAGAAGTAATGATAGCAATCACTCATATAGTGCTCACCATGTACCCGGTACTGGCTTAAGGACATGTTCACTCATTTAATTCCCACAAAAATTCTATATGTACAATTATCTCTGTTCTATGGATGGGGAAACTGAGGCGGGGGGGGCTAAAGAACTTTCCCATAGCAAATAGCTACTAAGAAACAGGGCTGGAATTTGAACTCAAGCAGCCTGGCTCCAGGAGCTCTGCTCTTACCTTCTATGTTATTTCCTCTTACATGAAAACAGTTACTTGTAGTTTCAATTAAAACAGGAAAATGTCCTTCCTTATTAGGCTACGAACTAGGAAGGAATCTGCCTCTTTGGCTGTTCACATTTCCTCTCCTTGCTCCAATGCTGTTCAGATCATTAGAGGGTTATAAGCCAACCTGTCCATTTGTCAAAGCTGGGAAGACTTTTATATGCTGAGCTCCCATCCATCAAATAGGACTTCTGTGATTAAAGACCGAAGCACATGGTTGGACAAAATAAGTACCAGAACAGGCAGCACCCACAGGTGTGTAATGGAAAAATTAGGCAAAGTTTTATACAGTTCTACATAAAAATACATATCTCAATAATCACTGCAGAGCTAGCATACTCCATATGCTTGTC
>NW_012098099.1:1961276-2017560 GCF_000951045.1 Mandrillus leucophaeus
TCCTCTCTCTCTAATGCTCTCAACTGCATCACCTTACAGCCATTATGCTCCTTTCACTGATAAGAAAACCAGGTCTCGAGGTTAAAAAATACGCCCAATTACCCATTGAGTGAGTCCCAGAGTTCACATGATTCCAGGACTGTCTGACTTAAGACCTGCTGCCTTATCCATCCTACCAGGGGCTCTCCTTCTGGAAGCCTTTATCACAGACCGGCCATCAGGCCTTTGAAAATCCTCTTTTCGTAATTCGAATGCGCAGCCAGGGTGGAGGTCAACAAGTGACTGAAATACCACCCGAACTCCAGCTCTGCTCCACGCAAGCCGTGAGGAAACATCGCAGAGCCCGCTACACACGGGTGGAACACACGCCACCTGGAAGGTGTTCTTATCATGGGACCCATCTGTTTCCCAAGGAAACGAAAGGTGTGTACCAAGATTTATGTGCAAGGATGTTCATTCACGATAGTGCTATTTCAAACAGCCCCAAATTAACTCAGATGAACAATCAGAAATTCATAAATAGACCAATATGCATCTTCCAAAAAGTATAGATTCTTTAACCCATTTCTCATTTAGAAAAAAGTGCAACTTGCTGTCTTTACATAAACATGCGTTTGAGGCTGCAGCAAATCTGATTCTCCATGTAAAAATAAAATATAAAAACTGTTCCTGGGCTGGGCGCAGTGGCTCATGCCTGTAATACTAGCATTTTGGGAGGCTGAGGTGGGTGGATTGCCTGAGCTTAGGAGTTTGAGACCAGCCTGGGCAACACAGTGAAACCCCATCTCTATTAAAATACAAAAAATTAGCCAGGCTTGGTGGTGTGCGCCTGTAATCCCAGCTACTTGGGAGGCTGAGGCAGGAGAATCACTTGAACCTGGGAGATGCAGGTTGCAGTGAGCCGAGACAGCACCACTGCACTCCAGCCTGGGCGATCCAGCGAGACTCTCTTAAAATCAAAACAAAACAAAAACTGTTCTTGGAGTTATTTCTATACAGAACTTGTCTCTAATCCTAATGTAACATCATATACATTTCTGTTGCATTAGGATTAGAGATGAGTATTCTTGGGGCAAATAGGAAATGGGTTAAAAACTGGAAAATAAATAGACGTGGTGTTGAAAAATAATATTCATAGCATAATCCTATTAATCCTATTGTGAGATAAATAGATTTGAACACTTATATGGTTCAAAAACACTTGAATTTTTATTTAGATAAATATGGATGTACATATATAAGTATCCATGTACATGTATATATATTCTCATTTCCCCTTCTTACACAGGGAGTATACAACATATATTATTCTGTACATCTCTTTTCATTTATAAATCCTAAAGCTCTTTTTATATCTATATACAGGGGCACTTCACTACAGGTATTTTTCTTTTTTGTTTTTGAGACAGTCTTGCTCTGTCGCCCAGGCTGGAGTGCAGTGGCCGATCTCGGCTCACTGCAACCTCCGCCTCCTGGGTTTAAGTGATTCTCCTGCCTCAGCCTCCCGAGTAGCTGGGATTATAGGCTCCCACCACCACGCCCAACTAATTTTTGTGTTTTTAGTAGAGACAGGGTTTCACCAGTTTATCAGGCTGGTCCCAAACTTTTGACCTCAAGTGATTCACCCACCTCAGCCTTCCAAAGTGCTGGAATTACAAGCGTGAGCCACCGTGCCTGGCTAAATACCGGTATTTTTCACTGGTGAACATACTTTTAATCAGTGCCTTGGTTTAGTTCCAATCTTTTGCTATTATAAAAAATGCTGAAATGAATAATAGTGTTTTATGTCATTTGAACATGTACACTGATAATTCTGATAGATACCACCAACCTGCCCTCCATAGAAATAGCCCGAAACCCTTCTCCCACAATGTGTGTGAGAGCTGAGAGCGTACTGCTAAATGTCGGGGTTTTGCTAATTTGACAGGTGAAAATAGTACCACATTGTGGTTTTGTTTTTTTTCTTACTGTGAGTGAAGATAAACATCTTTTTACGTTTAAGGTCTATTTTATATTATTCTGTACCGTAGTTGTTCATGTCCTTTGACCATGTTTTCTACTGAGTAGTAATACAAATAGGCATGACACTCATTTATATGTGTGACTGTGTATTTCTGCAAAGACAAAACAAAATGTTCCATGTATAGTAGGTGGGTGAAAAAATGATAAGTGACTGTGTGTTTTCTGTTTTCTCCAGTGAATCCTTTTAAAGTAAACATTTTTATACATTAGAATTAAAACAATGTGTTACCGAACATTGGGAAGGTTTTCTGGTTTGCCTACAATCAGCTTCAGTTTCTGTGAAACATGTTCTTTTGGAAACCAAGTAGAGAATCCTATTTGTAAACAAAGTAAGAACAACCAGACTTAAGAAAGATCAAATTTAATTTAGATCTACTCCTTGATTCTCATGAATTGATTGAATCTCTTTAGGGCAAATACCTGGCCTCTATAGAGAAATCTGGAATGATTTCTGCACTGGGAGAGGAAACTTTCAGATCACTAAGGGCTCTGTGGGGCCGATATCACTGGCCGGGGTACTGGGCAATGTGGCAACGTCTCCTGTGGTTTCACACTTCTTAGCGATTTCCTTCCCTAGTGCAAGCTGGGCTGCCCTGAACTTCAGCAGTGTAGAGACAGAACACAGTGGTGGTGGAGGAGGCAGAGTGGGTGGTGGGAGGGTGCTGATGTGGCTGATGGTGTTTTATTTTCTCAGGCTTCTTTTGTTTACATGCTCTGTCAAATGTGGTTGATTCATGGAAAATGCTCAAAGTCAAACCGGCCCCTACCGGTTGGGCCTGTGCATGAGGTGGCTAGGGTGTCATAAGACAAAACGAGGACGGTTAAACCACAACCAACTTTGCTCACTTTCAAGAGCCCACAGCTAATAGAAATAGAATATCTATCTTCACACATACAAGATCACTATCAAACACACTCTCCACGCTGTGGGTAGGTGGGGCTCCCTGCATTTGATACTCAAGGTTCATTAGCTACTAGCTGAGTTGGCAATCTGATGCCCAGGACTGTTCAGACACTGCATCTTCGGTCCACTCCCATGACACTGTTCTGAAGAGCAGAGGACATCTTGTGGCATGGAGATGATCCTAACATTCCATCCAGTATCTGCACCTTCCAGAGGCACCTGATTCAGAGACGCTAATACCTTTGGTTTCATTTCCTCAGTGTAAACAGGGTGACACAAGACTCATGAACCTATTAGCACAGGTAGATCATAGATGTGGGCAACAGTGATGTGCTTCTTTCTCCACAGGAAACCAGGGATATAGAAGCCCTGAGTTCAACTGTGTAACCAATGTCATAAATGGAATCATATCGAGTCCCTCTACAGAGACAAAATGACTTCAGCATCAACCAGAGCAAGGATTACTAGAGGACATTAACATCAGATAAATAAGTGATAGGGGTCCATCAGAGGATTGCTCAGCAATGTGAGCATAAAGGACAAACGGCTCCACTCCTACTCCACTGAAACATGGCAGAGTGGGTACCCACACCCCTGTGCTGAATCTATGCAGTCCCAGGGGAATATGTAACTGAATCGTTGAAATAATCACTGTAGGCTCCTACAGTCTGACTTCCTAGCATATTCAAATACTATACCTCATTCCTCTTGGTCTGTGCTTAGAGAGGTGACTTCTGAGCCAGACTCGGCTTCCTTTGAGGATTGGCAACATCCTACTGGTTCACTCAACATGTCTGCGTGAGAGCTCCTTCTCAGGTGAAGTGAACAACCTGATTGGCAGCTTAAGCATCATCTGTGGGGTTGGTGTATATGCAACTCCAATCCTGAAACAGGAGATTCTCACTCACATAACACCATTGAGTTCTAAGGTTTTAGTCTCAAGGCCAGACATTGGAGATTTTCCTCACCCCTCCTCCACTATGAGACACTCATCCTGGTTAGACTCCAGCCTCCCAGCAAGCCTCCCTGTTGCACTTTTGAGATCTGATCCACTCTTAGAACAAGCACAGATAGAAGTGACTTGATATGCACAAAATGTCAGTTTCTACCCAAGCCAGCATCATCACCACTACAGGCAATTAGGTTTTTCTTGAATGACACAATGAATGATGAAAGAAAACTAACAGACATCCTGACTTCCCATGAATCATTAAGGGGAATATTCATGTTTGAAAAAATAGCGCACAGTATAATTTAGTTCATTTTAATTGAAATTGGCTGAACGCAAAGGAAACATGATATGAATGGTTTAAGTCATTTTGTGCATTCAAAATAAGAGTATTTAGAACATTTCAGAACAATCTCAGAGAAAAACATGATTTCATGATAAAAGCAATACAAATGTCTGGTGACATTTTACATGTATTCGCAATCCCTCTTTCTTCCCCTTTTGCAGGTCCAACACTTCAGACCACATACATAATGCAAAACAAGAAACAAGCTAGCCACATTGACACGTTGGATTTTATTACACTTTTTAAAACTGTACAAAGAGCACATGTGCATGAGTTAAAAAACACAAGGGAAATGTAGGGTGTTAAAAAAAGAAATACAAAATAAATCTGAGACATGAAACAAAAAAATTCCATTCTATGAACTGAAATAAAAAGGTATCTTGCTTACTAAAAAAGTGTTATTTCAATATATTAAGTCTTTTGATTAGGAATACAGCACAAGACTTTCTTCACCTATTCATTAACACATCAGACTCAGTCTCACTGAAGAGAGGATGAATCATGACATTACCTTACCGGCCACAGGCAGGTGACTAAATGTGCATGGATATGGTACAATGTCTGTGAGGTATTACAATAAATAAATCTTTATTAGCTGTTCAATAAAGCCAGCAGTGGACGTCACCATTTCAACTTTACTGTCAACAGGGAGACTCGATTGCCGGCCTCTTTTTGCCTCGATGACTTTCTGTGAGGGTTTTTCACACTTAGAAAAAGAGAGAAGACAAAGTATTTGAGAAATAGCATTAAAACGCAAAATGCCATCGTCAGCTTACATGTACATAAAAGTCTGTGTGCTGAAGTGGGGCTGTGACAGACACACGAAGGACCATGGGTGTGGTCACACTAGAATTCATGTTAAAGTATTTCAGAAAAGGCTCAACTACCAGCATGCCCACCTTTTTGCTTTGTGTGTACATGACTGTGGTGGAGAGATGCAGCTGAGGTGTGCTGGGGGCTGAGGAGGCAGGCACAGGGGCTCCACGCGACATGACCTTGGCTGCCTCTCCCACCCAGTCACCCTCTGTCCCGGTTTCCCAATGACTCACAATCCGGGAGCTTTTTCCTTCTATTGTTAAACTGTCAGGCAGATTTGCTGCTACTACAATGTACTTCAATTGCCTTCTATTTATGAGGTTGAAATGATTTTATTTGATGACTTAAATTGGAGCCCATTAAGCATGACTGCTTTGGATGTACAGCAGCTTTCATCTCAGAGGCTCCAAAATCCTTGAGAAATATCCCAGTGAGGGGCTGCAGTGGAGGTGGTACCAGACAGTGTGGGCCTGAGCCCCAGCGCTGCCACGTCTAGCTGTGCAGCCTTGGATAAGTGACCCATTCTATGTCTCTGCTGCTTCAAATGCAAAATGGAGGTGATAACAGCACTCGCATCTCACAGGACTGCTGCCCTTCTAACACAGGTTCATACTTATCATTAAAACAATGACATGTGACTGGCATGTAGACATTCTGGCTAAGTAAACTAACATAAATTCATCAGTATTCTTTAGAAATTTAGAAATCTGAGGTATTTTTCAAACCGTACAAATGTATACCTATACAAAAAATGTTAAGACATTTGATATTAATAAAATGTGACTGATAAATTCATGCAAGTAAGCCAAATCTGGCTATACTTAAACTCTTATTCTTTGAATTCTACTTGGACTCTACTCAAAGGAAATCTCCATACTTAACTACTTTGTTGTTACGGTTTCATTTCAAACACTTACTTTAACAAAAGTAGTACTCATAGTTCTAAAAGTGGTTTCTCGCTGTCCTGTTTTTCTTCAGCTTCTTCAGATCCTACATGGCGGAGAAAGGGAAGAAGAAAAAGTATTTCATTCCATTATAGTAACAAACTATTTTAAATAAATATGTTTAAAATGATAACATATACACACAAAAACATTAAACATGTTTAATCCTCAAGAGATTTAGGTTAACTGCTATTTGAAAGTTTTAGTTTATTTCTTGTAAGATGAAAACTTTTAAACAATAATCTATCACTTACACTAATCTGTCAAAATGGATTTCACTTATGTACTAAGAACATTCATGCAGACCAATAATTATTATCAATCACTATTCTTCCTCCACCTCTTTGCTGATGAGCTTGTATATATTTTTTACATGCAAAAATGTTGAACTTGGTACAAATAATCGAATCTAAGTGTTTCTAACAATAGCTGTGGCAGATGAGTGAGACAGCAGTGAGAGAGCACTGTGGCAGTGACCACCGTCTGGACCTTCTGGATCAATGTCTCATAAGCTTCAGGATATTCCTAGATTTGACCTGGTCATTTCACTCTGGAATTCTTTCCTTAGGACAGACCTATCCCTGAGGAAATAATGCTTATTATTCATTATGTAGATTTTCTCTCTAAAAATTAGAAAAGAAACCTAAGTGTCTGACAATAGAAAAAAGGTTAATACCATAGTTCCATAAAATATCTTGCATCCACTTAAAATTATGGTTATATAGAATTTATAACATGAAAAATGCATATGCTGTAAGGTAAAAGCAAATGTATAGCAAATAAAACTTTATATGCCATGAGATCACATCTGATAAAATTAAAAACCAAATATATGTGTGCAAATGAGAAAAAGTAGAAGAAAATAACCATGTAACTTTTATATATTTTTCTGGATATTTCAACATTTCTACAATAAACCTGAATTGTCTTTATTATTTTTAAATTATATTTTTAAAAAGCAGAATATGAATAATATAGGCAGCATGGGCACAATGATGTGAGATTAAACACACACACACACACACACACACACACACACACACACCCCCACCCCCCAAGAAGGAAACTGAACTGTCAACACTGATGTTACCAAATAGTTTGAAGGCCACGTAATTTGTAATTTTTGTTCTTTCCACTTTTTTAAATGCATGACTTTCATACTCAGGGAAGGGGAATTTAAAAAAGGGGAGGGGGCCCTGAGAGAAGACCAAAGTAGTAGGTGAGAGATGCCACCAATTCACATGTAAAAGCCGCAGCCTCTCTCAACTGCACCTGAATCTTGTTAGACAACATACTTTATAAAGGACATTCTTTTTTCCTTAAAAGAATGTCTACCTGAATTATAGCCAATAACAAATTTGGTATAGGGAAAGAACGCCTGATAATCTAAAGAGAACATTTTAACCTCATAAATGTCACATGGTTAGGTTGAATTTGTAGTAAAATGAATAGGTAAAGACTTAAATGTTGAAGGCTTTACTTTCTAGCCTATTAACATGCTGTCCATCATAGAGACAAGAGGTGGTGAACTGCCTGTCCTCATTGTGGAAGGAGGCTGAGGAAGATGGTCACACCAGATCTTCCTGTTCCCAGGCTCACTTCAACCTGCCAGGCCAGCGGCACTGAAACCACAATGAGTTGCCATGTCTTGGAATTGTTTGGGAGTCCTAAATAAAGCTAAACCCTTAATTAAAACATAACAATATGTCTTCTTTACATATTTTTAAAGGGACTTCTGGCTACAGCCAAGTGAAGAAGTCAATAAATCCTCTCCCTGACAAGCACCCCCAAAATGTGGCAAAATGGGCAAAACTAGCCATCTCACCACTGGAGAAATAACCAAAAGCATACAACAACTGGAGAAATGTTTACGTTTGAAACACTGCAGAATTCAGAGAATAGCAGTCGTGTCTTGCCTGGAGCTGCTCCTGTTCTTCTCCAACCTCCCAATACCCAGCTCAATGGCCATGGAGGTTCTGCCAGGGTGGGGCAGGCCATGGGGACTGGCAGCAAAGCTACTCAGTTGAAGGGAGATCACTTAATTTGGAGTGGGGAGCCATGCTCATGCCCAGTGACACTGACAATGAAGTGACAAATTCAGAGGCAAGTGAACAGAAAGGGCCAACTACTCTGGGAGCCTGAGTTGTGGTCACCACTGGGACAAGCATATGCCCAGCTGGGGTTGTCTCCGTGCACAGAGGAGACCCAAGAGAGCCCAAGCCAGCCAATTAGCCTGAGCTCTAAGCATATGCAGACAGAGCAGGAAAGGACTTAGCAGAAAGTAAAAGCTGGGGAGGACTTGAAAATGGCCTGAACTCTGAAGGTGCTATCCAGCCCATGTACATTTCTACCTGGCAGAGGATGGAAGCCTTAATCCAGGTGTTTCAGTGCAATCCTCTTTGTAATCACAAGCTAGGCTCTGCCTAATCAGTAAGCTCTAGACACGGGTAACTCCTAGGAAGCTAGGCTTCCAGCCTGGGTGACAGAGCGAGACTCGGCCTCAAAAAAAAAAAAAAAAAAAAAAAAATACAGGCAAGAATTAATTAATGGACAATAAAACAAGAAGTAGCCACACATCCCAGGGTGTACAGATTTCACAGATTTAGCACAGATGATTTACTAAACAAATAAAGAGCAATAACAGTAACCTTTTAGGAAAAAAGTCAGAACCTAGAGTTGGTTACTTTATTTTCAGCAAAATACTTTTCATCAAAAAATACAAGATAGGCAAAGAATCAAGAAAGTGTGACCATTCCCAGGAAAAAATGACAGTCAAAACAAACTCTCTCTGAGTGAGAGAAAAAGACTGAAGAAAGGTTGAAGCGCTCAGAGACATCAAGCATATCAATCAACCATGTAATGGGAATCCCAGAAGGAGGAAAAAGTCAGAAAAATGTTTGAAGAATTAATGGTTCAAATTTCTCAAACTGGCTGAGAAATATTAATCCACATATTTTATAAGGAGAATAAACACAGATTAGGATATATACAAAGAGATCCACATGCAGATACATCCATGTCAACCTGCTGAAAGCCAGGGAACGCATTCAAATGAAAACACAACATATCAAAATTCATGTGATGTCACTAAAGTAATTCCTGGAGGAAAATTTATGGCTTTAAATGGCTATATGAGAAAAAAAAAAAGTATCAAATCAATCATATAAGTATTCACCTTAAGAAAGCAGAATTAAAAAAATAAAAATTGGTTTGGCACAAAATCAGTTTATAGTAAACTGATTTTAGCAAATGTGTCAAATCAGTTCAATGGGGAAAGGCTGTCATTTCAAGAACTGGTGCTGTTCAACTGAATATCCAAAAGCAAGAGAATGATAATCCCTTACCTCCTCCATATTTAAAAATTAATTCAAATGTATTGTAATCTTAATTGAAAGATGTAAAACTATAAAACCTTTTAGAAGAAAATGTAGGAGAAAATTTTCACGTCATAGAGTTAAGGTAAAGAGTTTTTTAGATATGACCACAACAAATATGTTACCCATAAGAGAACAAATTCATAAACTACACTTAATCGAAATTTAAAACTTGTGCTTCAAAAGACTCTGTGAAGCAATGAAAAGACAAACAATAGACTGGGAAAAAGATTTGCAAATCATATATGAAAGCACTTCTATCTAGAATGTATAAAAAATTCTTACAACTCAATAATAAAAAGACAACACAGAGATATGGCAAAAGACATGAGATAGATTTTTCTCTAAATAAGACTAATGAATTACATATAATAGAAACATGAAAAATATCTCAGTATCACTACAGACATACAAATTAAAACCACAATGAGATACCATTTTAAACCTGCTAGCCTAGCTATAATGAAAAAGACCCAATACTAAGCATTGGTGAATATATGGAGAAACGGAAATGCATATACAGTAATCCCCCTTATCCCTAGATGCCGGAAACCGCAGACAGTACTGTATCCTATCAATATTATGCTTTTTCTTATACATACATAACTATGAAAAAGTTTACTGTATGACAAACGTGACAAAGTTCAGCATGTGATTTTTTTTTTTCTTTTCTTATTAAGGTGAGAACTGTCACTTTTTCACTTAAAGGAAGCACTTTATGGTTTCTCTTTGGCATATATGAATTGCCAGAAGTACTACTTTGCCGTTGTTAAGTGAAATAAGGATTACTTGAACACAAGCACTGTGATACTGGGATGGTCGATCTGATAACCTGAATGGCTCCTAAGTGACTACCAGGTGGGCAGTGCACACAGTATGGATCTGGACAGAGGGATGATTCACATTCCAGGCAGGACGAAGCAGGAGAGTGTGGGATTTCATCATGCTACTCAGAACGGCACACAATTAAAAACTCACGGACTGTTTATTTCTGGAATTTTCCATTTAATATTTTCAGACCTCAGTTGACCTCAGGTAAGTGAAACTGTGGATAAGAAGGGACTACTGTACATTGTTGGAGGGAATGTAAAATAAAACAGCCAAGATCAAGAACAGTTTCACAATTTTAAAAAAAGTTAAACTTGCCATACGACACAGCAAATCTTCTCTTAGAAATCTGTTCAAGAATAATAAAAACAAACATCCACACAGAGGCATGTATGTGAATGTTCATAGCTGGATTACTTATGATAACCAAAAGATGGAAACAATCTAAATGTCCATCAACTTGTGGATATAGACAAAATGTTGTATATCCATAAAATGGAATAATATATCCAGCCATGAAAAGGAGCAAAACACTGATATATGCTACAACATGGTTGGTCCTCAAACCTTATGCTAAGCAAAAGAGGCTGGATGCAAAAAACCATGTATCATATCACTACATTTACATTAAATGCCCAGGAAAGGTAAATTTGTCAAGATACAAAGAAGATGAGTGGTTACTTAGGATCAGAGGTAGAAGTGGGGATTAACTGCAAATAAGTATGGAAGAAGTTTTTCAAGTGATGAAACCTTTCCAAAATTACACTGTAATATTGGTTAAAAATTTATAACTTTACTAAAAATCATGCAATTATACATTTACAATGGATGAATTTTATTATATGCAAATTACACCTCAATCAAGCTTTTTAAAAAAGTGAATATTATTCAGTATCCCTGGTAATCATTTTTCAGTAATTTTCAAAATTTTAATTAAAAGGTGGAAAAAACTGTTTCAAATCTATTCACTACACATAGGGTGATCATAGAAATCATCATCTAAACAAGAACACTGCTGAGAGATACAGGGCTTCTAATAATAACTACATGCGGCAACCAGAAGGAGGCAGGGCTGCTGCAGGCAAACCAGGATGCAAGGCTACTCTGGGGAGGTGGCAACTTAGAACTGTAATGAATGCCTTATCTAGACTTGCACAGGACAGGCTATATGATGCAATTGAGCAATTCCTCATTTTAAGTTAGTCTTTCCATGGTCTAGGAGGTGAAGAATTATCCTTTCTTCAGCTTCACAACTGGTTCATTTAAGCTCTCTGACCACACATAATTTCAACCCAGTCATCTGATAGAGGATCATGCTTCCTCGGTCTTTCCACTTAATACACAGGGATGTAGGATGTCGTCTGATCAATAAGCAAGCCTGCAAACAAACTATTTTTATATCCTTTACAAGTGTATCTAATAAACTGTGACACTAAAATTCAGGCTGTTCCTTCACAAGGAAAACTGCTAACATTTTTGTTTATGGTGCCTCCTATTTCTTTCCCTTTTCTTTTCATCCCTTTTTTCAACAGTTATAAGTCTAATATAAGCCAGGTACTGTATTAGGTGGTGGAGAAAAAAAAAAAGACAACAAAAGGCACGTCAGGCCTTTTTCGGACGCCCTCATGTGTACCAGGGAAGTCTGCACTGTAGCAGGGCAACAGCAGCTTAGAACATCAGCTACTGAAAGGCTTGAATTTTTAGCTGTTGGCATAATGGAAAAGCTTTGCTCTAGAGTAGTCTTTTTTTTTCTAGGCATATTAATTCCAGTAAGAGTTTTCATTTTTAATTCTTTCCTAAATTGAACATTCAGACAATGCAAATATAATAAGGTAGTCCACTCTGACCCCTCCTTCTCTGCCCATTAGTAACCTGTCTTTTGTCAAACAAAGCAGCTACACAGTGGAACGCCAAGAAAATATTTTGTTCTTGTTTACCTTCCTAACTCAAGGAAAGGGTAATGCTCCAGGATACCACTAGGTGGTGGTAAATGATAAAGGTGAAGTGCGGATGGATCCCAGAACTAGAAAGCTTGATGAGGCTTGCTTGAGGTGGTGTTCCTTATGTCACTACTGTTCTATGTTCTGAACTCTAGTTAAGAAAATACATTAGTACTTGGAACCTGTATTAGTCTTAGAAAAAGAAGTAGAGATGCATGAACTCTAATATGAATTTCCTTTTCTCACAGAGTAAAGTCCTATGACACAAAACTTCTCAATGAAATAATCCTTATGAGGTAATAAAGAATTTAATACTTAATTCTAGTTTTTACTGTTATAGAAACAGATTTTCTACTAATCCATATCTGTGTCTCATCTGGCTCCATGTTTCTGTGTGGTACGCTGCTTTCAGATCCAACACCAATAGTCCGGAATCTCAAGTTACTTGGAGTTCCTCCAGCACACTGATATTTCACACTGCTGCACCTTCAATCATTCACGGCTCTTTCTGTCTGGAATCTGTTTTATCACTCTGTGTATGTGTGTGTGTGTGTGAGAGAGAGAAAATATTAACTAGGCCTAATGTAGGGGATAAAATGATGTAGTCCCTAAATTGAGTTTATAACCCAGCAGTAGAAACAGACCAGGTCAGCGCTGAAGGCAGTGCAGACAACACAGGATGACACGGCTGTGGAAGAGGTTCCAAAGAACATGCCGAGGATGTTCTAAGACTGCTGGGAGAGACGGGAAGGGTAGGCATGGCTGGGAAGAACCTGGGAACATGTGAGCAGACACTAAGACTGCAGAGGAGATCATGTTCAGAATGGAAACAGCAAGGTGGACAATGGCTGGAGGGCTCTGGAGCACAGCATTTTCACAAGAGCTATGAACAGCACACGAGAAGGCAGTCGCAAGGTGAGAAACTAGACAACTGGTGACAGTGCCCCCAGGGGCACTTCCAGCCAGGCTAAGATCTACTGATTTCTTGATCCTTTATGCTACTGAAGGGCTTTTGAGCAGAGGACTGGCATGACCAAGTCTATATTTTCATAAACACCAAGAGGCTAATATACTCTAGCAGTTATAAGCATGAACTCTAGGACTAGACCCCAGATTAAATCCCAGCTACACCACTTATTATTAGTGTGATGTTGCGCAAATGGCTTCAATTCTCTGTGCCTCATTTGCTCATCTCTACATTAGGGATAATATGAGTTTTACATCACAGAGTGGAGCCACTTAGCAAACATCTAATATGCCAGGCATTAAAAATATGAAAATAGGTTAGACACAATCTTACAAGAGAACAGTGGTAAGACACAGAGTTGTAAAAATGAATGTAATAGATTAGACAGTATGGTTTGTGATCTGTATCTCAGAAGATAAGCAGACAAGGGAGGAATAAATGAGTGAATATTAATAAAGCTTAGAACAGCACCTGACAACTTAAAAAAGTGTTAGCAGTTTTAAAAATAGTGTTTACCAAAGAAAAATATATTTAACATAAAATTTACCACTTTAACCATTTTTAAGCGTGCTGTCCAGTGCATTAAGTTCATCTACGCTGTTGTGCAGCCATCACCAACATCCACTTTCAGAACGGCAATCCCATTCTGAGAATTTGACTTCTCTAGGTATCTCATCTAGTGAAATCATATGACAGCCCTTTTGTGTCTGGCTTATTTTACTTAGCATAGTGTGTTCACAGTTCATACATGTTATAGCATGTGTCAGAATTCTATTCTTTTTTTTTTTTCTTTTTTAGTAGAGACAAGGTCTCACTATGTTGTCCAGGTTAGTCTTGAGCTCCTGGGCTCAAGCAATCCTCCTACCTCAGTCTCCCAAAGTGCTGGGATTATAGGCATGAGCCACTGTGCCCAACTTTCCATCACTTTTTAATGCAGAATAATATTCCATTGGACATACATACATGTTGTTTATCCATTCATCTGCTGACAGCTGTCTGAGTTGTTTCCACCATTTAGCTACTGTGAATAACGCTGCTATGAGCATGGGTATACACATATCTGCTGTAGTCTCTGCTTTCATTTCCTTTGGGTACATACCCAGGGGTAGAACTGTTGAATCATATGGTAACTCTATGTTTAATCTTTTACGGAAACACCATACTGTTTTCTACTGGGGCTATATCATTTTACATTCTCACCCATAATGCACAAGGGGTCCAATTTCTCCATATCCTCACGAATATTTATTTTCTGCCTTTTTGTTTGGTTTTGCTTTCTGTAATAGTCATCCTAATGTGTATGAAACGGCATCTTGTTGTGGTTCCGATTTGCATTTTCCTAATGATTAGTGATGTTAAGCATCTTTTATGTGCTTATTGGCCATTTGTGTATCTTCTTTGGAGAAACGTCTATCAAAACCTTTGCATATTTTTTTAATCAGGTTGTTTATTTTTGTTGTTGAGTGTAATTACTATTTTTAACAGAGAACTCTGGTTGCTGGTTAGCGAAAGACAAAACCAGAGGCAGGGAGACAAAGGCTGTTGCAGAAACTGCAGAAAGTAATGCTGAAATGAGGCTGGAGCTGATAAGAAGTGGCAGGATTTGAACGAGAAAATGGAGGTAGAAATGAGGGAGAGAGGATGGAAACAGTTTTGTGAATGATGAGAGGTGAGCCATAAGAACGGGGTGGAGCCAACAGTGAGGCTCTGGTGTTTGATCTGGGCAACTGGGTGGACAGTGCTGCCATTCTCAGACACGGGAGTCCAAGAAGGAGGTTGGTTTGGTGATGAACTGGAATAATGAGAGCCCTGAGACCCTTCCCCTTGTCTGTGTGTCTTCTAAGATACATATCACAAACCACGATGTCTAATCACTCCTCCATGACATTTATTTTTACAACTTTGTGTCTTACCACTGGTCTCATGTGAGACTGTGTCTCACCTATTTTCATATCCCTAATGCCTGGCATGTTAAATGTTAGCTAAGTATATTGAGAAATAGAGGGGGTAGGGAGAGGGAGGAAGAGCAGAGCTTTTGAATGAGAGAAACAAGCACAAATAATAATGAAGTTTTTTACCTGCTTCAGATTCAGGAGGGGAATAAAACTGACCATCAGAAAGACCACCAGGTATAAGTGCTGCCCTCTCTGAAGCATCCTGAACTATCAGGAGTCCTGGAAGAGAAGAAATTCAGATGTTGGGAATGAGGTCACCTTTCTGGTAGCTTTTTGGCAAGATTAAGTAAAATAAAATGGTATTATTATTACAATGAAATACCTTTAGAAAAAGAGGTACTTTAAAAATTTTTCAACCAAACAATAAGTTTCATTAACAAACAACAATCAATACTGTAAGGACAGATAACTAAGCAGTTTAAATAAGTGCCTCATGGGGCTGAGCATGGTACCTCACACCTGTCATCACAGCATTCTGGGAGGCCAAGAATGGAGGATCGCTTGAGCCCAGGAGTTTGAGACCAGCCTGGGCAACATAGCAAGACCCTGTCTCTACAAAACATTTAAAAATTAGCCGAGTGTGGTAGCGCATGCCTGTAGTCCCAGCTACTGGGGAGGCTGAGGTGGGAGGATTGCTTGAGCCCAGTAAGTCGAGGCTGCAGTGAGCCATGATTGTACCACTGCATTTCACAAAGTGAGACCCTGTCTCAGAATAAACAACTGAGTATTTACATCTTTCCCTTGTGAATACCTGCCTTCCTACAAAAAAAGCACAATTTCAAAACCAAAACGCAAAGTAAAATAAAAAAGACAGTCAGCTCCTACAAATGGTCTGCTGGCTATGTCTCGTTAGAGAGATGCCAGATGTAAAGTGCAATACAGGGATGGCCTTTTATAAATATATAAAGAACAATTAAGATGACAAACGAGGAAATATTTATGCAACAAGAAGGTTTCAAAAGAAAAAAGATGTCTTAAAAAAACAAAGAAAAGGTAAGAAAGCAGGACGTGGACAGCTGAGGAACACTAACACATGCAAGGCCATCAACACTTAAGTTCTTTTGACTGAAAGCTGAGTTAACCTTAGGATAGAGTAGGAGGAAGCACCAGGCCAAATAGTAGATGCCAAGTATGTGTGTCATACATGCTACTGACAATGAAAATAAGTGCTATTTTAAAAATTTTCATTAATTGTGTGTTCTGCTTTATTAGCCACTTTGAATGTGGTTTAATCCCATAACCATTCAAGCCTCAGTCATAGTTATAGTTGATAGGTTTTCAATAAAGTTCAGTTTCGTATTTATATACAATTAAAAAAGACTTTAATTAGCTTTACTCATAACCTCTCCACAACACACTTTCACAAAGGAATAGAGGGCACAGGATAGAAGGTACACCTCAGTCTGATTAATGGGTTTTAAAAATCTACTCTTGAATTGTAATTCTTTTCTTACATATTTCTTCTATGTAAATGAGATTTTCCAAAGTAAAATCACTTGCAAGATTATTTTGCATCCTGCTGCTTTTTGAAGTTATAATCATGTTTACCTTTCTATAAGATACTTTTTTTTTCCTATGAGGCAAGGCAAATTGAGCCAGATGACTGGCAGAGGCGTAAAAACAGCATGTCTTGAAACTGCATGGGTGTCTGGAACGAGCTTTGATTGTTTCATCCTTAAGATGGGTGGGTGGGGCAGGTGGGCTTCCATTAAGGACATTATGTGGAGAAGAATTCCAGCTTGGTAATTGACCATAAAGCTTAATCAATCATTTGGCCTTCCTAGTGAATATTCTGGGATACTCAAAGCCATGATGAGATTATAGCAGCTTTGGCAGGACTCATGAGTACACCCTGTTAGCTATGACTCAGCTACTCAGAGGACGTTGAAAGGCTGAGCTTCGCTCTGGATTGCTGTCATCCTCCTGTGAATAATCTTCATCCTAAACCCACCAATGGTCCTCAGCCCTAGGCATTTAACTGTTCTAACTGTGGCCCATCTGAAGCCACCAACTGCTGTATGGATCACAATGGGAGACTTTGGAGAATCACTGGCTTGTATTTAGAATAGTTGCTTCTACTCACTTAAAATTGGTTTTATTTTCTCTGCCCCTAAACAGCACAGTTCTGTTCATACGCAAAAAAATGCTTTGTGTCCTGCCTATTGCTAATAGGGAGAAAAGAACAAGCTGTCTGGGGAAAAAGAAGTGCAGGCTATTTTTTGTTATTGCTTGAATGTTCTTTACACCAGTGTTCACATTTTCTTCCAGGGGAAGCCTGGCTCAATAGTTGGAGAGAGGAGCTGCTTTCTATTATTTACCCTTTCATCCACCCAACCTTTCTCTCGATTCCTGCTGTAGCCACTAAAGAATGGAGACCCCACCACTTCCTAACTCTACCCATTTGCAGCCCGATTCACACCAAGACACCATATCACTTCCTCCCAGCTTGGTACCCAGTCCGTCTCAGGAGGCTGACTCTGAGAGGAACTTACTGTTTTCTTCTTCTGCTTCTTGAGGTAACACTTTGAAATCCAGGAACCATGTCTCAATCCAGGCAAGGATGAATGAAATGATGGGTAGCACATAGCCAAAAGCCCCTTGAGAGAAAAGCTGGAAGAAAAGATAGGACCAGGAAAGGGAAATGCAGTCACCACAAACTCACACTGGACAACGAGGCTTCATCACCGAAGATGGTAACTGTACAGAAAGAGTGGTAGGCCATACCTTTGAAAGGATCACTTTTGCTAGTAAAAAGGCACTGGTCACTGCCGTTGTCAACTGCAAGACACATAATCCAGCACTGTTCACATTAGGCATCTCACACTGTGAAGGTACCTCCCTCTTCACAAGAGACCCATCTGAGCTAGGAGCAGGCAATGCCTGAAAAACCTGTGCCTAGCCTGGCTCCTTCCTATATCACTCAGTCTCTATCCCCTAGACCCACACTGCAGCAAAACAGGCTTCTATATGTGACACGATCCCTAAATGACTGCATGTGGTTTCTCTTCCCACATGTCAGCAGGCTGGTGTGCTAGGTAACTAAGATTTATCTACCAGAAGGTACAATTTCAAAGCCTCTACAAGCACATGAACAGACCGGTAAAGTGCATAGGTAGGGCTCTCGTCAGGGGTTGTGAAGTCCAGAGATACCGTAATACCTGAGCCTTGTCACTGTCTCCGTCAACTAATATTTTTAGCATGGTGAAACCTGACCAAAATGAATACCAATAGTAGCTTGATCGACAGAAGGGAGGACAGGGAACACCAAGTATCTTGCTCAATAAGTATTATCAAAGTTGCAGACACACACACACACACACACACACACACACACACACACAGAGTAAGCTGCTTGGGAGAGGAGGCGGTTTAGCATTTCATATTCTGACACTATTTAACTTTACAGGCTCACACTAAGTGCTCTTTAGATACCAGCTGACTTCTCCTCCTTCCAGCTTCTGGACTCTTCTCTGAAAATGTTTTTTAAAGCAAGAATCAGAAGCAATAAAATGATTTGCTAAATTAGACTTATTCTTCAGATAATCTGAAAGCAGATATTGAAGATACTGTCTTACAGCTCTCACTGAATATACATGTCAAACACTTTTCTAAAACAAACATTGAGAGGGATGGTCTGACCAATACTAGCATACATATGGGGACTTAGGAATATAACATCCCAAAGGGATCTGTTGTAGAAAATGCAGAAAAATGGGAGGGTACAATCATCAAAAGCTATGACGATATCAGCAAAAGAGTATTCAGGAAAGGGAGTCAATTCTGGCCAAGACTGTCAGCCTATATCCATGAAATGAGAGCTTCTGGATTAACAGATGGTCTGACCACTGCCCCGTGATTCTGAGAATGCTCAGAACAGATGGCCCAGACAGATATCGCCCCCTAGTGGACTCAGGAGGGCAGCCTGGGCCACCCAGACCTGAGGTCTCGCCTTCTAATGGCAGAACTGCAGGTTATTTCTGAGCAGTTCTCTCTAGTCTGAGGAGCTCCACATTTTCTTCCCACAGAATTGACTTACTAAAGCTGTGCAAAAGGCAAATATTCAGACAGCAGAGGAGCTCCACATTTTCTTCCCACAGAATTGACTTACTAAAGCTGTGCAAAAGGCAAATATTCAGACAACTGTCAGGCAGAATTGCTAGCAATTCTATCAATCTCTAAATATTTATTAAGAATACCAAAGCTCTCTGTGCTAGATGCAAGGAAACAGAGGAGTAAAAAAGTCCTTGTCCTTGAGAAGCCCAAGGCAACAACAGAAAGATTGAGAGCTTTTCCCTCCAAGATGGGGGGTTGTGGGGAAGAAAGAAGGGGCTAAGGCAATTATCTAAATAAGTACGGACCATATCATGAAAAACAACCACTAAGCAGTTTCAACCAAATAAGACATTTTCCAAATATCTCTGTGACAGATGTATTACTCCCATCTCTTATTTGCAAAATAAAGTAGAGGGTGGCTTGGTGCTTGGCCAATAATCACTGTTGGGCTTCTAGATTCCTCATTTGGCTCAGCACCAAGAGACAAATCTAGTTACTCATTAACACTGGAAAGAAGCCCTGGAGTATTAAACCTACTTAAGTATGGAGGAAACGGGACTCAGGAAAGCTAGTGGGATTCCACCTGCATTAGAACTGTATCTTCTCTAGCCCAGGCCTGTAGAGAACAGCACCTGGCCACCAGCACTGGAGGCGATGACCCACTCAAGCAGGGCATACTCACCGCTATTGCCCACCAGTGGCGCAATCTGCACACAGCATATGCAAGTATTAACACTTTAAATCGAAAAACTGCCAAAAGCTGAAAGCAAGAAAAGAAAGAGATATTTTTAAAAAATATACACAAAAATGACATAGCTTTATGAAGAACTTACCAGACTGTCTTCATTATTGTGATTTAGCTGGAGACTACCAGGGACTGGCACTGGTCTGTAGACCAGCATTTGCGAATCCCTGCTCTAGAACTTAATGTAATAGCAAATTAGGTCTCACATTAATCTCCCTTTATGAAAGAAAGAACAAGGCAAGAAAAAAAAAAAGATGGCATTTTTATCATCCTATTATATAAATAGGTGAATTTTCCTTTCAGTGACTAGATATGTCAATAGGTTCTATTTCAGTCATTTGAAAGAATAAAGGCTCTCCAACAAGAAAATAGGAACGGCTCCTTATGCTGCCCTCCCTTATCTGTCATTAATCTTTTATTTCCTTGAAATGGTCAGACAATTCCTTATTTAGAGAGAGAGAGCATTGAATGGTGGGGAATTAAAAGAAAAGGAAAATATGGTCAGTGTTCAAAAGAGGAAAAAAGGGCATGGAATTTGAAGTCTATTTAGAGGAAATCTGCCTTTTGGGTCAGTTTTACCACATCTGAAATGAAACATAATACTTACAAATATATCAAAATACGAAGAATAGTAGTCATACTGCATCACCTCCTTCTCTAATGTGTTCTCAATGCCTCCATTCACCTAGCAAGGAGAGTAAGAAGCAAAAACAAGGAGAGGTTTATGTGTGGAATTAAAACACAAGGGTAAGATTTCCTATCCAACTTTCCTGCCTATCTTCTTAGAACCCAGAAATGTTAAAGTACGGAAGAAAAGAACTCTCATTTTAATAGAAAAGGGCTGCATAGCACTTTCTGATTCCTCAATTCTGAATTCATTCATTCAACAGATATAACTGTATAGAGAAAAATAACAGCTTCTGTAGTTCAGAATTTGGGAAAATTAAAATGTTAAGAAAATTATTTTTTCCCTTCTAAGATAAAGTCTTCAATCATACAAAAGTATACTTTTAAAGGCAATTCACCTTTATCCAGGACTCCCTCACTTTCTGATCTCTCTCCACAGTCTTAGGTCTTGGAAGGCCATGGCTCCCCTGACCTCCTGGCAAACGTCAATGATGGCCATTAGCATGACACAGGATAGAAGTGTAAACATTCTCTGTGGCGGTTTCTCATTTTTATTTCTCCTGGCATTTAACATTCCGCACTTTTATCAATTTAAATATATTTTTAACATGAATAGATAACAAAATAAGGACAGTACTAGACTCAAACCTGATACAACTTTCTGTCCTCTCCCAATTCTACTGTCAAAATAAATCTTATATCATCGAGTTCAAAATTTGACAAATTAAACTATGGAGCTTAATATTTTTAAAAAATCAAGTAAGGGGACATGTGTCGGCAGCTAATGCAGCACCCAAGCAGGGTAACTGTCAGTGTCTCTGGATTAGCCTGATCAGAGGGAGCAGGACATGCAAAAGTAAATTCAAATTTCCAATGCAGAGCATGGGCCTGGCAAACAAATGCAGAGAGCCTGAAAAAGGACCAAAGGAAGGACAGTTAACCAGAGACCTGGATAAGAGGGAAAACAATAAGGAACACCTTTGCCAGGTTCAAATTCGAATGAAAGTTGCCATAGGGAAGGGTATTCTTAGCTTAGATGTCATTTCACATATTTGTATTTGTTATGCAAATGAAAGCATACCATAAATACTATCCTGTGCCCTAAAATCCCTTATGGAGGTCTACATTTCTTTGTAATTAGCTTGGATCCTCTGTAGACCTGCTTGGCTATAGACCTTTACAAATGAATAGAATTGAAAACCTGGGAGGAAGGAGGAATAATGATTGAAAGACACCCAACCATTTAGTCTCATTGCTGTGTCTCTCCGAACTGAGGAAACTTGCCAATATCCAGAATATTAAAAGAATGAATATTCCAAGCAGCCTATAGCAAACAGGGGTTCTCTACCACTTAGAGACTTCCCCTTGATTCCTGGGAGAACAGGAATCAAAGCTGCCAATACAGTTTTGCAATAAATAACCCATAGCTTTTCACTGGTATCTGCATACTTTAAAATACTCTGATTTGGAGTTGCCTTCAAGTAGACATTATCTAAAATTTATATTTCTATCCCTAACTTACACTCTAAATCCTCATTTCAAAATTTTTATCTCTAGCTCAAGATGTCTTAAATAAACCATCGTTAGTTTCACGCAAAATCCCTTCCCAGTCAGTTCTGGTACTACTCTTCTAGGTTTCATCACTGGAAACTTTAGAGTCATCTTTGCATACTGGGGATGATAAAATCAGCCTATCAACAAGTCTTCTCACACTCCTTCCTTTAGTGACTCTCAGGTTAGTTCTTTCCTTCCTATTCCCACCACCTTCAATGACATTCCTGCAACAGCTTCTGAATTCATGTTCTTACTGCCAATCTGTCCCACCTGCACACCACTGCCACAATGATCTTTATCCATTCACCAAATATTTGCTGAGTATCTATTATGCACCAGGCACTGTTCTAAATATAAGAAATACTTCAGTAAACAAAATAATATGTGTCTTCATGGAGATTATATTCAGGCAAGGTGAGAGAGATGGCAAGTAGGAAAATAAATGCTACACAGACAACAGAAGCAGGACGGTGTGATAGAACAATGAAGACATTTAAACTGATACTAGCAAGATAAGAAGTTGAATTCTACAAAAAGATAAAGGAAATTAATCATTTCATATAGAAGAAACAACTAGTAGAAGGGCCCCAAGATAGAAAGGAGCTTATTCCTGACTGAGAACAGGAGGAGGCAAGTGTGCTCATCTACCACGAGCCAGGAACAGAGGATGGGGAGGAAGTCTGAGAGGCTTCTAGGGGCTCTGCAAGCCAAGGTACGACATTTGAATTTTACTCCAAATGTCCTGGCCTGCCAGTGAAGAGTTGTAACAGAAAGTGACATGATGTGACTTTTGTTTTTTCCAGGTTACCCTGGCTACTGTGAGAAGAATGGATTGTATGGTGAGCGGATGCAGGTGACCAGCCAGGAGTGCAGTTTGGATGAGTGATAATGTGGCTTGGTTGAAGCTGGAAACAGTGGAAAAGAAGAGAAGTGGTCACATTTTGAATGTATTTTAGAGGCAGATTTGACAGGACTTACTTTTAGACTGGATATGAAGCATGAAAAATATAAAACAAACAAGCAAGTCAAAAATGAGTTTTCACTTTTGGTCTGAGTCTCTGCGTTTGCTTACTGATGAAGAAGGGGGAAAGAAGCTGTGTGTATGTGTTGGGGGAAGCATGTTAAGTCAGACATCCAACTGGACAGGTCAAGGAGGCTGTGATGTAGACTGTGAGTCACTGACTTCTGCAAAATCTCAAAATCACGTTGTCCATTCTGCTCCAGAATCTGTAACAGCTCTTCATTGCAGTAAACATAAATCCTTCTATATACCTTTTAATAACTTGAATAATCTAGCACCAGCCTACCTATGCAATTTCATTTCCAATAGGCACCTTACTTTCTAGTCAGGCTGGTATTTTCTTGGCCTCTGCCCCGTCCCCTCCAAATACAAGCACTTGAGCACACACTCCCCACACATAAGCACATACTCCTGCTTCAGTACTTCCATGCACCTTGATCTCCAAACCCTCTCCCCAAGCTCCACACTGAAGGATCATCCTTCCCAGATCATCCTCCCATCTTAACTGCCACCTATCCTTCCAAATCCAATTCACAGTTCATCTCTTCCATTCACTCCCTCAAACAGTCCAAGCCACTGATCTCTCTCATCTGAATTTCTGTTATACTTGGTCATCACAGTTTATAGAGCATAATAGGAATGAGGTAATAGAATCAGAATTAGCAGGGTAATAAGTACCTGAAACTTAAATGTAACAATAGTGAGAAAACAGTAACCAGCATTTTTTTTCCTTTTTCTGGGCAAATCTATTTTAGTTATTAATAAATTACACAACCTGTAATTGTGCAGACCTTTGTATCTTCAAAGGGGCTGCTGTATACATCTTTCCATTTGATCTTCACATGGACCCATGAGGAAGGCAAGACCAGTATTAGTTTGCTGAATTGATCAAAAGGCCCAGAGAACTTATTAAACAGCTTGCCTAAGGCCAAAGACCTGGTCACGAAAGCTCTAAGTCAAATTAGGAATGTTATGACATTTTCTAGTACACCAGTTAGAAAATAACAAGAAAAAAGTCACTAAGCACTGATAAAGGCTTTTTTTGAACCATAATCTCAATCAAGCATCAAAAGCTAAAAAGAAAGCCAAATTCCTTTCGACTGTCACTATTTTGATCCCTGTTCATACTGTCTACAGAGACTAGGAGAGAGTCTGCAGAGGGAACAGAGTCCTCAGGGAACCCAAGCCATAATTAATTCCAGATCCAACTTGGGAAATCAGTCTACTCAAAGGTGGACCAAGAGGCCTTGGATAGAATCAAAACCATCCTTTTAACTGACCGAAAAGAGATCAGGAACCCTAAGATCTTCTAGAAGGAAAATGAACTAAGGTGGTGTTAGGCTTCTCTGGCTCATCCGAGCCCTACACTCAAGGCTGGGATGGTGCCAGTCAGGTCCCTGGAGCACAGAGGGAAGGTGGCTAAGGTGGAAGTCATACATGGAGGCAAAGTACTTTGGTTATTGTTATAATTGCAGAGAACAGCTGGTTCCCCATATTCTAAAGGCCTAAGCACTCTTTATGACATTTTCTTTCTTCTTTTAAGACTACGTCACAAGGCAGTATAAGATTATGTGCCATATTTATTCAGCTAAACTCTAAATTTCACGTAGTTTTTTTTGGTAGAGCTTGCAACACCTGATTTAGAAACCTGTTCTCTGGCACTCAGTAAATGTAAAGACACAAAAAATAATAATAATGGATTTGAATGATTAGAGTTTTACAGAGAGACAACAAAACAAAATGAATGGTACTGTGTGTAGCGAAAACGCCAGGTCAAGATTGACAATTCAAAACCAGTAGAACTAGAAAGTGGACACTGAAAAACAATCATACTAAAAAAAGTCATGATGTTCTTGCTTAAAGATCATATACCCTTTTCCAATCTTTTAATTTTACAACTGGGGAAACTAGTAGTTGGTGAAAAAGTGAGGATAAAAACACATTTCTAAATTGCTAGGCCTGGTGATTTTTCATTTAGAACATGTTGCATGCAGATGGAAATAGATAACCTGTCTGCGAACAAGAATGGGGGGCAGCCTACTTCATTTCTATTTCCCTGGAGAAAACCGAAAGGAGGGAAATGAGAAGTGTGATCCCATGAACCCCACCACAGTTCTGCCCCATGACTTTCCTCATTTAATGGCACATAGTGATATAAGCAGCCAAAGCAATGAATGCCTGGACTTGCTGTTGACGTTAAAATGATTTTTAAGTGTGCCCCCTTAAAATTACTGCTGTGTTTCCTGGTGCATTTCTGGTCGGACACGGTGGCTCATGCCTATAATCTCAGCACTTCGGGAGGCTGAGGCAGGTGGATCATGAGGTCAGGAGATAGAGAACAGTGTGGAGAACATAGTGAAACCCTGTCTCTACTGAAAATACAAAAAAATTAGCAGAGCGTGATGGTGTGCACCTGCAGTCCCAGCTACTCTGGAGGCTGAGGCAAGAGAACTGCTTGAACCCGGGAGGTAGCAGTTGCAGTGAGCCAACATTATGCCACTGCACTCCAGCCTGGGTGACACAGCAAGACTCCATCTCAAAAAAAAAAAGAGATGTATTTCCTTTTCATCTCTCATTACATAGCTATAGTTTTGAAAACATATTACTCCTTTAAAATATGCATTAAAATATTTTCTTTAATGTGCATATATAGAACAAATAGTAAAAAGAAACTCTAAATTACTATGTCATATCACTGGCCTGTCTGGTTATAAACAAAACTTAGGCATTCCCACAGGGCAAAATTAACAGAAGAAAAATCTGTAAACAGAAACTTAACAGTGGACTCATGTTCCACATCACTGTGATTATGGGATGAATATTATTTTCTAATGTAACTGTCTGCTTTCATAATGAGTTTAGGTCCTCTGTTAGGATTCATGAAGAAATTAAATGAGATTCAGTGACCCTAATTATTAAGTAATTAGAGTTTAGAATTGAAATTACTGCTATGAATTAGAATACTAATAAAAAATTAGGTTAAGATGTTCCTTCTTGCTGTTAAAAGACAAAATTTAAAATAATTTTCAAACAGGAATCAGCATCTTTTCACAACTTCTGTATTGTAATAAATTCTCATAAAGCATCTAGCACTGTGCCTAGCAAAGAGTAACCCCCTAAAAATAAACAACAACAGGGAATAATTAGTACTAACCAGGTCTTAGCAAACATTTCCTGGAAATAAATGAACTGCCGAAAATAGGAAAGCAGAGACTTTCTGCCTGTGAGGAAAACCTTCTGGAGGAGCTCACCTATTTGTCGGTAAGGAATGTAAACAATCAGAGCCAAGGCTTTGGGACGAAAACACATATACTGGGTTAAATAAAAAATATTAAATGAGCTTCATCTGTTTATTCTGATTTTTATTAATGCGGTAACTAGAGAATTTAAAATTACATATTTAATAGTTTGCATTATATTTCTATTGGACAGTACTGGTCTAAACAATTGGTTGGTAATACAGAATAACTGCATAAACCTCCGAATGTCTCCAGGACAACTTTTCTGGTGAAACATAAATAAGTAATCTCTTTGCAAGAAAGTAAAGAACAAACATATGCCAAATCTTAAATCTGGGAACTAGAAAAGTACACGAAACATCTAAAACATATTCCAAAAGCATTCTACATTTTCTGGAGGAAGGATGGGTAAACTTTTTCTGAAAAAGACTAGAGAATAAATGTTTTGCCTTTGTGGGTCAGAGGGTCTCTGTCACAACTATTCAACTGCAACTACTCAGTGCAAAGGCCAGCCATAAACAATATGTAAACAGATAGGCCTGGCTGTGTTCCAATAAAACTTTATTAAAACAAGTCTACTGAATTTGTCTTGCAGCCTATAGTTTGTCAACTCCTGTTACAGAGCAAAATACTAGGAATTCAAATTTCAAAATCCCAGACAACATGAGTTTTAAACTGACCACATTTGCCTTAAACAATAATACTAAAGAACAAGAAAGGTCCAAATCAGCAGAACAACAGCAATGGCTTCATTTGGAAAAAGACGGAAATTACTAAATGAGACAAATGATAAGAAAAATGAACAAAAAAAACCCTGTTGTCTCTGGAAACACTTCTTAAAAAGTCATGAAAGAACCACCAACTTACATTTAACTCTATTATCCACAGTAACGTTACAAATAAGAGGTCAAAGGTGACAAACAAACAGAAAGTCCTCCTGACATCAGATATGCCTTTCTTTTCCCTTCCTTCATAGGACTCAATCCTGGCCATGAGTTGTGTGGGGTTGATGGAATGGATGTTGCGCAGAGAAGCATGGGAGCTCTGGCTCCCGGTGAGAGCGTTCTCCATGTCTTCTGGCAGGTGGTTCATCCTGGAGGAGGGTTACAGGAGCCTTTTTCCAACCTCACCATCCCTAAAGAGAAGACACCTTTGGGAAATAAAATAGAGACACCATGTTAAATCCAAGCTGATCAAATATAACTGTGTTACCCTCTCCACTGTGCAACTATTTCTCTAACTGAACAACAGAGTACCTTGACTGATTTATGTTTTCATGAAGACATAAAGAGAAAGAGAAATGAGAGCAAAACATAATGTTTTAGAGCAATACTACAAAACAGTTGTTTTAGCAAAGAATGGCAATAGAGAAGAAGCAAACTGACTGTAGGAAAGGGTGAAGAACAGGATGTTAGCTACAATTGAAAGCAGTGTTCCTGACGACCTGGAGCAAGCCTCTTGGTGAACAACTCACGCCGGTTACCTTTCTGTGCCAGGGAGAAAACCTCCACAGTCCTGTAAGTATAATTATGCATAGGCTAGAAAATCATTTACTGAAAGCTTTCCTGGAACATGTAAGCAAAATGTGTAAATTAGCTATAAAAAAAGCTTATTTCCAAGGCTGGGCAATACAGCAAGATCCTGTTTGTACAAAAAAGAAAAATTAGCTGCGCATGGCAGCACAAGCCTATAGTCCTAACTACTCAGGAGCGGCGTGGGAGGATCGCTTGAGCCCAAGAGTTGCGGTTATAGTGAGCTATGATCATACCACTGGACTCCAGCGTGGGTAACAGAGCAAGACATTGCCTCAAACAAAAAACAAAAACAAAACAAAAATCACACAAAAATCCTTACTTCCTAAGGAGGAATTTCTTTCCATCAAAAGTACCTTATAAACTAAAGTTAGCATTTCCCCATCCTCTCAATGAACAAGGATGTTTCCAGGCCTCTTCTTGGAAAAGAAGTGCACACTTCAAAAAGTTTAGCACCAGGCAAACCACCCAACCAATAATTACAGAAGGTATAGTTCTATACAGAGATGCAGGCCCCTCAAGACCAGAGAGCACTTTTATAATAAAAATAAAAGATGAGCAATCTAAATAATCTGATCTGCTTATGGATGGGACAAGGATATTAAACAAAGTGTGGTGCATGGTATGATTGTCAAGTAGTCAAGTTTCCTTTTCTGTAGGACCTCTCCCTGTGGGATTATATACTCCTGGCTCTACTGAACTCATATCCGTTCTTTAGTCATGAATGTGACATGTAAGTGGGCAGAAGTTCATATGCCACTTGTGTCCAGAGCCGGTGCATGAAGAGCCAGTATGTGGCTCACTACGTTCTCCTTTCTTTCTGCCACAATGACTGGCAATGTCCAGGTAAAGAAGAGGACTTTTTTTTTTTTTTTTTTTTTTGAGACGGAGTCTCGCTCTGTCACCCAGGCTGGAGTGCAGTGGCCGGATCTCAGCTCACTGCAAGCTCCGCCTCCTGGGTTTACGCCATTCTCCTGCCTCAGCCTCCCGAGTAGCTGGGACTACAGGCGCCCGCCACCTCGCCCGGCTAGTTTTTTTTTTGTATTGTTAGTAGAGACGGGGTTTCACCGTGTTAGCCAGGATGGTCTCCATCTCCTGACCTCGTGATCCGCCCGTCTCGGCCTCCCAAAGTGCTGGGATTACAGGCTTGAGCCACCGTGCCCGGCCAAGAAGAGGACTTTCAAAGCTATAAAATAGAATTTAGAAACAGATGGCTGAGATTTCCCTAAGGCAATATGATCCTATTTGGTTCTATCATTCACTGTCCAGAACTTTTTCTCTTTACACTTGACCCTAATTTCTCTTCCTTTCTAATTCCCAATTCCACACTCAGGAATCAAAGTCTTTCTCATACTTTTTAACAATGTGGAGGTAAAATGGCACAGCATTTATGAAGGCAATTTGATTATATGAAATAAGATACTTTAAAACATCCATACTTCTTGATTTTGTAACCCTAAATCTAAATGAGATTAACCAAACTACAGACATTCAAAGCAAAAACTGATCTATGGCCTTAAAGGTCAGGCTAGTGATTATCTTCAAGAAAGAGGGAAGAAGCAGTGATTAGAAGGCAGAGGGTAGAGGACACATTTAGGGGACTTGGTAAAGTTCTGCTTCTTAACCTGAGTAGTGACAACATAGTTGTGTTCATTTAGTGATAATTTATTGATGTACACAGTAGTTTTAGTCATGTGTTAGCTCATGAAAAATTCAAAATGCTATATAGTATATACAGGTACACACAACTGAATAGTGTATATTATCTTTCAATAAAAATCCCTATTAAAAAACTTTATCATAAGGTATCTATAATAGTCTCAATTAGAAAACAACCTAAATAACAAATTAGAATAATCAGATAAATCACAGTATAGCCACAGTATAGTTACTAAAATAAATGTTTATGAAGCATTTGTAATGACTTAAAAATGCCTGGGTTATGATAACTAAATTAAAAATCGAATACTAGGCCGGGTGGGGTGGCTTATGCCCGTAATCCCAGCACTTTGGGAGGCCAAGGCGGCGGATCACGAGGTCAGGAGATCGAGACCATCCTGGCTAATACGGTGAAACCCTGTCTCTACTAAAAATACAAAAAATTAGCCAGACGTGGTGGTAGGCGTCTATAGTCCCAGCTACTCGGGAGGCTGAGGCAGGAGAATGGCATGAACCCGGGAGGTGGAGGTTGCAGTGAGCTGAGATCATGCCACTGCTCTCCAGCCTGGGCGGCAGAGCAAGACTCTGCCTCAAAAAAAAAAAAAAAAAAAAAAAAAAATCGAATACTAAACAGAATACACACACACATAGTCTCTTCAGAACTCTGTAAAATAAACCTAAACCGAATTCTTATAAGAATGCACCTATGAAATATATCAGATATTATCAATGATTCTCTCTGACTGATGAGATTATATTTTCGCCCTCCTTTGGCCTTTTTCACACTTTTTGCACGTGTTATATGTTTACAAAGAGAGGCACTAAATTCAAACATCACTCTGTCGGGGTTCTGGACAGATGTCCTCAGAACCCTAAGCAGCCTTTCCCTTTCTTTTCTGCCAATCCAGGCAACATTAGGTAATGTGTCTCAGACATTCAATTTGCTTCCTCAGAGTCAGCAAATCAGCAAAGCATTTTGAAAAACTCAGTAAGAAGCCACTTAAGTGTTTAGTAAAAGGAAAGAAAATATTAAGCGCCCAAATTGAAAGCATTCTTATATAATTTCTGTCTTAATGAGATCAATGCCACCCTAGTGGAAGGCATAGCAACGGCATATTCCCCAGTAGCAGCTCTTAACACAAAGCTTGCAAGGCACTACCACCTGTCAGACTTCTAGAAGTTAATTCTGAAACAATAAGTAAATATGAATGTAATTAATACATCTTTTGTGATGAAACACACATTTTAAGTTTAAGAAAATAGTTGAGGCCGGGCGCAGTGGCTCATACCTATAATCCCAGCGCTTTGGGAGGCCGAGGCGGGCGGATCACTTGAGGCCAGGAGTTCAAGACCAGCCTGGTCAACATGGCGAAACCCCGTCTCTATCAAAGGGAGTGGGAGCGGTGGTGCACACCTGTAGTCCCAGCTACTTGGGAGGCTGAGGCAGGAGAATTGCTTGAACCTGGAGGCAGAGGCTGCAGTGAGCTGAGATTGTGCCACTGCACTCCAGCCTGGGCGACAGAGTGAGACTGTCTCAAAACAAAACAAACAAAAAAAAGAAATCTGGATGAATGAATACAGACATATTTTTGCAACAATATATCCTACATTATGATAAAGCAACTCAGATAATTCTAAGCCAGTCTAATAATTAGCAGCTATATTTAAAAATCAATTTAAATTATTAAATTCACTAATATGTGAACAGAAAATTGAACAAATTCAAAATTCAAACTGAGGACCGATTTTAGGAGGAAGAGCATTTTCAAGGAAATTAAATCATTTTCTTAGTTTCACTCCTTTTTCCTTCCACAAACGCACTTCTTGCGGATAAAAAAGATTAATAAAGAAACATACAACCCTAGAAATCTGAGATACATTTCAAAACAAAATATGATATTAAATACACAATGGAATACATATGGCTTGGGAAATGAGAATCATTACACGATTTTTCATATGTGTATGTGTAACTGCTAATTAGCAAGAATTTATAGATACTTTCACTTCAATAAAAAAAAAGTTACACAAAGCACAGACATCTCTGAGCAGACTGGCTCTAATCAAACTGATCTTTCTCTGGGAAAGAGGGAAGTTGTAAAAAGGCAAGCGAGCTTGCTTGTCTTTTTCTTTCTGATTTACCTACTTAATCCAGTGAATTAACTGGTCTAGATGAAACCAATGACAAGGTTAATCTCCATTAGGTTATGAAAACACACAGTTCAGACTTCTAGAATTAATTTTTTGAGTGAAACTTTTACTCAAAAACAGAAAAATAAGAGAAGGGTGCTTAGTTTGAGGGACTCATGTTAAAAACATACTATTCGAACTCAGAAACATTTGGCCATCTTTGTCCTCTATCTCCCTTACTGCTGGTGAAACTGACTAACAGTCACATATGGCCTCTTGCAGCACACAACAGCAGGTCAACAAACTTGACGGCTTCTTCTCCCCATGCCCCCAAAAAACAATTACTCCTGATTGATAATATATTTGGGGGATTGGTAAGGGCCTGTGGGCTGGTGGGAAAAGAGAGCTCAAGAATCTTTCTTACTCCTACAAAGCAGACTGTAAACTGGAAAATTTGGGAAGCACTGGTGAAAAATACTAAGGAAATGTCAGCTAATTTATGCTCTGTAGGAAACTCTTGGTTTCTGCATTATTGGCCCTTATAACAAGACTGAATTTTTTTTTCTGTGACTCATTTCATTGGGATAAACTTGAGTTAAAGATATTCTAAATACAAGTGTATTTGAGTTAATATACTAGATAAACTTCTAAATGTTTTTAAGGAACTCAGGCTTAACACATAGAATGTGTAGCTTGAGTTCCTTAAAAAATATATAGGTTAAATGCGTATAACAAATAGTGGAACAGGGAAGAACGAGAAGCACTGCACTAGCTTCTTCACAAGCCTTGAAGCGACACAGCAGGTTAAGGGCTGTGATACATTTCCAGATGAGTGAAATGGAGAAACCATGCCTCAGAGCAGTCTGGGGTGGGGGCTTTGAGGGGAACAGTGGGGAGGACTACATCTTCCCAGCTGCATCTTGTTGCCTATTTCCACCTGTCAAACTCCCCCTGACAGTGAGCCAACTCTACTACCCTTCTAGTTGCTTCATCTGGCCAAAGCAGTCTCTCTTAAAACCAGATTACACATTCCTGGGTATGACATTTCATTCGAGTCTTGAGGGAAGACATGAAAACTGGGTGTGGGACTGGCTAGCCTAGGTGCTGGAACCCCACAGACAATAGTAGAGCTGCCTGCCCAGCAAAGCCAGTGGCTGCAGGTTCTTGAGGCAATGCCTAAAGAGTCTGAGAAAGCGCAGAAAATGTGTCATGGGATTTTCACATGCAATAAACTTCTGAATTTTTGGTGTGCATATGTACCAATGTCACATGTGGATCTTGGTTAATCCCCAATACCTGAACCATGTGATTCTGACACTCATTGTGAAAGAGAGCTTCCTTTTAATGAGTAAAGAGAATGATCATTCCTTAAAGCCGCTTTCCATTGTCTGATTATTGGATTTCATCCTAACCATATCCTTCAGAAAGCTGAAGTACAGTGTGAGTTCCTTCAGAGAGACTTTTCTGAATGCTCCCCATATTCCAACCAGATACACTTCCCCCAAGCTCCCCTAATCTGTGGATGTGACACTTAATGGTACTGCTTACCACAATAGGCCTTAATTATCCACTTTGCTGCCTCTCGCACTAAGTAGTATATTCCTTAAAGGCTCTGAATATGACCACAGCACATGACAGACAGCAGGAACAGAACAAATATCAACTGTATAAATTCTATCTAGCACCTAGCACAGATATTAGCAGAGAGTAGGCTATCAGCAATCTCTGTTGAATTCAGGAGATTACAACTGTTTGTTTTTGTTTCTGAGGAAGAGCTTGGGTATTTTTCCAGATGTCATTTCAGCAGTATTAAATATTCAATCCGGTGTACTGAGATCCTCTCTGGGGTTGGCTTAAGGAAAGCCATACCTCTCTAAAGAGGGTGCTAAGTATTGATTAGCTGTATACACAGGAAGCTAAATCTGCAATTCAGAATTTATCCCAACTGTGTGGGAAGTATGGGAGTGAAGAATTAGAAAATAAAGAAAAACATATGGGTGAGAAGATAAGAATCCCCTTTGGTTGTTTTTTGAAAAAGAGACTGATGTCTTGTTTTATACCAATGTGTAATTATCCTCCTCTACACTATAGTATCAGTCAGCTATTTCTATTTATGCTACATTAACAAATCACTAAAAACTCAATGGCTGAAAGTAACCCACATTTATGTTCAAGCTCACAGGTCTGTACACTGCCTGAATTTCACCTGATCTAGGCCACACCTCATGATGGGTACAGAGCCGGGTCGAAATATCAGCTCCACCTGCTTCCACACAGAAGTGACACTACCTAGACGGTGGACAGCAGCTGCCATGCAGCAGGAGCTACCATTGCTTGCATTTTACAGGAGCCCCACAATCTCTCAGCCTTCCTAGGAGGAGAAGAGAGAGACTGTGCACCTCCTGTTGACAGCCCGAAGCCAAGTCTCTCAACCCAACCACCCAGTCTTCTCAGCACTACTTAAGGCAGCAGCCAGGACACTGTATGTTTTCTTCCAAAGAATGTTGGAATAACAGACATTAAAAATATTTAATTTAGAAAGGCTTTAGTCATCATCTTAGCAAAAGTCTTTGGAGATGATTTGGCTTAGAGATATGTTTTCTTGGTCTTGTACAGTGTTTCTTAAGATACTGACTTAACTGCTAACATTTTAATTAATTACTTTTTCCCCAGATTTCTAGCTTCTCTTGAAAAGTCAAAAGGTATAGAATCATCAGGCCTGCATTCTCTTACCATGATGATAAAGCCAAGCTGCTGACCACTTTAAGTGGGGCACACACTCTCTAGTTGGCCTCAACCTTCACCTAGCCTGGAGGCAACTGACTTTGCCAGCCTGATCTTTCTGACTCTTCTTACAGGCAAAAATGGTGGGGCCTACATGGATCCATCTAAGAGATATTTCAAGGTAGTGTATAGTTAGGATTCAAACTTGGTTCTTTCCTCACCATCGTCCTGCCTTACCCGATTCATAGAAGGAAGTAGGAGATACATCAAGAAATGTTCACATGGTGTGCGAAATACAGTCATGCAATTTGAGAGTCCCAAAGCGCAGACTGCCATGGCTGTGCCCACTGTATCCTGGGACTGGGTGTCCCTGGAAGCAGGAAGCAGCCTGAGCTGGCTGTCTTGCAAGGCCCCCCACTGTTATGAGACCTGGTTAATGACATAGAAGTCCTGTTTAGAGTCCTCACCTTCCCTTCCGAGGTGAAGCAGCTAGAAGTAGGATATGGGAACAGTGAGTGAATAACCTGACATTTATATACTTACCTTGCTAGTATGAGAAAGAGGCCTGAAAAAACAGAGATGCTTTAAAAATAAGCATGCATAGAGAAGAGAGAGATGTGGGGCAGAAGCTAATCCAGAATACTAAAAACACAGCAAGACAGAGTCACCTTCATGTTCTAAAGGCACCCATGTGACATGAGGAACATTATGGCATGCTAACAAGACCTGGAAAATTGATGTGTAAAATTTAACCTGTAATTCAAACTTTGGTAAAATAAAAAGTTCTGCTTAATGTCTGCCTATATGAGCCTGTCTACATTTTGAAAACACTTCAAAGATGGTTTGTAGATAAGATATTCTTAAAAAAAGAAACAAGTGGCTGGGCACAGTGGCTCACAAATATAATCCTGGCACTTTGGGAGGCTGAGTAGTTTGAGAGTAGCCTGGGCAACAGAATGAGTCCTCATCTCTTCAAAATATTTAAAAATTAGCTCGCCATGGCAGTGTAGACTTGTAATCTTAGCTACTCGGGAGGCTGAGGCAAGAGGATCACCTGAGCCCAGAAGTTCCAGCCTGCAGTGAGCTTAAGATTATGTACTCTAGCTTGGGAGACAGAGCAAGACCCTGAAAGAGAAAAAAAAGAAAGAAAGAAAGAGAAAGAGAGATGGAAAGAGAGAAAGGGAGAGAGAAAGAAAGAGAGAAAGAGAGAAGGAAAGAAAAAGAAGAAAGAAAACGTAATGCTATCCCACAGGATGAGAAATTCATAGGGAAAGGACTGGCAGGGGGCAAGGTTAGGGAGTTGATGCATGTGTGTGACACTCTAGCCTCCTGAATCTGAGAACCTTCACCACGAAGCTCTACAGGAAAAGTTCCATAAAGCCAAAAGCAAACAAATCTTTCTTTGGCAAACTGCCCATTACATTTACGTTGACATTTCAAAGCAGCCTTGTTTTCCTGTGTGCCATATATGCTCCCTATTAAATACAATGTCCAGAAAACAAAGGTGTTTAAAAATTAAATCTAGTAGCCCCAATTTTAAAAATGTTTTTTCTAAAAATTTATTCTCATAAATTACATCCAAATTAACAGCTGAGGCAACAGAAAGCTACTATATAGAGAAATATGGGTAAAAACCAGTCATCCCAAAATAATATGTGAAAAATTCTATAAAGCATTTAAATAAACTCACCCAGCCAATTATTTGGTATTACTCCAAATTAAAAAATATTTTTGGAGTCAAATAATCAAATTTTGTCATCAAATTACTAATGTGCTAAGTGAAAATGAGTGAAATGTTTAAAAAAGAAATAGAAAAAAAGAGGTTTATGTATGAAACTCTACAAAGCATTCCACAGATACACATGATCAGGTCCACAATGGGGAAAAATTTTGAAACAAAGTAATACTGAGAGTTACCCTATTAAATCAACACATAATGAATCAAAGTAGATGTGCTGGATCCTTAAAGAAACAAAATAGCTCACAAGCTAACCAACGAGAACAAGCTGACAGGCACATGCTCAAGTCTAAAGAGGAGAAGAGGCAATGTGCCCATCAGAAAGAGGATGGGTCAGCCAGGAAAACACAAGAAAAGGAGTGTCACAATCCAATGTGACACTCCATCAAGTATCTCCCATCCATTGGCCAAGTAATTCCTATAATTAATTGACAACGATTTAATTTAATAATCTTCTGCATACCTCCCACATCCTTTTTCTAATTCCATGTTTCTGATTAGGATGTAATATTTTATGTAAGGAAACAACAAGCTGGTCAGGTTGAAGCAAACATTCAGTCCACATGGCAGTTAAGGTGTTCACTGCAGACACTGAGACGTGAGCCTACTCATGCAAGGCAAAGCCACTTGCAATTGAGTTCTTTAAGCTGCTGACTAATCAGGTTTCTCAGTTAACGACGAGAAGGTCTGGGTTCAAACACAAATAAAGTCACCAGTGTGATAACACTGAGTAGTTTTTTGGGAGATGGAGTCTAGATGTGTTTCTAAAGACCTACATTGGCACCATCAGCTACAAACTGCTCTTTGGGAACTTCTAGAGAGATTATTCGGACACAATCTAAATGATGGATAGCTATCACAAAATACTGACACATTCTGTACATGGTATGCAAGTGGTAATTCCAAAAAAGAGTTGTAGAAAGGTTGTATCATCACTCAGATATTCCCCCAGTATCTCTTTATAAACTTATAGGTAATTATCAATAATTTTCCATAACTGGCATTATTAAGTAGACTACAGTTAGCAAGCTCAAAGCAAAGCTAGAATCACTGAACTTGACTATACAATAATAATAATACACTTGTTTATTCTGACTTGCATGTATTTGGGTATGATTACTAATTCATACCCAATAAAAGTCAGAGGAGGTTCACAGCTCACACAAAGGCTTTTAATAAGTCCACAATAACTCAAGGTGCATAATTAAGCTCTGAAAATTCTGACATATACTCTTTCAACTCAGCAAGTATGGTTAATACTGGGATTTTTAAAAACTGAGAAGTGTGACCGGGCACAGTGGCTCACACCTGTAATCCCAGCATTTTGAGAGGCCGAGGCAAGTGGATCACATGGGGTCAGGAGTGTGAGACCAGCTTGGCCAACATGGTAAAACCCCATTTCTACTAAAAATATAAAAATTGGCCAGGTGTGCTAATGCACGCCTGTAGTCCCAGTTACTCAGGAGGCTGAGGCAGGAGAATCACTTGAACAGGGAGGTGGAGGTTGCAGTGAGCCGAGACTGCGCCACTGCACTCCAGCCTGGTCGACAAAGTGAGGCTCACTCCAAATATATATATATATATATAATTAGGCTTAATATTCACCACTCAGTATCAGTGTATGCTTTATGTGAAAGAACAGAGATACAAAATGTTCTTAAAACAAAAAAAAAAAGGCAAATGCTATGTAAATGGAAGATTATAATAACAATGAAAGGTTTCGACATTTACTTGTTTAGCCTATTTGATATTTTAATGATATGAATACAGATTATTTCAATACTATAATTAAAATTTTTAAAACAGATAATTATTTTAACTCTACAGTCATAGACTATATACTATGTTGAGGAGGTAAGCCATATTTATAAAACTGGTAACAAAACTAGACCACCAAAAAACACGTAATAAATCTTGCAATAAGGAACTCTATAGAGAATGAGCAGTGCCATAAAATAGACTTCCATAACATAGTACTATTTTCTAAAATAACATTGGGGTAAAAATACTTAAAAAGTAAAACAAACTAGTGGGAAAAAAATGACAGTAAAAACAGTGGAAAGCTGTAAACTTGGGCTTACTATCAAAATCACTAACTTAAAGTAATTTAATTACTTTTAAAATAAAAAATAAAATAATTAGGCATTTAAATAATAAAGTTAGAAAGCTGTAACTATTCTATATGGAAAAGGATAGAAAAGAAAAAAGAAAAACAATGAATACAATTAGTAAATCCAAAAGGAGAATAATAACTATTGCAAGCTGGGGAGTGGGAAAAACGTGATTCTTTATAACAAAAACTCTACTTTTGCACTTGAACACTTCATAAACAAATTTAAAATATACAGATAAACTCAGTGATCAGTCCTTTAAGAGGGCATATGTAAAGTACTAATACAGGGAGTACTCATAAAGGAATACAAGTACCACTAAAGAAGAGGTCACTTTCAAAGTATAAGTAATATTTTAATTCCATTTGAAAACCACAACTAAAGTCAATACTCTGGAAATAAATAAATTACACTAAGAAGAAGCAAATGACCTGAATAGAATAAACCATTCCAGAAAAAGAATATTGAAAAAAGCGAAAAATAATTATCTAGCAAAGGGACTGGAGTCAGTTTTATAGGCATTTCAATATTTGAAATAAAAGACAAAATCCTACATATTGATTCAGAATGTTAAAAAGGAAAGCTATTCTATTATTAAATAAAGCTAGGATAATACTGACATTATCTGAACAAGAACATGTAACAACACAAGAATATGAAAGGCTGCAACATACAACAGGACAAAAGTATAAACTAACTCCACATATTAATATAACATAATTATCTATTACATAACATTATATACCATATATTAACATAATAACAAAATGAATAGAGCTTCCTTACACCGGGACTTACTGTGTCTAGACACAATGCTGAGTACTTAAGATACATTATGTCATTTAAACCTCAGAACAGCTCCCACAAGTAGAACAAACATATCACAGCTTATTCCTAAAACCTCACATAATTCAAAACACATATAGATAAAAACTAATCCTGGCTGGGCATGCTGGCTCACGCCTGTAATCCCAGTACTTTGGGAGGCCGAGGCGGGTGGATCCTGAGGTCAGGAGATCAAGACCATCCTGGCTAACACGGTGAAATCCCATCTCTACTAAAAATATAAAAAATTAGCCGGGCGTGGTGGCGGGCGCCTATAGTCCCAGCTTCTCGGGAGGCTGAAGCAGGAGAATGGCGTGAACCCGGGCGGTGGAGCTTGCAGTGAGCTGAGATCGTGCCACCACACTCCAGCCTGGGCAACAGAGCGAGACTCCGTCTCAAAACAAAAAACAACAACAACAACAAAACTAATCCTAATAGGAGAACAGACATTTCTGTTTACTCATTAAAACATTTCACTGCATTTCAAAAGCATGCACCAACACAACTTACAATTTATTTGGGCCAAAAGCTTTGAAATTATGTACATTTTGACTGGTTTTAAATTGGAGGCAGGTGGCAGGGGGAACTTGCATAATTTCAAACTTTGTAGGACAACTCTTCATTTCCAAGTAGATATCTGTTTCACTCTCTTAAAATGTGGCTCTCTAAGTCTCTTATTCTGAAAGAGACATAGAGAAACACATAGAGAAGGATTTTGGGAAGAGCCATGGATAAACACATCCCTGACATTAAAAAAACAACAATGTAAGCTGAAAGAAAAGTAGAAACTAACAGTTGGCCTCAGGAGACAAGGAGGAACAAACAGGAGAGGAGTGTGTGCCCAATCTTCAGGGGCTATATGTGTGGAAAGAGAGCACAGACTTTTATTTATCAGTGGAAGCCAGAAATCTGAATTGTAACAGGAAATTTTCCAAATATTAAACATTAGTTCAATTTTTTTAAAAAGCACTTAGTCGACAGCAGCAGATTTTTTAGAGAAGCCAATTAAATTTATGAGATCACTTATTAAATGGTTTCTTGGGACCTTCATTCAGGTAGAGCTCAAACTCTTTCATTTTGCCTAACCTAACACTGGCCTACGTCTCCACAACCACTTCACCATGGCAAAAAAATCACAAGCAGTTCCCTAAAGACATTATGCTCTCACAAACCTCTGCTTGCATTTTTCTCTCCAGTAAGCACCTCGAGTGCCACTCTCCTTATCTCTAAAGTTCTGACCCATTTGATAAGCCTTGATTCAAAGCCCAATTTCTCAGGGAAACCTTTGTTTCCTCTTACTCTTCTAAAGTTCTCTGCCCCATCAGAGAAAAGGGTACACAGACCTCTATTATTACATCTATCATGCCGCATCAAGATTACTTTTGCTCTTCCATTTAAAAAAGCAAGCAAGCAAACAACAACAACAAAACTTTGTTAACAAGAGCTCACTTTTATGATTTTGTGATTCATATATTTACCACTTCCTTCAATCTGGGAGAGTGGGAGAAGAAACTAGACACAGAAAGAGAGAAAGAAAAAAAAAGAAAGGGCAGCCATTTAAAATAGCATCAAAAACAAAACACTAAGGAATAAATTTAATAAAAGATATGCAATATCGTAAAACTGAAAGCTACATAATACTGCTGAGAGAAATGGAAGTAGTTGAAAATAAATTGTGAGATATACCATGTTCATGGATTGGAAGAATTCATATTGTTAAGATATCAATTCTCCCCAAACTGATCTACAGATTCAACTCAATTCCAATCATAATCCCACCATGCTTTTTTTTTTTTTAATAGAAACTGACTGACAAGCTAATTCTAAAATGTATACAAAATGCAAAGAAATAAGCCTGTCCAAAGCAATCTGGGAGAAGAACAAAAATAGAAGACACATTACCTAGCTTAAAGACTTTCCGTAAAGCTTCAGTAATCAAAACAGTATGGTACCAGCATAAGAATAAACAAATAGGTCAATAGAACATAACAGAGAGTATATAAACAGGTCCAGACATATATGGTCACTTCAATTTTGACAAAGTTGTCAAAGTAATCCAATGGTGAAAATAAAGTGTGTTTTCTGCAAACAACGCAGAAAACAACCGGATATTAAAACTGAAAGGAACTTCAAACCCTAACTCACACCAGGTAAAAAATAATTTAAGATGATTTACAGACCTAAACATAAAAATTAAAAACACAAAGCTTTAGAAGAATGTGTAGGACAATTTTTTTGCAATCTTTTTTGCAAAGATTTCTTAAAGAAGACACAAAAAGTTATAACCTTTAAAAAAATTGTGTAGGCTGTCATGAAGGGGCTCCCCCTGGTCCATTTGGGACAACTTGAACATAAAAATGAATAATGACAGTAATGTTGGAATTTACATTGGACGAATTTAAAAATTCCATGAGTCCACAGTAATATTGTAAATAAAAGACAGATGGCATGGGAAGAGTTCTTCTATAAAGAAAAAAGTCAGATAAAAATGTAAAAGGAATAATAAAATCAGAAAAATCAATGGTTTGCAACTCCCAGAGTAGTAACAGATTCAGGCAAGGACCATTATGGACGCCAGCAATTAAAAGGTTGTTGGGGCATATGATATTATAGTTTCAAAGTAGCATCTCTCAGATTATTTAATAATTTCATTGGGGATGATACGCTTTTACAGTGGAGAGATCTGGCAGTCACCACCTAAACCAAGTAATCAAACAGCATCAATACTAAAGCAAGCTGGCATTACCTGCCTTCTGATATGTTGCAATAAGAACTATATAACATCAATTATGATAAATCCTTGTCAGAAGTTTTACTTGAATTTAGTCATTAAAAAAAAAAAAAATAAACAGTATATGGGACATTCTACAAGTCAACTATCCTGGACTCTTCAGAGAAGTCAATGTGGTGAAAAACAAAAATAAAAAGGATAGTAGTGTGAATACTCTTCAAATAGAAAAGAGCATAAAGAGACACGAGCATCGAACGCAATGCACAAGCCTAGAATGAATCTAGAATTAAAAAACAAAAGCCACAAAAGACAATTGGAGAATTGATTACAGTTTAGTAATGTGTATGGTTATGTAGGAGAATGCCCTTATTCTTAGGAGATGCACACTGAAGTACTAAAGGATAAGTGTCATCATGTATGCAACTTACTTCTGATTCATTCGGAAAAAAACTTATTTCTGATTTATTTGGAAAAACGTAAACACATAAGGCTGTTTTGAGATGGCACTGCTGTGTCTGTACCTCTCTATCTATACACAGTATATACACACATACACACAGTATGAATACATTTAAACATAAGATGCATATAGTATACATATACATATGTAACATATGTATGTGCCATAATCCCTCTCCCCAACCTTATCTGCAGTTTCATTTTCCAGTTTCAGTTACCTGTGGTCAACTGCTTGAACTACAAAAATACTACATAGAAAATTCCAGAAATAAATGTTCATGAGTTTTAAATTGTGTGTCATTATGAGTGGCGTGATGAAATCTCCCACTATTTCACTCCATCCCACCCAGAACATGAATCACCCCTTTGTCCAGAATAGCCACACCATATGTGTTATCCGCCCATTATTGCATAAGTAAAACCAAAATGTTTATAGGGGTTTGGTACTATCTGTGGTTTCAGGCATCCCCTGGGGGGGCTTGAAATGTACTGTACATGGATAAGAGGTAACTACTGTATAGCAAAGAAAGCAAAGGCAAATTTTCATGGCAAAAAAATCATGAGACCAACTTTGCTCTTAAGTATGTGCTACACTTACAGGCAAAGAGAAACCAAACATCCTCAAAAACCTCTTAAATCATGCTATAACACAGAATGCATATGAATTTTGTACACGTACCTTTGTATAACAATTCTTACCTACACAACAGTTTGAGTTGCACTAATAGACTTAAAGGAAAACCCATATAAGAATTCCGGACACCCAAATCATTCTGCCCTTAGTACAACTATCAAATTACCGAAACACAAATGGAGATATTTAAAGGCTTCTAAAGTGTGCGTGACTATAGATAGAAGTCATTCTATTTTCATTTTGAGCCAATGTCACTTATATAACTGAAAATGGTCTTTTATTATTGCTGCTGTTATAAGATGTATGTGAGAGTGGAGTCACATCATCCAATGGTTCAGGGTCTAAAGTTTGCTTAGGTCTTTAGTAAAAATGTGTATAACATACACCACAAGCTTTTACAAGCCAAGTTTGTTGTAACTTGGCTTCAAAATGAACAAACAAATGAACAAACTTCATTTGTTCCCTGCACTAGAACTCAGGGACCCCTGGGGAAAGACAGATCTTTTATAAAGCACCACCTACCAAGGCTCGGACACACCATGTGTTATTTAATTCACATGGCTGACTTATTACACTAGGACGCACATTTCAACTGCACTTCCTTCTGCTCCTCTCCTTACTTTTCTTTATGAATTTCGACAGCCCAACTCCATGGTAACATCTTTATATATTATCTCCATGGTGTTATTCTTAATCTTTATTTTCTAGGCCTCGTATTTTCCAGTGTCATTTACTTTCCTTTGGGATGTAATTAATGCTTTCAATCCGTCTTAATAAATCTGCTCACTCTTGAACGCTTTGTGTTCTGCCCTCTTCCCACACACACACATCCAAGGCTGCCTGTTAAAGTTTGGTCTTTGTTTTGTAGTCTTGTCTCATTCAATGATTTCTGTTACCATCAGCAGATAAAAGTAATTGTGTGCACATAACAGAACTTAACCTTTCAACAATCTGCTTTAAGACTCAGATTTATTTAGAAATTAACATCAATGACTTAGAAAACTTAAAGGGGAAAAACACATGTCATAGTGCTTTTAAGTCACTCCTCTGGCAGACATTAATCTATCTCCTGAACTCCAACTGTCTTTTAAAGCAACATAATTTCAGTGTGATCTATTTCCTATAGGAATATTAAAAATATTACTAAACTTTCATTTGACACAGTGCAGAGAGAAATATTAAGATTTAAAGATGGCTGGGTAAACACGTATCAATGTTTTCATAATTTACGAGACAAACCTAAAATAGACATTGAAAAGCTGAATCTGGACGTGAACTACATGGTTTCAGAATTGCACTTGATAATGTTTGCAAATTCAAAGTTTGCCAAGAATATACCACATCTACTACATTCACCCACAAATATGTTTGAGCACTAAAATTGTGTCAGTTCTTCTTCTGAGCACTCCCATGGTGATTAACAAAACATCTATCCTCACATAGTTTACCTTCTTGAGGAAGCGGATGGAAGACAAAATAGGGCTGGAAATATTGTCATTTTAAACTGAGAGGTCAAGATGATTTCATTGAGCAGGCGGCATCTGAGCAACAACTAGCAGGAGATAAGGGAGAAATGCCAGGTAGATATGAGGAGAGACACTTCAGATAGAGGGAAGAACAGGGGCAAAAGTTCTGAGGAGGGGTGGAGATGGTCACAGAGGAGTGCAGCCAGGTGGCCAGCGAGGCTGGAGCCAAGTGAGAGAGGGGAAGAACATCAGATGATGACAGATCAGTTAACAAAGGGCTGGGCCTTGTGTATGGGCCACTGTAAAGTCTTACTCTGAATGAGATGGGAAGACACTGGAAGATTTTCAGTAGAAGAGAAAAATAATGTAGCTTAAGTTTTAACAGGCTCTCTGGCTGCTCTGCTGAAAAAAGCATAGACGTGGGGCAACCTGTTAGGAGACAGCGGCAATAATTCAGGAGAGAGATGATGTACTGACTCCATAGAATAGGATGAGGGCAGTAGAGGGGATGAGAACAGATTGGTTCTAAATAAGGAGCCCAAAGCATTTGGTGACAGATTAGCCATGGGGTATGGGAGAAAACGAGGACTAAAACAGAACCGCAAGATGTAGAGCTTGAGGAACTGGAAGGATGGATGTGCTATTTAGTGAAAGTGGTAAGCTAGAGAACGGGCAGTTTTGAGCAAGAATATCAGTTCAGTTTAGACATAAAGCATGAGATGCTTATTAATATCCAAGTCGAGATAAAGTAAGCAGCTGGATATGAATCAGGAATTCAGGGGAGCATAGAGATGAAATTTTAAAACATAAAATATGCAGAAATAAGAATATTCTTCTATGCCATAAAAATGAAAAAAAAACAACCAAAAACTAATAAATTGTATCTATTTGTAGAACAGAAAACAATTATAAAGTGGGTCCTATGTAAGTCCACTAAGAGTTCCCATTTTAGCAAACCATAAGCGTTGAAAACCAAAGAAATGTAACACCACACAAGCATTTAAAATGGTTCAAAGGTAGTACAAAAGGTCTCATGCTCTCAGCAGAACCTACAACTAGCCAATAGGGAAGATACATAAATAATACAAGGGAATGACTGAAGAGAGGGAAAAAAATCAAGTATATATTATTGACAATAACCATGACATTAGGACTGTTGCTTGGTCCAGGGAAAGAAGAGCAAGCCAGAAAGAGGAAAGGCATTTGACAACGTATATAGGTCATTCCATAGACTACAGGTTGGCAAAATGGGAAGATGCCATACAGCTGCCCAGTAATGTTGGGTGGTACGAAACACTTGTTAGCTCATCAACCCTGCAGGGGTCAACAACTTGGTAGTCAGTTATTTCACTAGCATGGGCTGAGTCAGCCAGCTGGCATGTTGGAGCTGGATCTCATCACTCGTTTAGTGCAAGTCTCTCTCAAGATGGGCCCTGGGGATTAAGAATATTCTTTCATTTGTTTCTCTCTTTTTTTTTTAGAAGCTGCTGTAAGGTAGCTCAAAGTAACTGAAACGGGGTCTCTACAGCTACCTTCCTCCAGCTTCTATGGTCTCCAACCTTTTATTCTCCTCATAGTGGATTTCTCCTGGTGTTCAAATTGATTTTGCAGCCCTTTCCGCCCCCCCTTTCTCAGCTTTGGCTCTAACTCCTAAACTTAAATATAGCCATGTGTCACTTAATGACAGGGATACACTTTGAGAAATGTGTCATTAGGTAGCTTCCTCATTATCACAGTGTTAACTGACACAAACCTAGATGGTAGAGCCCACTATACACCTAGGCTATATGGTGCAGCCTATTGCTTCTAGGCTATAAACCTGTACAGCATGTTTCTGTGCTGAATACTGTAAGCAACTGTAACACAACGAGAAGTAGTATTTGCATATCTAAACACAGAAATGATACAGTAAAAATATGGTATTGTAATTTTATGGGACCACCATCATATATGCAGTCCGTCGTTGACCTAAATGTTGTTATGCAGTATATAGCTGTATTTTCTCCACAGCTCACCTAGAAACTCCTTTGTTTTAATCTTCCAGGTCACAGAGCTATCTGTAACCCAATTTTTCCTTTAGGAGACTAATAAGGTCACTTCCACAAGTACAAAATACTGCTGATTTTTTAGTTGTTGACTGTCTTTTTCCAGAACTTTTCTTTGGTCCCCCATAACAAAATCTACTTTTAACTTTCCTAAAAAATCACACAATACATCAGTTATAAAATACCTGATGGCTAGTGCAAAGTTACCATTATTTTTGCCAATTTTGACTCATTAGTTCTGTCAACTATCAGCAGACCAGCACCCAAGGAGTTGTGTTGCTCCTCAGTGTACATATAAAAATTATCTATGAATATTTAAAACTTCATCTTAGAGATGTATCACCAGCTTTGGCAATGAAGGAGTCAAGAGTCATATTACTATCTAGACAGGTGAAGGTCCCTCAATTAAGGAACTTGAAATATTTTCCAATGCATATGAGGACATCTCTGCATCACATAATGTCATTCCTTCAATACTTACTACAAGCAATTTTCAAATAAATGCTGTCAACTTTCAGCACAGGACTTGAGATCTTATTAATCTAGATCTGAAAATCAATAGTATCAACGGCGGTGAGCTCACTGCTCTCCTAGGAATCATAGGCAAGTGACTAAAAGTGTACTCTTCTTTTAGTAACTATCCTTCATCCCAAAGAATGTGTGTTCATCACACATTCTTCAACGCCTCCCCAGACCTATCTTTCTGTTCAGCTTTCTAAACAGAAGCTGAATTCCCAGGGGCCAGCTGGTAAGTAGTCAGCAAAGCCAGCACAGCTATTCATAGACAAGCTAGGTTTCTTTTCATTCAACAACATAAAACTCCTCAAGAATGTGGGAGATAAGTGTTCCTGAAAATGTCACTCCAGTTGACAGAGCCATCTTCTACTCACTGTCCCTTTGGTGGCTCTTAGTTGGTGGAAGTGGCACACTAACAGCAATGCTAGGGAAGATGTAACATCAACTGCCCCCGGAGACAGCTGAGACCAACACCCTATGTCACAAAATAGAGCAGGTTAATGAAAGGTGTGCCATTCACATGTATGGCCAGAGGTATCCACCAACAGGCAGAAGTTACACACATTATCTCCCATGATGTGATATATAATAACAGCATATAAGTCCAAAAAGAAAGTATGAATCATACCACAGATAAAGGTTTGTAGTCCAAAGCTTGGCACATGTGACAGATAGGGAAAGTCAATCTCAAAATCTTGATGCCTAAGTTTTAAAAATCACCAGTATCCTTTTCTCTGAAAGACTTCTGGCCCGGCGTGGTGGCTCACTTGTAATTCCAGCACCTTGGGAGACCAAGGTGGGCAGATCATGAGGTCAGGAGTTCGAGACCAATCTGGCCAACTCAGTGTAACCCTGTCTCTACTAAAAATACAAAAAAATTAGCTGGGCTTGGTGGTGGGCACCTATAATCCCAGCTACTCAGGAGGCTGAGGCAAGAGAATCGCTTGAATCTGGGAGACAGAGGTTGCAGTGAGCCAAGACTGTGCCACTGCACTCCAGCTTGGGCGACAGAGCAAGACCCTGTCTCAAAAAACAAAACAAAACAAAACAAAACAAAAACAAAGAAAAGACTTCTTAGGCAGTCATAGAGAAAATCAGACCCTCAAGAAGATCAGCAATAGAAGTAACCTCGTGATCCCCTTTACCATCAGCCTAACTCATGTTTCAGAAAATAGAATCACACAAAGACAACTAATCACAAGACTCAATTCAACTATAGGCTAAAATACTCAGAAAATAAAGTGTGCCTTACAGTCTAATAATGAGAACAGACTCAGAGCACATTACAGAGGCAGAGAATACAATAAAAGTAGTAGGATCTCTTTAATTTCATAAGGCTCTCAACAAAGGTTTGAAACTAGCACCATTCTTGAAAAACTTGCTCTCAAATAATGCAACAAAACAAGCAATAAATTATGACTATGGAGATACAGACATATAAGCAGCATATCTACTATATATAATACATATATATAGTAGATAAAATACATATATATAGTAGATATGCTGCCTATAAGTACTTTACAATGTTTAAGGTAAGAATAACCAATAATAATCAGTAAAATCTTCTTTACAGTTTGTCTAATGAAAATGCATTAAATTTGATTCTGCTGCTGACTCTATCCTCCAAAGAGTCAGAATGGTGACCAACTCCATCCCTTTACTATCTCTCATCAGTTTCCTTCACTATTTCCTAATCATCCCTCACCCACATTACTCCAACAATTCAGTCTTATTCATCTCCAAAACATTCATTCCTCTACTCAAAATACCATTTCCCTCACCCAGTGCTTACCATTTTCAGTTCCCCTGCACAGGACGTTATAGAATTTGGACGTTTGTCCCCTCCAATTTTCATGTTGAAATGTAATTCCAAGTGTTGGAGGTGGAGTCTAGGGTGAGGTGTTCGGATCATGGGGGTGGATCCCTCATGAATGGCTTAGCACCATCCCCTTGGTGACGAGTGAGCTCTCACTCTGAGTTCGTGTGAGATCTGCTTGTTTAAAAATGTGTGGCATCTCCCTTCTCTCTCTCGCTCCCGCTCTTGCCATGTGGTATGCTGCTCCAGCTTTTCCTTCTCCCATGATTGTAAGCCTCCTGAGGACTCACCAAAAGCCGAGCCATGCTTCCTGTATAGCCCGCAGAACTGTGAGCCAATTAAACCTCTTTTCTTCATAAAAATTATCCGGCCTAAGGTACCTATCGGAAGCGACACATATGGACTAACACAGGAAGTTTCACCATCCTGCCTTTGCCCCAGTTCTCCCTCTCCTGGAATGCCTTTACCTTGAACACCAAACTATCATATTAACAGCAAAAATAAGCCTATTCATTGTTCAAGGTAGCTTAGGTATCACTTCCTCAATGAAACTTTCTCTGACCACCTATGTATAATATAAATTCCACATACCTTTCTTTAAGAGCATCTCCAGTCTTTCACGTTTCACATATTGTTCACATCTTCTTCTCAGCACTATACTGAAAACTCCTAGAGAACATTCTATATTCTAAGCACCTAAAGATATGCTTGGCATGTGTTAGGCATTCAATTAGTTTAAAAATTGCAACTATCACTGTATGAAAGTACAAAGTCATCTGCGTACTTGCTAACTAAGGTGAGAAAAACTTACATATATGGTTGGAGTTTCAACATAGTACAGCCCTCCCTTGGTATATGCAGGGAATTGGTTCCAGGGCGACCAGCATACAGGGCATGCTGTGAAAACTATTTTAGGTCAGGTCCCTGATTTATGAAAAAAATTCACATACAACTGGACCTGTGCAGTTCAAACCTGTGTTATTCAAGGGACAGCAGTATATTAAATAAGCCAATAATATTTTTATTTAATTAATAAAAATGTTCCCAACTCTCCCAAATTAACTAAATTGGTAATCTTTCTTTCCAATATATTTTGAATGCTATTTAGTGAAGTCATTCTAACAACACACTACAAAAATGAATACAATTATAGAGAAACAGAAAGAAATCACTACATGAGTAGGAACCCATCTAACCCAAACAAATGGACATATTTATTGAGCATCTTCCATAAGTAAAACACCATGCTAAATGCTATGCGGGAAATAAAATGGAAGACATGGTACTGATCCTCAATCTTAAATAACTGATTTCTAATTATTTATGTAACTGTATTACCTCCTTTATCAAGCTTGAATGAGTTTGATAATGGAGGTAATACAGTTACATAAATAATTAGAAATCAGAGTCAAAGATAATTATAATACAAAGAAGACTGAACTTCTGGTGTGTATGACCAGAAAGGCTTAATGAAAAGGCTGGTCTCAGAGAAAATGAGACTTTCAAAGAAACGAAAATTTATGTTCCAAGGAAAGGGTAGACTAAATTAAAAAGAGAAGCACAAGCAGATCTGTGAACAGCAAGGAGTTGGACAATCTGGAGAGGCCCCATGTGAGGGAGTCACAGAAGTGCAGCTGGAATGGAAAGCTGGAATGGCACAGAGTGCCAGGAAGTCAGCATGGGAGTGTGCGCCTGCCTTTTACACCAAGGGCATGCAGGCTTGACTGAGGAGGCTAGGTCCTGAGGACAAGGAAAATGTTCCAAAGGCCAGCAAGAGTCCATTGCTTCTAAAAAGCTGGCAGAGAGCCTCGTCGTTCAAAGAGAACAAACATGGACTCCACTGGTTACTGGCTGTCAACAAAAAGGTGTGGCTGTGGTTTCTCCAGGATACAGCTGGTCAACTCCAGAAATGACATTTTCTCAGTGTCCTATAAAATATCTATTTTAACACCCAGACAAATGGAGGTCATGAAAGAAATAGTTATGAATAACACTTTTCAAAGTTAGGAGGAGTACGTAACTTTCAAACTGAGTCTGCGGAGCATTCAAATTTCAGAGTGGGCTGGATGGCCCCTTCTAGTCCAGAAGCCCCACCTCACCCACCTTCATTTCCAGTCTTCAACAAAGAGGATCTTTTGCCCTCCACATAGAATCCACCTCATTTCCTAAATCAAATGAATGCACACTTCCTTTTAGCGTCACACTGCTGCAGTCCACACAAAGAAGGCTGCAAGCTAACGGCCCTGGGACCAAATCTTGTTCCTACAGAGGTGATGGTATTTGTTGTCTTGCACAATGTTTCTTTCTCTCTTTTTTTTTTTTTTTTTTTTTTTTGAGATGGAGTCTTCTCTGTCACCCAGGCTGGAGTGCAGTGGCACAATCTTGGCTCATGGCAACCTTCGCCTCCTGCATTCAAGTGATTCTCCTGCCTCAGCCTCCCAAGTAGCTGGCATTACAGGCGCCTGCCACTATGCCCAGCTAATTTTTATATTTTTAGTACAGACGGGGTTTCACCATATTGGCCAGGCTGGTCTTGAACACAATGTTTCTTAAACACTGAATTAACTGCAATATTAAAGATGTGAGTTTTTCACAAAAAATAAAATCCAGATTTCTTGCTCCTCTATAAAAACAGGCAATCGTGGCAATACTCCCCCATTTACCAATCTGCCACCCAGCCACCTTGCTCACTCCCAGCTCTGCCTGGTCCCTGCCAGCATTTATTATTCCTCCTGGCTTACAGGGTCTGTGGAGCCCTAATAGTTGGTGGCCAGTCTGAGTCAGCTGTGTTGGGTGAGAGCTCAGAAAGAGCATTTCCTCGTCTCACATTCCAGTACTGCTGCTTACTAGTTGTATAACCTTAGACAAGTTACTTAACCTCTCTATGCCTACGTTTCTTCTTCTGTAAACCAGGGACAATTATACTACAACTTACCTTAGAGAGTTGCTGTAAGGAATCAATCAGTTTATAAAAAACAGTGGTTCTCAACGGTGTGGTGAGGAGGATTGTGTACTCCCCCTCCCTCACCCATCAAGACCTGAAGCATTTGGCAATGTCTGGAGGCGTTCTTAGTTGTCATGACTAGAGAAGGTACCACTAGCATCTAGTGGGTAGGGGCCAGAGATGCTGCTAAATATCCTACAATGCACAGAACAGCCCCCAACAAAGAATTACCCAGCCCAAAAGATCAACAGCGCTGAGGAATAGAAGCCCTGACATAAAGCATTTAGAACAACTCCTGGCACAAAGAAAGTCCTCAGTATGCATTAGTTATTACCACCAATGCCCAAGGCAAGTCTTGGCTGGTGTTCCTCCCCTCGGCTAGAGAAAAGTTTGATGCCCTCTGTGTTACCTTTGAGGAATTTAACATACAATTAAAACAGCAAAAGGTACTTGAAATTCAGTTTCCACATCATTAATTTAATAAATGCTTAATTTTTAAAAATAATTCTGATAATATATTTTCCTGAAACAAACAGCAAACAAGAACACACTTTGGTGAGCAATAACGCACAGTATTTGAAAAGTATACTGTCCTGGAAAATATAGGACATAGAAACCTATGATTACTGCAACTTGGAAGGTCCTGGGCCAAATTCCTCCAAACTCCAGACTGAATACACTGAGGCTGCTCGCTAGTCTCACAATACTATTTTGTAAACTGTAACTAGAGAGGAAGAAGAAAGGGTTTTAAACTAAAGAGCCTACTGAACTTGATTCCATACCGCCTGTTCAGGAAGATTCTCCAGGCTTAAATAGCTCAGAGTCAGGGATTCCTGGTGAGAGGTAAAGCTTTAATCTTGATTCACCACAAGAGGTATCTTCCGGATCCAGGTCAGCTCACAAATAAAGCAAGCAAAACAACTGAAAAGGCCTGAGCTGTACTGATATATCGTGTAAGAGGCTGCCGGGAGTTCCAACACAGGACATCAGAACCGATGACGGCCTGCTACAAGCCCTTGCAGCCATGAACCAGGGGTACTGACCAGGCTTCTTAGCCTAGCACTGCAAGTAACACACGGCTAGTCTCTGTGGGCCTCAGTTTTCTCATCTCTAATATTAAAAAGTGGAAATCATTGTTAGTATTTTCCAATACCATAAACACAGCGAACACTGATTTTATTCGTGACCGTGTGCCTTCAGCATTTACAGCTCAAAGACATGAGTTCTCTCAAAGGACCTCTTGATAACTGCAGAAGGCAGACCCTTAACTACAACAGAAAACAGGTTCTGTGGAATCAAAGCTGAGAAAAGCCTAACAGTTTGTCTCTCAAAGATAAGATGATAAAAGTGTAAGTAAAATAACAGAGCTCTACAATCTGCAAAAAACTGTGCATGTATAACACAAATTGTCAAGTCTTTTAAGCTCAAGTCAACATATATTTTAACACCTGTGTATGTAACAGTGCAATACCAATGCTATCAGGACTGGTAACTGGTGTCAAAGAGACGCTCCCAAAAGTGCCATGAGAAAAGAAGGCTTCTGTTATAGAGACACAGGAAATGCTTTATTGATAAAGCAGCATTTGAGTGGACTTAGAGGGACAGGTAGAATTTTGGCTGGCTGGAGTTGTCTATCCAGAGGGCATTCCAAGCAGAACAAGTAATGGCACTGAAGCTGGAAAGCCTGAGGCAAAGACCAGGAGTCCAATTTGGGGCACTGGGCTCATGGCAAAAGATGGAGGTCAAATCATGATGACCTGGGTCTTCAGAATATGGGCATCAGTTGCATGAACAATTTTAAAGAACAGAGATTGTCAGAATGTCTAGTTTTGATATTTTGGCCTAAAGAGCAAAAACTCTCTTTTGCTTAAACTTGAGTACCTTCCAATATTTGAAAAAGAAGATACTAATTCCATTAAAATTATTCTAAAGAAAAAAATAAATTCTATTAAGTTACAGGGGAGTCAAAAAGACATACAGAAAGTAAATTAAGCTATTTATTAGTCTGTTGTTATTCGTCTACCATATTCCACTCATAATTACTAAAATATGCAAACCTTAGAAATAAATAATGCGTATTTTTAAATTTTAAGACCACTGTTAATAGCATGCTCAATCACATTAATTTATAAACTGATTTTGACTTACTTTTAAACATAACATATTACTAAGAAAAAGAAGTTATATCACTGACCTAAGGGCTTCCTCAATAACAGGAAGAAACTCTACTTGCTAAGAGAAACTATGAGTCAGCAAACTCTAGACAATATTCCCATATTTCTAAGCATAAAGTTAAGGCTAGGAAAATAGTAACACATTTTAAACTCCTTTTCAAACATTTCTAAAATTAAAACAAAATGTTAAACGTCATTTTTAAACCACAGCTTTCTATTAACAGAAATCAGATTCATCCAGAAAGTTTATACCTGTTCATTCTTCAGAAAGGGAAGGAAAATAAGGCAAAGGATTATTGTAGCCCAAGAAGCAGCAACATCTCATCTTTTTAAAATTAACTTTTACAAGTTTGTGGACAATAAATTCATGCTGTTGAAATATGATATTTTTATATATACAGAAATATATTGATAGGGGACTTTCATGAAGGAAATATAGCAGAAAAAACACTAGCCTGAAAATGAGCAGGGCGAAAATTTGATACCAGTTTGGCCATTAGGTGCATTATTTTAAAACTCACTGACCTTCTCTGGGCCTCCACAGCCCCAGCTCTAAACTAAGAGGGGTGAATCACATGATCGCTAAACTAAGGGGGGTGAATCACGTGATCTCTAAAATGCCACATCATAAAACATAATTTTAAGTAATAGAGACTTGCTGCTGCTCAGGGTCGTGAGGTTGGGGGTTAATGGGAGGTGGGGTAGAATGAATTAGGCTTTGGAGTAAAGCTAATGGGAGTTCAAATCCAAGCTCCATCAATACTAGCTCAGTAGCTGAAGTGTAAGTTTCCTTCACTATCAAAAAAGCTTAATATTTTCCTTTGCAACATGTTGGAAGGAATAGAATGTATATAACATACCTGGCATATCATAGGTACTAAATAAAGGCAAGCATTACGTTTCTGGTCAGTAATACAAGTTCTAATGAAGAACAATAATCCACTTGCCAATTCAGCTTCCTAGAATTTGGCTTGGAGAAGAGCAGAGACTGACTGCCACTGCTTTCCAAGTGGAAGGCAGGTACAGGTAATAAGAAAGAGGATTCATGCTTGGAAGTAGAAAGGATTAAAAGCAGGGAGCTGAAGAAAAAGCAAAGACTTTGAGTTCTGCATATAACAATGGAAAGGACACAAACTACATAAGACAAGGTGCTGAAGGAAACAAGATCTTTTCATTCAGAGGGCCTCTGGAGAAAAAATATATACACAATGAATTACTGCAATGATTTCATAACCAAAACAAAGCAGAACGTTGGTTAGAGTTTATGAGTATCACTAAAAGAAAACAAGACTTTACAATATACAAATTATCTTTCCCTTGCTTGCCTGTAATTCTCACATGGGATACAAGATGACCCAATCCCTGTACACCTCTCCAGTGCCACCTCTGACCACTGTCCCCTCACCTCACCCTTCCCTAGGTTCACTCAAAGGTTCCCTTTGTCCCTGCAACATGCCAAGTTCACTCTTCCTTTAGCTCCTTTACACTGTTTATATCTGCCTAGAAACTTCCAGCCCATTTTCTCATGGCTGACTCAGCTAAACATTCAGCTATCACCCAAAATGTCACCTCCTCACGGAGGTCTTTCCTGACCACCCCATTTCTCCACACAACCCAGTCACTCTCAAGCTCCCTACCCAGTAATACCTTCTCTGACATTAATTACTATCTAAACTTGTCTTTTTGATTTACATGTGTATTATATTCTCCATCAAAAGTTAAAATCTTTGAGGGTAGGGGCCTTATCTAAATTGCTCACTACTCAATCTCTAACACCTAAAACAATGGATGGCGTAGATAATCACTCAGACAAACTGTCCAATGAATAAATCCAAATGATGTTAATCACAATCCTTCTGTGAACATAAGTAAGGTAATATCCCTCAGAGGCTGTTTAATTTCATTTCTTTCATGCAGTTTTAGGCAATGCAATAATGCTGTTTTAAAAGACTAATGTTTGAGACAGCTAGATTTTAAAGAGGGTGACTTCTACATGACAACATATTGTACATGTTTTCACTTTATGAACACGAATAATCCACCACTTTAATTACCAGAATCCGTAAATAAAACAAGGATACCATAAGTTGTTTTGTGAGATCCTGCTTCTATAAAGAGGAGTATGGGTAGATGGTATATAGATGGGAATTACCTTTCAGAACTCTACCTAACAAGGAAATGCAGCAAACTGGATTAATTCCAGTAAAGATTTAATTAGATCCGTTACTTTGTTACCTTGCTAAACTTATCCAAACTAGTACAAGTGTTGAATTCAGTGATTCCATCTGTGAAACAGAAGACAAATGACATAGTGAACAAAGAAAAGTTCCACAATGTCGACCCATGTCTGAACTAAAAGAGAGGGGGGAAAAAATCCCTAACCCTAAATCAAAAGTAATCAAGCAACTAAAATTTCAAACAATGGCGAGAAATCTATGAGTAGGCGAAGCAGTGAACTGAAACCACAGCGAGAACATTCATGATTCGTGCTTT